>NC_042619.1:33138955-33478634 GCF_901001135.1 Rhinatrema bivittatum | reverse complement strand
TTCTAATCTTGTGATTTTTGAAACAATCATGAACATCCACCACCACCCTGTTCCTGCAGCATTAACACTATTAGAGAGGCCAGCGGCTCACCTCAGGAAGGTGTCCATTTCACTGCCTGGGCCTAAAACGTTAAAGCATTCCTCCATAGAAAGATCCACTGCTTGGGACCTGGCAAAATAGGGGAAGTGGCAGAAGAAGACAGCCCCAATAGAAATTCTTTTGTGTGCCCTTTGGATCCCATACAATCCATGGAAAAATGGTTACATTGACAGACGTCTCTTACTCATTTCATCTCCTTTACTCGTCTGGCCATGTCAGTGCTGTTCTGTAGGTGACTACGGACAAAATTATAATCAGTTTTGTCTTTTTTCACACACCTCTCTGCGTACTCCCAGATCAATTTCTCCTGATGTCATTCAAAATAGTTTATGATATAAACCGGAACATAGGGATATCTCAGTACAAACAATGATCTGTTTTTTTTCCATATGAACAACTCCGTTTGTGAGGCCCACTTGAGGTTTTGCCTTCTCTCGGTAGTGCTAATAACTATCTAGGACTGGTCTTGTACCTCACATCATACGGGATGGTTTAGCACCTCCAAATCAACCAGCCTTTGGGGTACTATACTTCAGGCAGCCACTTCACATGGTGACATCGGCAAATCTTCATCCTGCCCACTACTTGAGGAAACAGGGGACAACACACTGCTAGATGAGCCTCTGGGTGAAACTCCTGACCTCAAATAGGGAAACAAACTGTCCAATCACAGCTGACAAAACTCCAATATTGTTTCGGGTCCTTTCACCAGCACTTTTTGTGTGGGGTCACAATCGCAAAACAACTCCTCACACTTTCTGTAGACACTGCGACATTCCACGCTCTAGAATTGAAGTTACAGCCCCCTCCTTGGGGATTGGGATTTTGTTGACCCCTCATCAGAACAACATTGGCACTCACTAGGATACTGAGCTGGCCGAATGTATAGGCCTGGTTCGCAGCCTATATTGTCCAGTTTGGCCTCTCAGCGGTTCACTTTCTCCTATCACCGCCCTAGTCATGCCGCTGACATGTGCTGTTCTGGTAGGACTTGCTTCCTTGTTAACAATGGGAAAACTGACCTCTTTCCCAAATGTAGGAGGAGGCCCCTTCTGAATATGTCTCACACTCAAAAGGAAAATCCAGGCCCATTTCAGTGGTCACTGTGATCATGGGTTCAGTAAGCTCCCTCAAGACTTCAGCCTTGTGGGTTTGGCACCAGATCCTGCTACTCTCTGCACTCCCCTCAGTCTCAGCCAGCAATGAAAAGACAAGGCCATTCCCAATCCCTAGTTGGGATATCGCATCCACCACTGTCGACTCAGTCCAAACCAATCCAGCACTGGCATCAGCCTCACAGAACATCAGGGCACAGCATCAACAACTTTGTAATGCTACTGACTGTAGCTTCTGGAAGGTGTGGCACTCCATACATTGGACAGCGCCCATCATTGAACACCCTATCAGAGTTAACTGTAGTCAGCCCCGGAGATAGAATACATGCAGTATGGTGCTAGCATCGGCCCCGCTGGTTAGACTGCTTGCTAGTTCTCTGGTTGATTGGGTCTGATCCTAGTCTGGGCATAATGGCAGGATGACATCTCCCACCCAGGATGCAGATAGGCCAGCCATCTCTCTCCAGTGACTGAATTGTGGGTCAGAAGCATCTCGGAACTCAATGCAGGCCAACTCAGATCCTCTTCAGCCTTACTCCATGGGCAGAGACCATGCACATTGCCCATGGAGTAACACTGAGGAGTGTAGATTCTCGGGTGGATTTTAAAAACCCAGCACGCGTAAATCCCGGGGTTTACACACGTGGCTGGGCCTTACGTGCACGGGGCCAATTTTCAAGTGGGCCCAGTCACGCGCATAAACCGCGGTACGCGAATAAGTGTCGGGACCAGGGAAAGGGGCGGAGAGGAGGCGGGGCAGGAAGTGGCCAGAAGAGTGGCAACTTACTAATGCTCCTGTTGAGGAGCAAAAGGTAAAAAAAAAATTGTGGTGTTAGATAGGATAGAGATAGGGGTAGAGAAGAGAGGGGAATGGGAAGGGAGGTTATATAGGGGGTAGGGAAGTACCCTCCCAGTCCACTCCTTAATTACGTGGCACCCAGATTTTATAAGATGCACGCGCTGGCACGTGCATGTTATAAAACTGGTGCATCCATGTGTGCTTGCCAAGAAGCGCGCGCACATAGACGCGCATGTGTAGGTTTAAAAATCTACCACTCTCTGCACAAACATCTCGTCTTTGTGGTTTTGACCCACAATCGCCATCTGGATCTTTCCATGGCGATAACTGCGCCATTTTGTTAAGTTTTAATGGTCTTAGGCCAAAAATACTAAGTCTATATAAATGCTGAAAAATAGAAAATTCATTGTCATCCTCCACCATGTTCACCCTGTCGGGTCCCTGATGGGGTACCATCTGTAATCCCCTTTTGGTTTTAAAGTCCTTAATCTGAAGGTTACAGCAATGCCAAAGGCTTTTCCCACCTTCTTGGACCTCTAATCTTTCGCTCATGCGTGCAAGACTTCCCAACCTGGACACAAGGGTTCCAGGGAGGAAGATTTATGCCTCCAGGGCCCACGGTGTTGCATGTCGTGTCTCACACTGTCTCTGACTTCTCACCCTCAATGTCCACAAGTTTGTCTTCTTCCAAACAGTTCTCAATTGGGAGGTAACAAAACCATGCAGTAATATGGGAGTGGTGTTCAAAAGAAAAAGGTTTACTGCAACTTAAAATGCAATATCCATGCAAGAATGGCAAAAATCATCATCATCATGAACAGAAGAATAAATGAATCCTAGTTTACTGTCTCCTTATCCATCTCCCAAATTGAATCAGTGTCCTTCCTCCAGTGGTTCTAAAGGCTTCAAAAGATGGGGTAGGGAGGTGAAGGGCAAAACAATTTCTCCCCTAAAAATAAAAATTAAAAAAAAAAGTCAACAATAACTTCTCTTCAGTCCAATAACTTTCTTTCTGAGCACTGAAAGCCTATTTGACTGATAGAGAGGCAGGCAGTCTCAATCTTGCTCCGTCCAGGAAGGAGGGCCTTCCTCCAAGGTTGGTCAAATCACAAAATAACAGCCCCAAAACTATGTAAGGCAAAAATTCTCTCCACAAAGGAAAAACCCTTCCTGATCCATGAAGGCACAAAAAACAGGATTTCTCCTTGTTATCCCTTCTTGTAGGCCATGGGGCCTCCTGGTATTACCAGCAGCAAAACTACAATACTTCTAAAATTCAAGACTACAGCCAAACACAATTTGAGCATGCTTGACCCAGTTTATAAAAGGGAGTATGAGCAATCCCAAAACAGAGGAAATGGTCAACACCTGGGATCTAAAAATGCCCCAGCAGATGGAAACAGGGAAAATGTTTGGTAAGTGTGTAACGCCACCATTACATGTAGCTATAGAACGTCTTTCTACAGCAGAGGTTAGAACCCTCACAAACATTTTCCCTAGTGGTCATCTTGGGATTTTTGCTGTGGGCTTTTTGCATATCTTGTGCCTTCCAGCTTTTGGGCTATTTTTAGGATGGGTCTCAGGGGTATTTATTGCCTATGAGCATATACAGAGTCAGAAAGTTAGGAGACATTGAAAGGGTTGGTGGCACAGGATTGGTGAGAAAAGAGTTAATGGTACAGTGAAGAGATCAATCCAGGATCTCACAGTGTAAAAGAATGTGTGAGGAGATTTCTGTGTAGGTTCTCAAGGCCTAGTCATTTGAGAAGGTTATTTTGGATTTAAAGGTTTTGAGAAGATTGGAGAAGTGATTTTTGATATTTTGGATCAGTTCATCACTGAGAAGGAACACCCCTGGAAGGAAAGGCTGGATCCCCGATTTTGCATCTTGTGCTCATTTAACAGCAAGGTGGAAGACAAATTGGGTTTTGGAGCATTTTGAGAAGTTTTTTTGGGAGAATCCATCAATTTTTGAAGCTGGGGGAAGTTTTTTTCTTACACCCCTGGAATATTTTGGAATTGGAGCCAGGACACAATAGAGAGAAGGCAGGTCATCAAAAGAGGCACCAGGGGCAAAGGTATGTGTGTATTTTTATTTGTATTTTTCTCATCTTATTTATGATTTTTGGAATCCTTACATGGATACTACATTTTAAATTAAAGTAAACCTTTTTATGATTTGAACACCACTTTTGGACTCTGAGCCTTCATTCAAGTGTGTCCTCTTGGATCAACTAACCCTCTACTGTGAGTATTGAGCAAAGAGTGAGAATGACTGTGCATCCTGGTTACCCCATCACAGCACCTAGAGTACCTGAAGTTCAGACCTCCGCTGGAGAACCTCAGCCCCCAGTGAAAGAGCGTCATAGAGGTCCGGGAGACTAAAGACAGCCCTGGGATTTTCCTGTAGCCCCTGCATCAGGGATCCTCTGCCAGTAGGGTTGACAACTGGCTCCAGATTTTCAGGACAGGTTGATCAAGTTCTGGTTTTACCCCACTGCATGCTGAGACTTATTCTGATTTTCCTATTGTATTCCCTAAGAAAATCAAGACAGTAAGTACTTGCATGCAAGAGAGTAAAACCAGGACTGGATCAATCGGTTCTAAAAAATCTGGAGCCAACTGGCAACTCTGTCTTCCAGAGAGGGGGTTTCATTTTATTTAAACATGATTGCAAAGTACTCAACACATGCATGTGATCATGTGCTCAGGCTAGCATCCTTCATCACACATTTAAGCCAAATGACGACATGTCCGCACAGGAGAATTTTCTTGAACTTTATACGGTGAATTCTGGCTGCAGCATGACAATAACACAAGCTGGAAAATGTAAATACAATGCAAAAGGCCAACAATAACTGGTCTTTTCTCTTGGGGTGACCAGCGCCGTCAATCTTAGTAATTCAGCTCATACATATATTGCCTCAACTTTATGCCAGCTTCAATGCAACTGGCCATAGAAGCCAGGTTTGCTAAGTTTTCTCTAGGAGCACTTCCATCAAAGCTTAGCTCTTAACTTAGTCACTTGCTATAACCTGTAAAGACTTGCAAAGGCTCTGGCCCCCCATCCCATCGAGGTATGGAGACATGAATGGAACATAAGAACATAAGAAATTGCCATGCTGGGACAGACCAAGGGTCCATCAAGCCCAGCATCCTGTTTCCAACAGAGGCCAAAAATCAGGCCACAAGAACCTGGCAATTACCCAAACACTAAGAAGAACCCATGCTACTGATGCAATTAATAGCAGTGGCTATTCCCTAAGTATAATTGATTAATAGCCATTAATGGACTTCTCCTCCAAGAACTTATCCAAACCTTTTTTGAACCCAGCTACACTAACTGCACTAACTACCTTCTCTGGCAACAAATTCCAGAGCTTTATTGTGCGTTGAGTGAAAAAGATTTTCTCTGATTAGTCTTAAATGTGCTACTTGCTAACTTCATGGAATGCCCCCTAGTCCTTCTATTATTCGAAAGTGTAAATAACCGAGTCACATCTACTTGTTCAAGACCTCTCATGATCTTAAAGACCTCTATCATATCCCCCCTCTATCATATCCCCCCTCTAGCATGTAGGTGGGGAAATTTTATAAGGCACGTGTGCAAATACAATTGGCCATTTTCCCAGTTCATTCCCATTTTGCCTGCTAAGGGATAGGACTTTCTAACCCACCTAGTTAAATAGCTTCCCTTTTACCCTGTTATCCTCTAACATCGTGTAACTACAGCATGGGTTATTTTTCCCTATGTGCAACACCTTGCACTTGTCCACATTAAATTTCATCTGCCATTTGGATGCATGGCACAGTTCAGTTCTCATCAATCTGGTGTAGTGCTGCCCTCGGGTAATACAGGGACCCTGCTGTCAAGGGAGGGAGGTGTGCCCCTGTGGGTAGGGGAGTACAGAGTGGGATTGTGGGGTTCTGAATAGCACTGGGAGAAATGAGTCCTGTGCC
Source organism: Rhinatrema bivittatum (assembly GCF_901001135.1). NCBI lineage: Eukaryota > Metazoa > Chordata > Amphibia > Gymnophiona > Rhinatrematidae > Rhinatrema > Rhinatrema bivittatum. Next base: position 33,472,660 of record NC_042619.1, on the reverse strand, counting down.
CAGATCCCCCTCCCCTTTCACCCCCAAAGAGTCCCCTTTCCTACATTTCACCCAATTCGACATAATAGAGAACTTCAGGCAAATACCACACTGGCAAATTGTTTTAAAACTTGTACAGACTAGGGATGTGAATCGTTTTTTGACAATTTAAAATATCGTCCGATATATTTTAAATCGTCAAAAATCGTTAGAAGCGCGATACAATAGGAATTCCCCCGATTTATCGTCAAAAATCGTAAATCGGGGGAAGGGGGAGGGGAAGGGGGAGGGCGGAAAAACCGGCACACTAAAACAACCCTAAAACCCACCCCGACCCTTTAAAATAAATCCCCCACCCTCCCGAACCCCCCCAAAATGCCTTAAATTACCTGGGGTCCAGAGCGGGGGTCCCGGTGTGATCTTTTACTCTCGGGCCTGCGGTGCGTTATAGAAATGGCGCCGGCGCTACCTTTGCCCTGTCAGTCGAATCGTGTTGCCGTACGGCCGGCGCCATTTTGCACAAAATGGCGCCGGCCGTACGGCAAAACGATTCGAGTGCAGGAGGTGGCTCCCGGACCCCCGCTGGACTTTTGGCAAGTCTTGTGGGGGTCAGGAGGCCCCCCCAAGCTGGCCAAAAGTCCCTGGGGGTCCAGCGGGGGTCCGGGAGCGATCTCCTACGCTCCTGACGTCGGGGGACAAAAAACAAAATGGCGCCGGCGCTACCTTTGACCTGTGACAGGGCAAAGGTAGCACCGGTGCCATTTCTACAATGCACCGCAGGCCCGAGAGTAAAAGATCACACCGGGACCCCCACTCTGGACCCCAGGTAATTTAAGGCATTTTGGGGGGGTTTGAGAGGGTGGGGGATTTATTTTAAAGGGTCGGGGTGGGTTTTAGGGATGTTTTAGTGTGCCGGTTTTCCCACTCTCCCCCTTCCCCTCCCCCCCACTGGACCCCAGGTAATTTAAGGCATTTTGGGGGGGTTCGGGAGGGTGGGGGATTTATTTTAAAGGGTCGGGGTGGGTTTTAGGGATGTTTTATTTTGCCGGTTTTCCCGCCCTCCCCCGATTTACGATTTACACGATATTTACAAAAACAAAACCGCGACGATCTGATTCCCTCCCCCCCCAGCCGAAATCGATCGTTAAGACGATCGATCACACGATTCACATCTCTAGTACAGACAAAACAAACAAGGAAAACTAGCACTTGAGTAGGGGAGAAACAAGGATGGCAATAGCAACAGGTAGTAGGGATGTGAATCGTGTGATCGATCGTCTTAACAATCGATTTTGGCTAGGGGGGGGGAGGGAAATCTGATCGTCATGGTTTTTTTTGTTAAAAAATCGTAAATCGGGGGATGGCGGGAAAACCGGCACACCAAAACAACCCTAAAACCCACCCCGACCCTTTAAAACAAATCCCCCACCCTCCCGAACCCCCCAAAATGTTTTAAATTACCTGGGGTCCAGTGGGGGGGTCCCGGCGCGATCTCCTGCTCTCGGGCCACGGCTGTGTTAGAAATGGCGCCGGTGGCCCTTTGCCCTTACCATATGACAGGGCAAAGGTAGCACCGGCGCCATTTTGGTTCCTGTCACCCAACGTCACGAGTGCAGGAGATCGCTCCTGGACCCCCGCTGGACCCCCAGGGACTTTTGGCCAGCTTGGGGGGGCCTCCTGACCCCCACAAGACTTGCCAAAAGTCCAGCGGGGGTATAGTGAGGGCAAAAGTAGCGCCGGCGCCATTTTGAATATTGGCAATACGGCCCGAGTGCAGGAGGTCGCTCCCGGACCCCCGCTGGACTTTTGGCAAGTCTTGTGGGGGTCAGGAGGCCCCCCCAAGCTGGCCAAAAGTCCCTGGGGGTCCAGCGGGGGTCCGGGAGCGATCTCCTGCACTCGTGACGTCGGGTGACAGGAACCAAAATGGTGCCGGCGCTACCTTTGCCCTGTCATATGGTAAGGGCAAAGGATTGTCCTGCGTATCTGATGCATTTTTCAGCCATGGCTAAACCCATGCTGTAAAAACAGATCCAGTCCATAGGGATAACCCAATAAGCAAAGCTAAGCAAGCCCATGAGAGATAGAAAGTGTTTGAGCATTTCCTTTTTTGCACATGCCATAGTGGCTAAAGATCATTATAGTCTGCAACCTTCCCAGGCGGGAGCCTAGAAACTCTTGCCTGTACATCTAACTCTATGTCCAGGAATACGATGGAAGATGAAGGTGCCTCAGTTTTGCATTAGGCTAAAGTGACACCAAAATTTGTAGTGGTTTTCTGGAAGGCAGCCAGCAAGTAACTGCAATTCAAGGGGTTCCCCAAATGAACAGTCATTCAGGTAAGCGTATTATATGCAGACACCCTGTGATCTTCTCCACAACACAGTGGAGAAATGCGCTGAATTTTTCAAAGCATGCACAAGATATGGAATAAATTCCTTCATACTGAAAAAATATCAATCTCTCCAATAAGGCTACCAGATCCTCACCGTATAATGATACATTAATAAACAACATTGATGAGGAATTTCAAAATCTTTAAAGATATCACAATTTTTCTTTTTATAATACGGGAATTAGTATCAGATTTTAATGTGCTCACATGTATACACGTAATTCAACTTATCACAACTTCTTGTTGTGACTTCACCAACACCTCCATGTTCTTCTTGCCGTGACTTAACCGACATCACAATGTTCCAACACTCAATCGAAAAACCTTTTCTTTAATTCTTTTTCTGGTTTTCCTTTAATACTACCCTCTGCGTTGCTGATGTTAAATAACTCCCAACATTGCAATGTTTCGGCGGCTATTATCGCCTACTTCAGGGGATTCAACCTATCAAAAAAGAACACATTAACCTTCTTCTTACTAAATCTCATTAAGAATAATAATGTTTACTTCCAAAACTGACCATTTCAACACTGGGACTTACTCATTTTTTCGGCTGTACCCGGCTCAGCCCTGCAGCACACCTTCAACAAATGGCGCTTCTCGCTCAGACTTCATACAACGGAAATGTCTCTATTTAAACAAACCACTTACTCTGACTCTGCACCAATCAGCTTCTCCATTACATATATACCGACCAATCAACTTCCTTATTGAGGCCTTCAGGGTGTACCATCCGTAATTTAAAGATCCACCTTTGCTCTTTTTGTAGCAGCCTGAGGTTTAAGTTGCCTCCTCGCTCATCTTTTTTGAGGACCTCTAATACTGTACATTTCAAATTTTCAAACACATGGCCCTTCTCCACTTGTACAAGTGGAGCCTCCATTTTCACACATTTTAGAGCACTTATAAGTTTGATTAAATGAGTCTTTAATTTCCTCGTGGTGTTTTCCGACATATAGTAACTCGTACAGGCACCAGATCACATAGACGAGAGTGTCAGTGACACAAGAAGTTCTTATTATGGGAGCATAGTATTTCAGCTTGGCTACTAGTATACTGATGTTTGAATGAGCATTGGCACACATCGAACAGGAATTACATGGGTAATGACCCACCATCTCATTTATCTTAAGCTGTGGGGGCTTAAAAAAAGGAATGCACTATCTTATTCTTAATATTATTGCCTTTCTAAAAGCCATTAATGGTTGATCTCTGAAAACAGGATATAATTGCAAGATGTGCCAATGTTTCTTAATGCTTGTCACCACATCTTGTATGCCTGCAGAATATGGTAAAACACAAGTTAACCGGTCGGTCTTAACTTTTTTCTGCGGAATTAGTAACAATTCCCTATTATTCCACCATGTCCGCTTAAAAGCTCGGCGCACCACTTTAGCCGGGTAATCCCTTTGAAGAAACCTCTGGCTCATTTCCTTTGACCATGCTTTAAATTCTTCTGTGGTTGAGCAGAGCCTTCTCAACCTGAGAAACTGTCCGAATGATATACTGATATAGTGTATCAAGATATAGAATAGCCATTGGAATGCATTTATCAAAGTTGTAGGAACCCTTGAAAGCAAAATGCAAGAAATGAAGCGTCAGGGTGCACCGGAAACAGGTGAAAGGAAGATCTGATATATGCCTGCGCGAGTTGCACTTTGTCCAAATACTGGAGAATGGCTATTGCTTGATTCAAGGACTGAGCAGAGATGGAAATTCACTGAATTGTCCTCTGGATAGAACAGCTTGTGAATGAGGCAGTATTTTTCTGGTTCCTTTTCAGGGACAACACCTAATGGGAAAACTACATAGCCAGGGAATGGCAAAGTCTGGAATGGTCCAGCCACCCTGCCCAGCTGAATTTCCTGCTCTGTCTCTTTGCTTGCCATATGGTCGTATTTCTGAAGGGATAGTAAACTTTCAGACCGATACAGTACAGTGCGCTCCAGTGAAGTGCACTGTTAACCGGCATTTGATCGCGCGTTTGACGCGATAGCTTACCCCTTAATCAGTAAGGGGTAATAGCGCGTCAAAAACGTGCATCCAACCCCCCCCCCCCCCCCGAGACTAATAGCGCCCGCAACATGCAAATGCAAGTTGATGGCCCTATTAGTCATTCCCGCGCGATACAGTAAGTAAAATGTGCAGCCAAGCCGCACATTTTACTTTAAGAAATTAGCGCCTACCCAAATGTAGGCGTTAATTTCTGCCGGCGCTGGGGAAGTGCACAGAAATGCAGTTAAAACTGCTTTTCTGTGCACCCTCCGACTTAATATCATAGCGATATTAAGTTGGAGGTCCCAAAAATTTAAAAAAGTAAAAAATAAAAAAAATTTAAAAGTAGCCCGCGGCTTGAAAACCGGACGCTCAATTTTGCCGGCGTTCGGTTTCTGAACCTGTGGCTATCAGCGGGCTCGAGAACCGATGCCGGCAAAATTGAGCATCAGCTGTCAAACCCGCTGACAGCCGCCGCTCCTGTCCAAAAAGAGGCGCTAGGGACGCACTAGTGTCCCTAGTGCCTCTTTTTACCACGGGCCCTAATTTAAATATTTTGGTTTACTGAATCACACGCACAGGACACTGGCCTGTGTGCGCACCGGGAGAACGGGCACTCGCCCGCTCTCCCGCGAACTTTACTGTATCGGCCTGTATGTGCTGCAATCTTCAGCATGCTATCACATTTGGAGCGTGGTTTGGAGAAAGCAGATGAAAACCAAGATGAAATATCCATGGTATGGGTTCTGTTGAGGACTCTTTCTAGCCTCAGCATCAAGGCATTAAGCCTGACCAGGAAAAGGGCCAGAGCTGATTAAATAAGGGGCTTGTTTGATTTGCCCTCAACCATCACACTCATTAAAATATAGAAGGCAGTCATGCTCCCTGCTCCTATCAGCCCTGGGGTTCTAGAAATCAAATCCAGCTCTCCCACAGATCTATTGATAGTGGTCCATCCATAACAAAATGACTAAGCGCTTGATTCATTTAAATCCTTTCCCATTGATACTGGAATGGTAATTTTCAGATGTGCGAGCGCACATATACATGTGTGTTGGCACGCATCCAAATACGTGGTAATTTTATAACATGCGTGCACATATGCATACATGTTATAAAACAGCCTAGGCATGCATGAACGTACATCTAATTTTAAGCTTCTGTGCACATCCAGCAGCATAAAAGTTGGCTTAGGGACACAAAAGTGAGGGTATTTTATAGCAGCCGCACGTCCAGCTGATGACCGGTTTCACCAGTTTGTCCAGTGTTCAGCTAGGTCCTCCAAACCCTCCTGGTTCATTAGCCTGCACTCCCCCCATTTCACATAGACTGCTCAAACATTTCCTAGATGCGAGGAAATTTATTTGAGACTTACACCTCTCCTGCGTAGCAGAAGTAAAGGTACGCAGCACGGGACTTGGACGCACGTCCAGGCACGTAGCTACTTGGTCGAGGATCTCTTGGCCACACCCAAAAATGCTCATTTCCCCATCCACACCCTGCCCTATTTTTGTCTGATGGGAAATATTCATGCTTCAGCACTTGTGCACGCATCTGGGCACCTTATAACACCGGGCAGACATGTGCAAGGGCTAGACACATGCCCATCTCCCAATTTCAGCGCATGTCCAGTTTTAAAATTTCACCTTAAAATGAGAGAAAAGCACTAGAGTCTGAAGTACCAAAATGAGTGCAACTTGGTGAAAAGGCGCACAGTATTTTATTTTTTAAATGCATGAGTTTGTGTTCCGGCATTATATGCAATAGTTCAGTAGGTAAATAATGTGTGTACTTTATCATAAAATGCTTAACGAAATCTCCCTAAGATGTAGTTAAATTTTTGGCAATGTCGCTTTTGCAAAACTGTTATATTTAATTTACCTTTCACAGCCAATAAAGTACTTTGCATAATTATGCACAGCAGTCACACTTTAGAATTGATTTTGTACGAATATTCACCAAAGAGAAGAGTACGTGCACTAAAAAGATCATTTGCGAAAGAAGGTAGAACTGTGTGCATTAAAAGGACAAATAGTCAGTGTTATCCCATTTAATGCATGCTAACAGCAATTTAACCACACAAACTGGCCTTCGCAGTTTAGTGCACGAGCCTTCTAGTGAATTGGCCCCCTACTGGAATAATTACAAATAATAGCCCTGCTCTTATTAGAAATGTGTCCATGTTTTATCTATCCCTATATCCTATAACAGCTGTTTGTTTCTATTATTTTTGCAGACAAGCAACATCTGCATGCTTAGTAGATCCATATAAACAGAGCCTCAGAAATATATGGTAATTTTCAAAGAAGGACCTTAGTTTTTCACAACCAAGACAAACAAATTGCAGGGCCTTGTTTGGGCAGACTAAACCAAACCGTCAATAGCACTAGAAGAAGTGTGCAAGAGGAAAAATCGGATTTATTTCCTGTCATTTCATTTTCTTGTTTGTTTTTCTTTAATATAAATAGCATTTTTAAGTTTCATTTTGTTACTTTTGCATGGAAAATGCAAATTTTTTTAATGCGCATACATGCATAAAAGCAAATTCATGCATGAAAAGTAACGAAACAAAACAAAAGGAATGCCCTTCTCCATTAAAAAGCAAAGCAGATGCGGCAGCAGGTAGCAGCATAACATTATTTTCTATTGGCAAATGTTAATGCAAATCAATAAGTCATCAGCAGGATAATAACATTCAGACTGATTGTCACATCTGCCTAGTACAATGCTAAATTATTTAACCATCCACACATTGGGACGACATGGACTTGAACTAGTAGAATACCTTCAGCTACAAAATCATAAGGCTTCGGGAACACACTCTGCTACTTGTAAATAATGGAGCAAGGAAAAAGGACAAGAAGAGAAAAAGTAAACCAGAAAAGTAAAAGTTTGTCAAGCCAGACAAAAGCAGAAATCAAGCTATGGTTGCAAGAGACAATGAAGGGGAAATCAAGATTTTTTTAAAAGTTTCAGTGTTACGGCTCAGGACTAGAAGGTGGACCCTTGGGCCGGCCATGCGGAGCAGCCGCTCCGAGATGATCTGGAGGCCGGGAGACAGCACACAGTTGCTGGAACGAGATATCTTCACCCGGAAGTAACGGAATCCCTCCAGGAGGAGCCCATAGGGATCCGAACCCCGGGACTGGAGGACGTGGCGAAGACGGAGCGTCTGGACGGTCAAAGGTCGAGGCTGGCAGCAAGCAAGAAGAGTCGGAGCGAGCCAAGGTCAGGAGCCAGGAAGACAGCTGAGGGATCAGGACCAGGAACAACAGGAACTGGAGTACAAAGGCAACAGGAACTGGAACCACGAGGACAGCAGGAACTGGAACAGGACAGGAACAGGCGTTTCCAAGGCAGGAACAGCAACTAGAACTTCCACAAGGGAGAGAACTCGTTGCAAGGCAAGGATAAGAGGGCAGACGCCGGCTTAAATATCCTGCCAGCGTCTGACATCATCAGGAGTGCGGTTCAGCACTTCCGGGTGCTGGACCTTTAAAAGCCTGGTCTTCGCGCGCGCGTTGCCGCTCAGGGGCGGAGCTAACCTCGGACGTCGGCGGCGTCTCCCTCGTGGAGACGCTGCGGCTATGCGGCCTGGAGGGCCGAGACTGTAGCGGTTCCCGGCGCGGCTCCGGAGGCGGTCGGAGAGGTAAGGACCCGGTCGCTAGCTTAGCGACCGGGACTGCAACAGTACTCCCCCGTTTACGCCCCCTCTTCAAAGGGCCAGGCTTGTTGGGGTGATCGAGATGGAACTGTTGTAACAGAGATTTGTCGAGGATGTTGTGGGCTGGTTCCCAGGTGTTGTCTTCATCCCCGCAGCCCTCCCAGGCTAGCAAGTACTCCCATCGTCTGTTACAGAAGCGGATATCGAGCACCTCTCGTACTTGAAACATGGGATCCTCGGCTGTAGGGGTAGAGGAAGCTTCTGGTGGTCGTCGGTGGAATTTAGAGAAGAGTACCGGTTTCAAGAGAGAGACATGAAAGACGTTATGGATGCGTAAAGTGGAGGGTAGCCGCAAGCGATAGGAGACTAACCCAACTCTCTCCGCAACACGGAAGGGACCGCAGTACTTGGGTGTCAATTTCTTGGAAGGGGTTCTTAAGTGAATGTTTTTGGTGCTGAGCTAGACTCGGTCTCCCGGTAGGAATGTGGGTGCCAGTCTGCGATGACGATCAGTGTGTTTCTTTGCAAGCAAGGCAGCCTTGGTGAGCTTTCGTTGTGTAGACGTCCAAAGTGTTTGCAGATGCTGGGCGGTTAACTGGGCTGCCGGTGTGGTTACTGGCACAGGTACTGGTAGTGGTGGCTGAAGCTGCTTTCCATAAACGATTTGAAAAGGGGTACTCCCTGTAGCTGCATGTACCTGATTGTTGTAAGCAAATTCGGCCCAGGGCAGTAGATCCACCCAAATATCCTGTTTGTCATTGATTAATGTCCTCAGGAATGACTTTAGGGAGCGATTCATTCGTTCCATTTGTCCATTGCTTTGTGGATAGAATGCGGTAGAAAAGCTGAGTTGAACATTAAATTTCTTATATAAAGCTCTCCAGTATCGAGCTGTAAATTGTGGCCCTCGGTCAGAGATTATGTCCTGAGGGAGTCCGTGGATTCGGAATATGTGTTGGGTGAACAACAAGGCTAATTCTGGTGCAGAGGGTAGCTTAGTCAGAGGGACAAAGTGGGCCATTTTAGAAAAACGGTCTACTGTGACCCGAACCACCGTTTTACCTTGGGAAGGTGGCAGGTCCACCACAAAGTCCGTGGCTATATGTGTCCAGGGTTCCTTGGGGACAGGTAAGGGTTGTAACAAACCCCGAAGAGGACTAACTAATGGTTTCATCCTGGCACACGTTGGGCAAGAGTTCACATACAGGCCCACATCACGTGACAATTGTCGCAAAACAGTGCATCTTGTTTATTTTCGCATGCTGAACACAAGAAGTGCTGGCTTAGACCAAAGGTCCATCCTGTCTCCAACTGTGGCCGGTCCAGGTCATTAGGAAGTACCCAGCAGAGCAGATCTGGAAGATTAGATCCTGTTCCTTCCTGCTCACTCCCAGGGACAATCAGTCGGGCTTACCCAAGTCTACCTAACATTTGTTCATGGACTTTCCTTCCAGGAGTTTGTCCAAGCCCTCTTTGAAACCCAGCTATGCTGGATGCCTTGTCTGCATCATCCAGCAACAAGTTCCACAACTTAACCCTCATCCTGTCAAATGAAATAATCCTGTAACACCTCCAGGACAGGCTTTTGGATCTAGAAAGCTCACTATTCACAGTAATTGCCTGGCTGGCATTTGGATATACTGTGCCCTAGAGTGCCAAAAAGCCCAGAATCATTTTAGATTAGCCTGGACACCCATGGCTCTATGGGGGTTAGGACACTAAACAAAAGGATAAGGGCTTCCTAAGAGATGGACAACGGGAAAATGCAGCATTGATTGGTGATCCCAGGTGAGGTTCTGTTTAAACAGCAGCATTCATTTCCCTGAAAGTGTTTTCTAAGGAAAGATATCAGCAAGGCTAGCAGAGGGTCAGCCAGGGGCTGCCACTGAGAGTGGGTGATAACATGGATGAAAGGGCTGTGAAAGTCTGATGCTACATTTTTAGCAGAGTAGTAACCGTTAGTAGAAAAGGACTATTTTCTGTTTTCCATAGTTTGTATATGAAGGCTCAGGCTGTTCAGATGCCAGCTAAGCCCTTGTGAACATCCCCCAGTGCCTCCAGAGGGAATAAACTGTATTGGGGTGTGGGAGTGAGTCTACCACGCAGCAGTTCAGAGCAAGTTGTGAGGCAGTGATTTGTCAAATGCCCCTTTAAGATATAACCTTGCTTCTCAGGAATCAAAAAACATACCCTTAAAGTAAATTCTCTATGATATTTGATCTAGCATCCATAATCTCCAGGAAAATATTACATTATGGTCAATTCCAATCTTCAAGGGTAATGAACAGGTCTGTTTTCAGGATAACCAAAATATCAGTGGGGTAGAACAGGTAAATAAAGGATGCTTATTTACCCTTTCAAATAATACTATAAGAAGGGGACACTCCATGAAACTAATCACCAGCAAATTTAAAATGCATCTTATTAAGTACATTTTCGCTCAATGTGCAATCAAGCTGTGAAATCTGTTGCCAGAGGATGTGGTCAAGGCAGCTAGCATAGCAGTGTTTAAAAAAGGTTTGGACAAAATCCTGGAGGAAAAGTCCATAACACATTAATAGCCAGGTAGACCAGAGAAAGCCAAAGCTATCCCTGGGGGTGAGTATCAAGAAATGGATCCCTCTTTGGGACCTGCTGTGTACGTGTGACCTAGCATGGCCACTTTCAGAGATACGATGCTGGGCTTGATGGACCATGGTCTTACCCAGCATGGTGTTTCTTATGTTCTTATGAAAATAGACTGGCTTCTTATTTAAATTAGAACCAATACATATATGCCTTTTGAATGTTAATTGTAGATATCCTAAAGATGAGACCCGACTTGTCTCTCTCAAGGATGTAATCTAGGCAACCCTGAGCTATCAAAACAGAAACCTCTGTTAATGTGAAACCATTACATTGATTGAATGCGATTATTTTGATTAAGCAGTGATTTCCAAGTTGTTTTTAAGCATGTGTATTGTGGCTCAATACAGACATTTTCACATCTCTCAATTAGGTGAATATGTCTAATTATTCAAGAAGCCTGTTAATGGTTTCCAATCCACTTTAATTAGAGACTTTTCAAACTTACACTATTTCAGTAAGCATGCTCAAAGTTGTTTCATGAAGTTTAAAGTCATTATTAATAAGTGGATTTAATTGAAAAAAATCTTCAAAACTCTGGAAAGGAGAAGGAAAGTACAAGATAATATGTCAATAAAACTGGGAAGGAGAAAGGAGCTTAATGGTAAGTAGACTAACCCAAGAGTGTCGGGGTGCATGTGTGAAGATTGAAATGAGGTAGCCCCTTGCTGCCGTTTGCACTTTGTACAGGCATTTCTTTTGAGCCGCAGGCGTAACCTGTTTCATTTAGCTCTCTCCCCAAACACATACACACTATCTGCACAAGCATTCATGCAACTGGATCTTCCTCTGGAGGTCTACTGGCGCCCTTGGTTCTTTCAGACTGAACCACAGACTCAGGCTTCCCAAGATTTTATTCCTCTGAAAACGAAACAAGTAGAAGGAATAACATCAAGGTTGGCCTGAACAGCTCTTCTCCATTCCAGCAGCATGTACATATATTTAAAATCATTTAGAACCCACATCGTCAACAAGATGGAGGAAGAGCCTTTAGGGACCAGCTCAAATTTTAAAATATATTCCTGAAATGTAAGGAAATGTAATTACATTTTAAAAAGTTTGGTGAAACTGTTAACCTATGATAAACACACAAAGAATCTGTGTCTTTGTTACAGTCTTCCCAAATGAACTTTCACCAAAATTACTGAATCAGCTTAATTTGGTTGACACATCTGCAGCATGTTTGATAGCTATATACCATGACCACCTCCTTATGTAATATTTTATGATACTAATTATGGTTAATGCAAGCCGTAAAGCGTTCAGTCTATTGTTAATACAGAAATAGCCATACATTTGCTAGGTAAGAACACATGAGATCCATATTCAAAAGTTATCTGGCTAAATGAATATTTGAGCAACTATTGTATCTGGCTAAAAATTGGCTGGATATAATAGGGGTGTTCCAGGGGCATAATTGGGAAGAACTGAGTTAGCCAGATAAATTATCCAGCTAACTGAACTAGATGTCTAAGTCTGGTACCCGGGGGGGGGGGGGGGGGCGACAGCGGGGCGGCAGCAGCAGGAGAGGCCACAGGGTCACTGGCAGAGTTCAACCCATCAGCGGTTAAAGAAGGCGAGAGAGGCCGATGGCAGGATGAGCTCTGCTGGCAGCCTCTCTCCTTCTTCAGCCACCGGTGGCCTGTGGCTTCTCTCCTTCCTCACCACCGGCGAGTATCCCTGAATGGCTAAATCTCTGCCGTTGTCAGTTTTTATTTCTAATGGAGTCTGGGGCCAGGGGAAGCAGTAGGCAGCCGCCTAGAGGTACGGCGACGGCGTCTCTGCTAATCCCTTGCGCCTGCGTGTTTGGACGTGCTTGGTCCACGCAGGTGAGAAGAAGCAGCAGAAGGAGTGGCGTGCGCCCCGCCGGGCCATCGCAGGCAACAACAGCATTGGCTCTGCCCATACAGCATTTAGAGTGTAGGAGGAGCGGCAGCGGTAACAGCAGCCCCCCTCTGGCACAGGAAGCAGAGCAGCAACAGCTTCCGAGGCATCAATAAAGAAAAGAGTCTTGACTGCCAAAGGGGCTGAAGGAGGAGGCTGTCGCTGTGCTGCTTCTGATGGGGAGGGGGCAGGAAGTGAGTGACAGCGCGTGCATTTGTGCATGGGGGGGGGGGGGACTGAGAGCATGCCTGTGTGTTTGTGTCTAGGTGTTGGAGCATGTCTGTGAGAATGTGTGTCTGTGGGAGCATGTATGTGTGTGTGTGTCAATCTGAGAGAGAGAGCATGTCTGTGTGTGTCTATGTGATGTATCAGTGGAGAAGAAGGAGAGAGGCTGCTGGCAGAGCTCAACCCGCCAGTGGGTAAAGAAGGAGTCGCCGGTGGAGATCAAGCCGCCAGCAGAGGAAGGCCACCTGCAGCAGAAGAAGGAGAGAGGCTGCAGCTGGCTGAAGGAGAGGCCGGTGTTTTTGTGTGCACGTGTGCCTGCACACAACTTCCGCTCCCCCCAAGCAAGAAAGCCATTGGGCTATGGTGGAGCCCTATATGTATATGTGTGAGAGCCTGTGTGTGTCTGTATGAGAGCCTATGTGCCTGTGAATGATTCCGTGAGAGCCTGTGTGCTTGTGAAGGTTTGTGTGCCTGTGAGAGCCTATGTGTCACATATAGGCTCTCACAGGCACAAACACATACATAATGTATGTGTGAGGGAGAAGGAGCCTGTGTATGTGTGAGAGAGAAAGTGTGAGTGAGTGAGTGAATGTGTTATTGTGCGTGTGTGTGAGAGGCAAGATAACATTTATACATTTCTACCTCCCCCACTCCACAATGATCTCAGGGTGACTGGAAATCAAAAGATCCCAGGTATGGAGGGCAGGAGATTTTTAAATCCTTATTAGTTTTAATTATTGGGTATAATTTGATGTTTCTGCTCTTTTGAAATATTTAATTTTTGGTGGGGAAACGAAACATTTTTTATTCATCAGATGTTTTGAAATATTTTATTGGTGTTTGGGAAATTTTGGATATTCTTATTCATTAACTGAAAGTTTCAAACAGCCTCTACAACCCCTGTCCAGGTCAATTACTTAAAGATTGTCGCAAATACATTTCTCCTTTTCTGCCACTATTAGTTAACCTTTCACTCAACACTGGGACATTTCCGGATACCTTTAAAAAAATCTCCATTCTTCCTATTCCCAAGAAAAAAAAACAGTCAACCCCACCGACATTACTAACATCCGCCAATTGCTTCATTAACCTCTCTAGGTAAAATCATAGAATCTACTGTTCTTCATCAATTAACTGAATACATCAATGACAATAACATTCTTCACCCGAATCAATATGGTTTTCGCAAAGGCCACAGTACTGAAACCCTGCTTCTTTCCTCCTTTGAATCTATCATTCTTGGATTTGATGCCAACATAGATTACATTATAGTTTTTCTTGATATTTGAGCTGCTTTCAAACACTTTAAACCATGACATCCTTCTCGCTAACCTACAGCTTTATAGGTCCTTCGATGGTTCAAATCTTTTTTACTCAATCATCCTCAGCAAGTCAACCTTGGCTTGCATCATTCAGCTTGATATCCCATCACATGTGGAGTGCCACAAGGTTCTTCACTCTCTGCCATCCTTTTGAACATCTACTTACTCCCACTCTGTCATATACTAGCAGGTCTAGCCATAGATTTCAAAATCTATGCTGACAATATAATTCATCATATCTTATACATCCTATTGGCCCAACACACTGTCACTGATCAATCTGTATCTTAAAACCATTAACACTTGGCTATCTCATAATTGTCTGAAACTGAACACCGCAAAACCCAAAATTGTACATTTATCTACCATCCCTCCTGTTGCCCTCCCCCTCATCTTGTATTTGACAACTGTACCATTCCCATCACTAACCAAGCAAGTAACCTAGAAGTCACTCTGGATTCAAATCTATCTATGGCTTCAAATCTATGGATTCAAATCTATCTATATATTAATGTAAAATATTCTTGTTATATTTATTACCATGTTATAATGTAAAATATTCTTATATCTATTTAATACCATGTTATAATGTAAAATAGGGCTGTTACCACCCTATTCCTTTAGTTATCTGGAAACCGATGTGATATCTCGATCGAATGTCGGTATACAAAAGAAAGAAATAAATAAAATAAATAAATGGCTGTTAATATTTCCTCAGTTGTAAAAAACTTCATTGTACAAAATTCACCTTCTAAAAAGATTTAAACCATTGCTGTACCATGTCATATTTCAAACCGTTTTGTAAACTCTAATCCTGTCTGGATTAGATTACTGCAATGCAATATATTTAGGGCTCCCTGATACTATGCTTCATCCACTACAATTAATTCAAAATGCCTCTGCCCATCTCTTTGCCAACATTAAAACCAGAGACAACATTACTCCAACCCTCCTCAGTAGCAGGTCCCCACCCTCTGGATTTCAATTCTGGATACACACAGGCTTTTGTCAAATCCAAAGGAGTTTAAAAAAAAATGTAAAACCCATGTACGCACTGTCGCATTCGGCAAATTCCAGGTAGACTGACCCCTCACTTCTTATTTTCCTTCTCCTGTGATCCTGAAGTTTAAAGTTTTTGATTTCTCTGTTATGACTTGTTTCTGCTACATTTTTACTGATTGAATGTTTTAATGTTTTTAATTACGTATGTTTATTTCTTATAAACCGCCTAGACCTATACATATTGTATAGGCGGTATATAAAAGATTTTAAATCAATTAAATAAATAACTGGTTTGATATATTTATTCTTTTTATGACTATGATTTTACTATTATGATTGATGTTTTATATGTCTTGATTTTATTATTTAATTTTTTATGAAGAATGGTAATGTTTCTGTTTTTCCATTGTTGCTCTGCATGTAGAGGCTGGCTTGTTGTGCACTTCAGTTCTCCTCAGCAGGTTTCTGTTTATATACTTTCTGATCTCTTCATTCTATATTTGGTGAGGGTCTCTCTGTGTTCTGCATATGTGAGGGAGGTGAGGGCGTTCAGTTTTTAAAAATATAGATTTCAGGAGGGAGCTGAGCTTTATTTGATGGGCCGGGGCAGAGACTGAATGAACCATGGGGAGGGGGGGGGGGTGTCAGCACAGTAATTGTTCACAGAGGGCAGCAAAAAACCTAGCAGCAGCCCTGTCACGGATTACCTTCCTCTGGGGCTAATGTCACAAAAGCTGCGGTGAAAACCATGCTAATTTTTAACGTGAGTTTTAGTTTACGTTTGCAGTAAAAACCTATGATCCTTTGGGATGCAGGTAGCTAATGGCATGGAAATGCCACAACATGAGAAAAAAAAACAAACTAGCTATACTTACTTACATATTTGCATATACTTTTTTTTTTTTTACTCTGTAAATCTTTACAAGCAGGAGAGGATTTGGCAGAGGAAATGGGGCAGGATGGAGCATGATTTCCACTCCCTCCACAACCCTGCACCCCTGCAAAAATAAATAAATAAATAGAAATTGAAGTTGTGATATGGTGCTCCAAAATTCCCAATCCTCCCCCCACCCCTATTTCAGAGAACCCCGTCTAAAGGAAGAGAATACTGGTACAGCTTTCAGCTGTTTCAGCAGATTGATGTTAATGTGTTCAGTGAGAAGACAAATCCACCTTCGGAACGCGAGCTAACACTTCTTTTGCCCATGTAAATAACCTTGAAACTTGTTCCCCATGGGGTAATTTCCAAACTGCCTGCCTTGGGACAAAATCAAAGAGTAATTTTAGCCAGCGGGGGGGGGGGGTGGCACCAGTTTTCAAAAGGAAAAAACACGAGTCGCATAATTTTGCTTTGAAAATTGCCATGGGCACAAAGTGACCACAGATATTGACTGCTGCCTTTCATGTAAATATGTTTTTCCTTTGGAAATTAATCTGCATGCATTACATACTTCCCTGACTGAAACACGCCCCTGGGAGGACCTTCTCTCAATCCTTTTGGCTGCATTCAGGGGAAGGCAATTTTCTGACTGCTAATTCATTTGGGTAAAATTGCTTTGAAAATTGTCCTCCAAATCTACAGGATGCCTAAGTTTGGGCTGGGGCTTTTTTTTTTTTTAGGTCCTCTTAATTCAAAGATCTGTGCTATCATAATGCTTTTTGCAGAGGACACTAAAATCTGCAACAAAGTGGACACACCTGAGGGAGAAGCCAAAATGAGAAGGAAGCTATTGGAAACCTGAGGAGCGTTTGAGTGCTTGGCAGCTGAGATTCAATAAAAAAAAAAAAAAAAGTGCAAAGTCATGCACAGGGCCGGATTTACAATATAGACGCCCATAAGCAATAGCGACGGAGGGGAGACGGAAATCATTAAAGGTTTGAGGGGTCTTATCCAGCTCACCTCCCCCCTCCCTTCGAAATAATGGAGAGCGTAGTGGGAGGGAGTCATTCCCTGAAATCAGCAGGAGGGAGAAGGCAGTTGTAACCTCCTTTACTCCAAAAAAAAAAAAAAAATCAGCAGTTACAGGTTCCCTGCCCAGGTCTTACCCTCTCCCCACCCCTTGCTGTTCCGCTGCGTGTCTCCCCTCACCTCAGGGCCGAGAAGCCTTTCTATGTCCCAACCTGTCAGCATTGCCTCAGGAACATCCCCATAACAAAGGCACATGCATTGCTTCTAGCAGACCCTGTGCTGTTCCATCCTTTTACCAGGGCAGCCCATTCAAGGGCCGGAGAGCCACAGGGCCCGCTGGGAGCATGCACACTCCGGTGCAAAGGGCCTGTGTTTGTTTAGGGGAGTTCCCTGTTGCCGTGGAGAGGAGACCTGAAAGAAGAAAGGGTTAACTTTCAGGCCTGGGTGACGGCAGAGGCAGCAACGCTCCAGCACCTATCAACATTCTGCGCTGGAGGCAGTTGCCATGATTGCCTGTGCTAAATCCGGACCTGGTCATGCATCTGGGGGTTGAGAAATCCAACGGAGCTGTAAGAGATGATGGGAGAGAGAAGCTGATGTGCACCAACCAGGAATGAGAGCTGAGACTGATAGCGGCGGATGATCACAAGGCAGCCAGACGGTGTGACAAGGCAGTGGATAGAACCAGAGGGATGTTGAGCTGCCTAGAGAGAAGCATGATGAGCAGAAAAAAAAGAATAGGAAGCAATAATGCCCCTGTACGGGTCATTGGTGATGCCTCACCTAGAATGCTGTGTTGATTTCTGGACAGCACATCTCAGAAAGGATAGAGACTAGAGGCAGTCCAGAAAATGGCAGCTGGGGTCTGCAGCAGAAGCCAAAATAACATGAGACTTGAGGATGTATACCCTGGAGTAGAGACGAGACAAGGGAGATATAATACATACTTAAATACATGAAAGTTGTTAGTCATGCATAAGAGGCAAATTCTTTTCAATGGAAAGTAAGCTATAAGAAGATGGACTCAGGACCAATGCCAGAAAATACGTTTTCACAGAAGGGATGGTGAATACCTAGAATGCCTACCCAGTGGAGGTGGTAGAGGAAAAAAATTCAAGAAGGTATGGGATAAACACAAAGGATCTCTAGAGAGAGAGGCAGTTACAGAATTAAAAACAGTTACAGAATTAAAACAGAGGGCGCAGGGGTAACCCAAATAGAGCAGAAGAAACAACCATGAAAGATCTTGCTGGGCAGACCGGATGGGCCATTTCTCTCTCTCATTTATGTATTTATTTTAAAATATTTAAAAACTGTCCTAAATAGATCAGGGTGGGTTACAAAAATAACATTCATAATAAATTAAAATAAAACAAAAAATGTCATAAAACAAACCATAATAAATGTCTAAAAATTTACTTTAATACAAGTAAAAACAAAATAGCAAGCAAAATATAAAACATAACTCTTAAGCACAATGTAATACTTTCATTCAAATGTAATTAAATGAAATTAAAATAATCTTGTCTCGATTATATGGCATAGAGCAGAAAAAAATGGAATACTTATTTAGCATCAAAGGCACATCTCTCTTTCATGTACTGTATTACTTTACAACAGGTAGGAGACTGACAGAGAAGAGGCCTGAATCTAGTCCCTCCAGAATGAAAACTGTAATAATATGTCTAGGAGATTATTACTATTATTGCTTGGTGGAAGTAGACTTTGTATAAAGGCATCCAAAAGCATTTTAGGGGAAAATAATGCACAAAGGGACTATGGCACACTTGCAAATACCAATGTTATATGCTATAATTAAAAAAAAATCTTCATCACATGCTAAGACTTCTGTTCCCAGTTCCTGACTCTTCATATCAGCAAATGAAAGGGTGTATTTTTAGGATCCTCCATTCATGTTTGGGCTAAGTGTTCTGCTAACTGCAGACACTTGATCTGTATGCCCCCTGTACAGGCTGAGGAAGCTCTCAACAAGATTTTCATCAAGGTAAGTTATGGATTTTTTTATGTTAAGCATTAAGACTGTTTTAAGTGCCAAAAAAACAAAAAATTAAAATGTAAATGATACGCTATACAGGGCAGCGTGTCATTAGGACCAGTAATTGATTACATGGAGGGTGTACAAATGAAGTATGTGCAGTTACCAGAAGCAAAGAGCGCACAGCCCGAATACGTATGAAGGTCCTAGGATTACAGTGTGTCCCTTGTTGATAATGAAGAAGCATTGGATTCTACACAGAGCCGGGACCAGCTTTTTCTGCACCTGGGCCAGATATTCAGAATTACGTGTCCCGTCCCCCCCCCCCCCCTGCCCTGCATAAACACACAGTTGTACACGATGTGGTTTATGCTGCATGCCACATGACAGTGAGCCTGTAACACCCATATAACGAGGATAATGCAACAGCAGTAAGTTATTCCATAAGTGAACGTGTATTGTCACAGCGGCAGAACTGCCAGCCCAGAATCCACTCTTACTGGAGAAAATAATCAGGCACAATTCCAGGCCAGGCCAGGCGGTGGCCTGACATGCAGGAATAGCCACAAAACCAGAATACACAGCAGTGAAGGGAGCAGAAATTGTCCGTCCCCCCCCCCCCCCCCCAAAAAAAAGGCCAAAGCTGTGTATCTCTCCCACCATATCTCCGCCAGTTTGTCTGTCTCACCACACACTCTATCCAGCATCTGTCCCTCTTTCTTTCCCTGCTACCACTCTGCCAACCTCCCTCTCCTTGTTTGTCTCCACACTCTGCCCAGCCTGTCTCTCCCCCCCCCCCCCCCCACACACACTCTGCTCAGCCTGTCTGTCTGTCCCCTCCCCCCATCCCTCACATTCTGTTCAGTTTTTCTCTATCCCCATTACTCTCTACTTGCTGTCCAGCCTCTCTCTCTGAGCGGATGGGCATTGTGGTCTTTTTCTGCCGTCATGTTTCTGTTTCTCTCCTACCTTCACACTCTGTCCAGGCTGTCTTTCCATACTCTGCCCAGCTTCTCTCTCCTCCCCACTCCCTCACTCTGCCCAGCCTCTCAGGTTCTCAGTCTCTCTGTCATTCTGTCTCTTCACACTCTGCCAAGCCTCTCTTCGCCCCACCCCTCACACTCTGCCCAGCCTCTCTTATGCTCTGCCCACCCCTCCACCTCTGCCCCTACCCACATACTCCGTCTAGTCTCTTTCTCTCTCACTTTCCACATTCCAGCCAGTCAATGGTTTCTCCCCCACCCTCTTCCCAGCCTCTCTTTCAGGCCAATACAGTAAAAAAATGTGGGAGAGCGGGCACGCGCACAGGCCACTCTCCTGTGCGCGCAATTCAGTAAATACATTTATTTAAATTAGGCCCGGCGGTAAAAAGAGGCGCTAGGGACACTAGCGCGTCCCTAGCGCCTCTTTTCGGACAGGAGCGGCGGCTGTCAGCGGGTTTGACAGCCGACACTCAATTTTGCCGGCGTCGGTTCTCGAGCACGTTGACAGCCACGGGCTCGGAAACCGGAAGCCAGCAAAATTGAGCATCCAGTTTTCAACCCGCGAGCCGCGGGCCGATTTCAATTTTTTTTTTTTTTTAACTTTTTAAACTTTCGGGACCTCGGACTTAATATCGCCATGTTATTAAGTCAGAGTGTGCACAGAAAAGCAGTTTTTACTGCTTTTCTGTGCACTTTCCCGGTGCCCAGAGAAATTAGCACCTACCTTTGGGTAGGCGCTAATTTCTGAAAGTAAAATGTGCGGCTTGGCTGCACATTTTACTTACTGAATCGCGCGGGAATACCTAATAGGGCCATCAACGTGCATTTGCATGTTGCGGGCGCTATTAGGTTCGGGGGGGTTGGACGCGCGTTTTGGACACGCTAGCTAGCGCGTCGAAAACACGTGTTCAAATGCTGGCTAACAGTGTGCTCCATCGAAGCGCACTGTACTATATCGGTCCGTTTGTCTCTCTATATTCTGTAAAGCCACTGTCTCTTTCCCTACCCCACACTTCCATTCTGACTCTCCACATTCTGCCCTGCTTTTTCTCCCCATCCCCAAAGGCTACCCAAGCTTTCTTTCTCACCTCCCTTCTTTGTCCAGCCTCTCTCCCTCACCTTCCCTAAACTCTGCTCAGTCTCTCACGCTGTCTTTCCACAGTCTGCCCAGCCTCTCTCTCACCTTCCCCAAGCTCTGCTCAGTCTCTCGCGCTGTCTTTCCACAGTCTGCCCAGCCTCTCTCTCACCTTCCCCAAGCTCTGCTCAGTCTCTCGCGCTGTCTTTCCACAGCCTGCCCAGCCTCTCTCTCACACCTTCCCCAAACTCTGCTCAGTCTCTCACGCTGTCTTTCCACAGTCTGCCCAGCATCTCTCTCACACCTTCCCCAAACTCTGCTCAGTCTCTCACGCTGTCTTTCCACAGTCTGCCCAGCCTCTCTCTCACTTTCCCCAAACTCTGCTCAGTCTCTCACGCTATCTTTCCACAGTCTGCCCAGCCTCTCTCTCACACCTTCCCCAAACTCTGCTCAGTCTCTCACGCTGTCTTTCCACAGTCTGCCCAGCCTCTCTCTCACACCTTCCCCACTCTGCTCAGTCTCTCATGCTGTCTTTCCACAGTCTGCCCAGCCTCTCTCTCACCTTCCCCAAACTCTGCAGTCTCTTACACTGTCTTTCCACAGTCTGCCCAGCCTCTCTCTCACCTTCCCCAAACTCTGCAGTCTCTCACACTGTCTTTCCACAGTCTGCCCAGCCTCTCGCTCACCTTCCCCAAACTCTGCCCAGCCTCTCTCACTCACCTGCCTCACACTCTGCCCAGCCTCTCTCACTCACCTGCCTCACACTCTGCCCAGCCCCTCTCAGTCTTTCCTTTCAGCATTTTCTCAAACTTCCCTGCTTCCCCCCTCCTCCCCATTGTGTTTCTTATCTTGCCCAGGCCTTCTATTTCAAACTCCCATGGCTAGCAGGTGGGCTTCAGCCTAAGATGTACATTTAAAAAAACCTATTTGTTGTATTCTATTTACTCACTTGTTAGAGCAAGGTAGTGCCCCTTTTATGGTCGATGTCGCATTCAGCCCTGAGCTGGCAGAGACTTGTGGCACCCTAATGTTTTGTGTTTTTTTTTTTACTCTGAGCACCCAGGCAAGGGAAAGAAGCTGGCAAGATACAAGAGAGTCAGCATCCCACCTACAAGGCACGGGCAAGCAGCAAGAACTCTCCCGATGGGCTCCCTTTGCATTTGGTGGAAGTCCCTGAGGAGCTGCACGGCAGCCCCGGAGGGGAAGAGTGGTGCTGCAGACACTGCTGTCCCATGCAGGCAGGAGTGATCAGAGAGAGAGAGCGAGCTCAAGGCAGCTGCAGGGCATCTGGGCTGGCCGCTGCTTTCTGCCCCTCAGAACGTTTTGCAACTTTGAACTTACTTTTTTTTTTATGGCTGCGACCCGAGGGGCAATGCTCTGTAGATTCAAAGGGGAGCTACAGTTCCGAGCCCAGCAGCAGCAGACCCTCTTGAGTCCTAGAGGTGGTCTGGTCGGCAGGGTGCACACCAGACGCAAAACGGGTTTGCATGTGCTCCAGGCCCTTTTTAAAACTTGCTTGCAGGAAGTTATGTCTTTGAGGTGCAAGCAGTAACTCAAGCGGGAGGGGGACTATTTTAAGGCGTGGGAAGGAGGCGTTGTTGTTGCTGCTTCCGCCCTTCTCGTCACAAGCATAGGGGGAGGAGAGAGGGAGAGAACAGAGGCAGAGTCGTTGTCCGGGACGGCCCTTGAAGTCCTCCCTGTTCCGACGCCCATGGCCATGCTGATGCCTGCCCTAGAGATGCACAATGCAAGGTGGGACGATCACCGCCGACGCCCCCTGTGGTGCTGCACCCAGGGCAGCCCCTCCCCGTTTCCCCCCTTCCCCACTATTCCCTGCACTGATGCTATATCATGTAATTATATAGGAGGGAAAAAGTCAAACCGAAGAAAAAAATGAATTGGGTTTTTGTGGGCAGAACAAAAGAAACATGAAAAATTGGGGGAGGCAAAATCATCTAAATAGGTCATTGCTAGCACAGACCAAAAAAAAAAAAAAGGACGACTGGGAGAAGTGGTAAAGCATAGAGAGAAAGATGGGACCCATGCTGGAAGTGAAGGTGAAAAGGTAGACTTAAGGAATTCATGTAATCACTACAAGACTTTGGCCTCTACTGGTGGGCGCACAGAACACCGGGCATGGACCTTAAATTATATGCAGAGCCCGGGACAGTTCTGCCCTGAACTGAGTTAGATCATACCATGACTGATTATCTGCAATTCCTTAGCCCCCGAGTTGCTGTTCATCTGCTTTTCAAGTTGTCTTCTCTAACACGTTTATCAAGCAGTTTGATATTCAGCATTATACAGTGTTTTTTGCTTCTGTAAATAGGAGAATCCCTAATACTGTTTTGCAACCGTCTGCTTCCTTGCATCATATCCACGGTCATGACTCCTGGTTTCATATACACATTGATGGCACTCACACTGATTTCTCAGCCTCTTCTGACACTGCAGAAGTGATTGAAAAATTAAACGGCTACACGTTGGACCGACACTCTTGAATGTCTGCAGAATCTCTCTTTAATGTTTTCCTTAATAATGTGTTTTTTATCCTCATATCAATTGGTCAGGCTCCTCATTCAGAGTCTGAAGGGTAGGAAGCTGTTGTATAAATTACTTTTCATGGATATTTTTCTCAGGTTGTTTAATATTCTCTTACTCATTTCAGAAGACCTCGTAGGTCAACCACACTCCAACTTTTCCATTCATTGAGCTACTTTTTTTTTTGCAGCTAGCTGAGCTTAAAAGAGCCTCATCTGGTGATTATTTCCTTTTAACCCTCGGAATTGAATCCTTATTCGCTTCAGTTCTGTGCTATTTTCCCAAGCCGTGTGATCTTAAGGATTATTATTGTAGTCCCCATGCTGCCTCCCTCCCAACCCTCAGGTTACGCACCCCGATTGTGGGCTGAGCTTCTGTAGTCACATCAGTATGCATTTTATAACTGCCAGCACTTGGCGGTCATCCCAGCTCTTTATTTTCATTGGATTCAATCGAGCAAATCTGGGGTTGTGATGCTAACTCATGGTTAACTGCTCACATGGAGAGGTGGGGTCAGAGAAGAAAGATATATGCAAATAGTGGGATGAAATGGATAAAAGAAAGCAATGAGTGGCAGAAATAATAAAGGAAGTCTGGTAAACCTATTGAAGAATTAAAAAAAAAAAATAACATAATAGTACAATAGTCACTCTATTCATCATTGAAATTAGAACATTTATACTATACAGGCCAACGTATCGACCTGTATTTATTTTAATATGTACATTTGATCAAAGTTTCACATATAGTACTATGAAGATGTAATCTTTAGTCTCCACCACCAGGATGAGAACATCATTTTTATCAAAAGTAAAAAACACTGCACAGATCCACTGACTAGACTCTGTAGCACCTCCTTCCACTCCCTACTCTCTTCCCTTCCTCCTGCTTCTTCCTCCTTTGTTCCTCTGTCTCCTCCTCTCCCATGCACACAAGTTATCTTCTGTCTGACTCCTCCTTGCACATTGCCACTAGGCATGTGCTTCATTTTATTTTATCGGATTGTGCTTCGGTTCGGGTCCCCCGCAGGAAATATCAGTTTTCCCATGATTCGCGGGTTTTTTATCTTGTGTCAGTTGCTTAGGTGTTAGTGCACACTAACAGGGGTTTAGTGCGCAATAACTCTATTAGTGTGCACTAAGTCATGTTTAGTATGCACTACCTCGTTTTCTAATTCTGGAGTTAGTGCGCCCTAATAGGACTTAGGGCGCACTAACTGGTTGTTAGCACGCACTAACAAAATATGTTACCAATAAGATAAAAAGTGTCAATTGGGGGGCAGTTCATTAGCTAGAGGTATGGTTCTGCATTCCCATTGGCTGTTTCCTTCTAGCTAACGATTTACTTCCCAATTTACACATTTTGTAACTTATTGCCAACATTTTTTGTTAGTGCGCATTGTGCATGCTAACAACCAGTTAGTGCACCCTAAGTCCTATTAAGGCACACTAACTCCGGAATTAGAAAACTAGGTAGTGTGCACTAACGGGAGTTATTGGGCATTAACATGTAATTAGTGCGCCCTAAGCCCCGTTACGGCGCACTAAGGGGTAAATTTTAAAAGCTATGTGCAGGTGTCCATGTGCATGCGCTACCCGGTGCGCACACATGAACGCCCCATTTTATAACATACGCCCTTCCCCCTACTCTATCCTTCTTACTCCTTCCCCTAACCATCCCACCCCCTAGCCCTATTCTAACCCCCCACCCCGACCTTTATCTTACCTCTTGAGCCTCCCTCCGGGCAGGCGCAAGTTGCGTGCGCCGGCAGCCTGCCGGCACACGATCCTCCAACACAGCGGCAAATGGCCGCTGTGCCGGAGGCCTCTGGCCCCGCCTCATCCCCGGACTGCCCTGATCCACCCCTCCCCTTTTTCAAAGACCCGGGGCTTAGACGCGTCCCGGGGCTTTACGCGTGTCGCCGGGCCTTTATAAAAGATTCCTGGCGCGCTTAGGGCTTTGAAAATCTGCCCTAAGCCTATAACTTACGTAGTGTGCACCAATGGGATTTAGTAAGCACTAACTACATGTTAGTGCGCATTAACTCCCGTTGGTGCGTGCTAATACGAAAAATGAAATTTTCCGAATTATCAGAAAAATTCCCTTCGTTTATCGATTTTCCCGATCTATGACGAATTAGACAATTTTGTTGAAATTTTCTAATTAGTTTAAAACGAATGCACATCTCTAATTGCCACCCATTAACATGTCAAGACCGAGACCACTGCTTCTCCCCTCTTCCCTCTCTCTGCCTTCCTCCCTGTTCTTGTCCAGCCTACATCCCCCCCCTCCTCACACACACACACATACATAATCATCTACTCCTCCTTCTGCTTCTCTCCACCCAGTTTCTTCCCTTCTCCTCCTCTGGTCCTCCTCAACATTCCCAGCCCTCACCTGTCTCACACCTGGCACATGCCTTACATGCCTACTCGCTCCCCTACCACTTGCCATCCTCTTTTTTGGCTCACCCAAGTGTTCCTTCTCAGCTGTCAGTCTACAGCAGCATTTCACTCAGTTTGTGGTGCAACAGTGACAAACCAGCTGCAAGGGAAGAGGAAAAGCCGCTTAAGCAATTCCTATTAAAAAAAAAAATAATAATAAAACTGGTGGCTGGCTGAGAGAAGGAGAAAGGATTTTTTTTTTTTTTTTTTTTTAATAATGGTGGCTAGCTGGAAGGAGGGGGAGAGAGAGATTCTTTTGTTTTAAATAAGAGCAATCTTTTTAGAAAACAATTTTATTTAATTGGCTAGCTACTTCTTTAGAATGACATGGACCAGCTGCAAGGCTAACCCCTAAGATGGAAAAGCAGGAGGAGAGAGCCATTGCCCACTTCGTCCCCTGCTCCACTTATTAACCTCAGGAGGAATCCACCCTGCCTCCACTCATCAGCTCTGCAACCACTCTATAGCTCACATAATTTATGAAGGTAGCTAGCTGGTGTCTAGCATGCAAAAGGTGGGTGCAATAACCGGGCAGCCTGGACACCATGGTTCAGCCCCGCCCCCACCCATCCCGGCTGGACACCACAACATTACACTCACAAGGAAAACGTGACATGTAACTTGGATGAAATGGCCGCAGCTATTTATTAAAGTACCCTAACAGGGGAGTCTAATTTAGGTGCCGAGTCCTGCCACCACTGCCTATTCTCAGCCACCAGGCAGGCACTGATATCTCCGAATCTTGCTGCCCAAGTGGAACTGAGGGGTCTCATGCCCTGTGAGCCCCTGGACAGGAACCATGACCACCTTCACCAGAGGGGTCCCGGGAAGGCCGCTATGCAGCAGGCTCCTCCGGAGCCCCTCTCAAATGTGCCTGGCTGTCGATCAGTCATGACCTAATCCCTGGGCCTGACATTTGTCCTCCATGGCTAAACGCCGAGTGGTGGCCTTAAGGCCCCTCTCATCCTTCCCAGCACCTCCCTGCTTCCTTCTAATGCCTCCTGTGTTACAATAGCCTTTCTTGGGCTCAGTCGCCACCGCCAAGGGGATCCTTTCATGCGCGGGCCAGGAAGTACATGTCCGCTCACACAGGATGGGCTCCCTCCATACAAAATGACTACAGCTCATGATTCAAATCCATAAACAACCTCTGAATAGCCTGCAGAAACAAATAATTTCCTATATTTGGCAATTTTACTCCATCTGAAGAATACAATTCTGCACAATGCACGTCCACCCATTTATACCTCAAATGATAATCATCCATGCATTGAATGGCCTTGGCTACCTGCCGATTGAACTTGGCATAGTACCTTCCCGACCATCCAATGCTCAACATTTTTCACTGAGGTATGATTTCAGACCAGAAGATTTTTTAGGATGGCCACGATGAGGCAAGGCAGCTCAAGTTGTCCCTGATTGTTTTCAACAAAGCGAGGCCAGTACCATTCCCCAAATCATTGACACCAAGATGTATGATAATAAGGGCTAGGGGTGCCCGACCTGCTCCTTTCACCTGCAGCATGGGCCAAAGTTGGTGCCAACACATACTATCTTGACCCAGGCACTTTATGGTCCAGCCTTTTCCCGACAACTCAAGGTCGCACCCAAATTTCTCATTCATGGCCTTTTTAAGTGCCTGAATGAGTGGCCAAATATTCATACAGAATGACAATGGACAGCAGCTACAAGTGAAAGAAGAACTTAAGTTTTGGTTTGCACCCAACTGGGTGCAAACGCAGGGGAACCGTTGTCATACCTAATGTATGACGCAAAAGCTCTGAATCTCCATTGACCAATCTGCTGTATGACAGTCTGTGGGAAACCGGCAGTGGCAGCACTAGAAGCGGCATCAATGCAGAATGAGCGAGTGCCGGAACATTCACTCTGAAGCCCGGCTTCTGCCAATGTTTTCTTGAAGACTGCTGAAAACTGATATCTGCTTAATGGGTATTTATTCCTGTGAAGTAAGAACAAACCATCCGCTTTTGTGCGTAAGGTTAAGTATAGAGTCACATCCGCAACCGGACATGTTAGTAAACCTTTAATGCTGTCAAGGTGATGATTTGACCACACGCCCCTTGATCAGTCTTGCACTGTCTCAATCTTAGGTACAGCGTGACGCTGACGTCCTCCTGCAGTTAGCCCCGTAGCTGTGATGCGTTCCATGATGGCGCTGTAAATTCGCTAATGCACAAGGCTCCAAAGAATGCGAGCACAAAGACAACCTGGAAGAGCATAGTCTCGAACTTGTCCTCTGCTAATGAGGGCAAGATGTGCCAAAGCAGTAACAGGAGGTCATGGGTCAGCAGTCTCCATATGTTGTGCCGAGGTAACAACTCTCTGGCCCAGCCCAGCATCACCCTTTTGACAGCGAAATACCGTTCTGTGCAGCCCATTTCCAACTTCAAAAAAAATGCTAGAGCAGCTAGGTGTGAACGAACCATTTATTTATTTATTTATTTATTTATTTATTTATTTATTTAAAAACTTTTATATACCGGTATTAGTATGCATACATCATACCGGTTTACAATGTAACTTAAAAGGCAGAAATTACAATGAACAGGGAGGGCGAACAAGGAGGAGTATACAAAGAGCAGGAGGTGGAGGAATTAAAGCAATAAATAAAACTGCAACGGACTATTTACAGGAATATACAAGGCGTAGGCAAGATACTTGCGGAAGTCAGTGTACTTAATCAGGGTAGGCTTGTCGGAAGAGCCATGTTTTAAGTTTTTTTCTGAACTTAGAGTGGTAGGGAGGGCGTTCCATTGTTTAGGGCATGCAATGGATAGTGCACGGTCCCTAGTAGAGGAGAGGTGGGCTTTTTTCAAAGGGGGAATGGAGAGGGTGCCTTTCTTGACAGTGCGAGTGGGTCGTTCAGTGCGTATAGAACGAAAGGGTTCATCCAACCAATTGGAATTGTGCGAGTGGATGGACTTGTGCACTATGGTTAGAATTTTGAAGAGAATTCGGGATGCGATGGGGAGCCAGTGGAGTTCTTTGAGTATAGGGGTAATGTGATCAGCTTTCCTTGAGTTGGTGATGACCCTGGCGATGGCATTCTGGAGCATTTGTAAGGGCTTGGTGGTGGAGGAGGGTAGGCCGAGGAAGAGGGCATTACAGTAGTCCAGCTTTGAGGAAAGGGTGGCTTGGACGACGGTGCGGAAATCATGATAGTGGAGGAGGGGTCTGAGTTTCTTCAGGATGTGAAGCTTGAAGAAACCTTCTTTGAGGATGGAGTTGATCTGTTTTTTGAGATTAAGTTGTTGATCTATGATAACCCCAAGGTCTCTTACTGTGGGTTGGGGTGTTATGACGTTGAAAGCTGGATCGTTGGAGATCGGTGGTTTGGGAGGGAGGTGAGGAGAGATAAGGAGCAGCTCTGTTTTGGAGGAGTTTAGAGCGAGGTGGATGTTGGTGAGGAAGTCATTTATGTTGGCAAGACATGTGTTCCAGAAGGCAAGGGCATCTGAGAGAGAGTTGTGAATGGGAATGACGATTTGAACGTCATCTGCATAGAGGTAGAATTTGAGGCCGAGGTCTGTGAGGAGCTGACATAGAGGTGTGAGATAAATGTTGAAAAGGGTGGAGGAGAGGGAGGAGCCTTGTGGGACACCTTGGGACAAGGGGTAGAGTGTGGAGTTGGCGTTTCCTATCTTGACGGAGAACTTTCTGTTAGATAAATAGGACTTAAACCATAGTAGGGCTAGGCCTGAGATGCCTATTTCGGATAGCCGGTTGATGAGGAGGTTGTGGTTGATGGTATCAAAGGCAGCTGAGATGTCGAGTAGGGCGAGGAGGTAACAGTTGCCTCGGTCCATGCCTATGAGTAAGTGGTCCGTAAGGGAGAGCAGGAGGGTTTCTGTATTGAGGTATTTACGGAAGCCGTATTGGGCTGGATGCAGAATGTTGTTGCTTTCTAGATATTCTGTAAGTTGGATGTTTACAATCTTTTCCATAATTTTGGATAGGAAGGGCAGGTTAGAGATAGGGCGGAAGTTAGCGGGGTCTTTAGGGTCTAGTGTTGGTTTTTTTAGGAGGGGCTTGACAATAGCTTGTTTGAGAGCACCTGGGACAGAGCCTGAAGAGAGGGAGGAGTTTATGATGTCTGCGATGGGTTTGGATATAGTATTCGGGACAGTCCCTGCTGTTTGGTGTTTTCTATGTAGCTAATCAAGAGATCCTCTGGAATCTGATGATCAGACCAGCTGTTCGCAATGAGGAACGCCTTCACTTTGTTGCAGTTTCAAATGTAAGCACTCCATGTGGAAGACGTGAGTGATCTTCGCAGTATCTCACCAAAACCAATGCCTCCTGATGCATCAGAGTATAGCAAAGGTTATTGCTGCTGACTAGTCTAGGAAGCCATGCTGAAACACCATTAAAGTCCTTGAGGAACTTAGACCATGAAACTAGGTCTTCCCTAATTGGCCTGCTTATCTGCAAGCAGTGGTGGTCACGAACCAGACCTACCGTGGACCGGATTAAGCGGCACAGGAAAATCCTGCCCATAGAAATGACTCGCACGGCAAAGGCCAGGCTGCCTACGAGGGACCTCATGTGCCTCAGCGTGACTTTCTTGCTCCGCATGGTGATAGACACCAGATTGGTCAGTTTCACTAGCTTGTCACCTGGGAGTCTGGATTCTGTTTGTGTGAAATCAAGCTCGATCCCTAAGAAAGTAAGGACCATTACCAGGCCTTGAGACTTGTTCTCTGCCAAAGGGATGCCAAACCTCTGCACCAGCTTGTGAAACGTGTCAATAAACTTAACACATTCAAGTGTACCTCCTCTTCCTATAAACAAGAAATTATCTAGATAGTGAACTAGTGACGCTAGCTCAAGTGCCTCTTCGGTTGCCCAATGTAAGAAGATACTGATTGTTTCACAGTAGGCGCACAAAATTGAGCATCCCATTGGCAGACATTTGTTGTAATAGAAGGCCCCCTCGAAATGAAACCCGAGTAGTGGAAAATTGCTTGGGTGTACCTGTAGTAGACGAAAAGCAGACTCAATGTCCGTTTTCACCATGAGAGCACCCTGTCCACAGGATCTTAGTAGATACAATGTAGCATGAAAAGATGCATGTTGTACCGAGCAGTATTCCGAGGGAATATGGTCACTAACAGAAGCCCTCACAGGATGAGATAGGTTATGTATAAGCCTATATTTTCCAGACTCCTTTTTTGGGACAACTGCCAATAGTGACAAAACAAGATGCTCCAATGGGTGCTCAGTGAAAGGGCCAGCAATCCGCCCCAGCTGAACCTCTTTTCTGAGTTTCTCCCTGACCATGCTGACACCTTAACAGATTGCAGCTGACCAGCATGAGAGATAAGAAAACTGTCTCAGAAATGGTTCAGTAAAGTATTTTCCCCCACCCTATTAGGGTAATGTGCCAACCAGGGAAACATCGCCTGCCAGTTTACTGGGGTCGGAGTGATAACCCAGCCACACCCTTTACTTATCCTTTCGTGAGCATTTGTTTCCTGAGTGGAGTGCTGCGCACCGATTACAGACGTGCTTATAGCTGCAATTGGCAGCGGAGCAGGCTCCCCAGTTGTATGTTCAGCAGATGTCACTAGGGACTTGCATGCGCTTGGCTTGCCTGCCATGTGCCTGTTCTCTACGAAAGGACTATGAGCTCGCTTTGGAGTCAAACACTCGTGCCATCATTCTTGTGAGCCATAAGCTGACATCCTGTCTTCCCCAAGAAATAGCGGACTTATTGGCCATTCTCTCACAAACGGCCTCATCATAATTAAGTCATGCGAACCCACTGTGCTCTTTATAAGTGCCCAAAATATTGTCCAAATCTGTGAATGGGGCTGCAATACAGCAGTCTCTTTATGCACAATTACAGAAGCTATTTGAGCAAATGCACGCACCCAGTTAATGATCTCTCTCTGTGTGGGCTTGGCTGCATCCAGTTCCCTCTTAGTCTGGCCCTGCTTCCTATGTCCCTCCAACAACGGAACAAATCAATGTAGTGCCTGTGTCTGATACAGTGTCTATGAGTTTTGGGCACAGATTCCCAAAGTTCATGCTCCACTCCAGGCTCTGGGGGCCATACAGTGTCCTCATGGTCTGATCAACTTGCCAGAGAAGAGGAATCCAAACTTCTGGAAGAAGAGTAAGACGAACTGGATGATCCACTATGTGAGGAAGATGAAGACTGCCTGTGACTTGCGCTTGTACTTATCCCTTCTTCTGTGTTCCTTTTGAGAAGCTTTATCTACGCTCCGCGAAGCAGACTTACCATGTCTTCAGTTGGCCATGGCACTGGTGCAGTAATCTCTGCAGGCGGATTTGGCGTCTGGGCTCTGCTACCCATGTCGCTGAGAAGGGGCTCTGTTGAGCACTCCGGTGATTATTACCGACGTTGACTGCATCTCTCATCACTCCCAGTTTGATATGGGCTGCTTAGAGGTGCTGCAGGGGGCTCCCTGCAACCAAGCCTGCACCTTGAGTGGTCAGGAAGTTAGCGACTGCACTATCCTGAGTCTCTACCACTATCGGGATATAATGAGAAATCCCAGTAGTAGTAAGGGGGAGATCTGAATGCAGTTGGGGAGTAGTGAGGCCATTTTTCCCACATGAACCGGGAATCAAAGTCGAAAGGTCTTCCATGGAAACGCTCGAAAGATGAGCAAAAAGCTGGCCAAGATGGGGGATCTATAGCACAGCTCCTCCCATAGGCTGCGCATGCTGCTAACGCTGGGCTTGCGAGAAGTGCCGAGGCATATTCTATGCAGCCAACTGGGATTTGCACACCTGTTTCCAGTACCAGGGTAGGAAGGAGCAGCGGGACAACATCAGGCGGGAGAACCACTTGGTCCTTGATCGCGTCAGCTGCAGGCCGCGGCATCTCGGTGTTGAGCGCACAAGAACTGCCACTGCATCTCCCCTGTGCTTTTCCTCCTTGGCTTTGGCCCTCTTGCTTCAAAGAATTAGCCGAATTCTGTTTACCTTTCGGAGTCTATCCTACCTTTTCCCCACCTTTCCAAGACCTTTTTGTACCCGCTTTAGCTCCCTCGAGGCAGCCCAAATGCCCTATCTCCTCCCCATCAGCTTCTAGCTCCCCTCTGGACAGAAGCACCAGTGGGCGGGAGGGCCATAGGATTGGGACCTGAAGGTTCTGGCCCAATGGGCACCTTAATGACGGGGCTGCCTAGAACCTCCGTAGTGCACTGTGCTGGGGCCTATCAAGCCACAGCCGAGGAGTTGGACCTCAGGGACATCCATGTCAAACATTGGCAGCACCTCCACTTCAATTAAGTGTTGGTCTGTTCCGGGTTGGCCAAATCTTAAATAATTTATTTCATTTTATTTAATAATAATTTATTTTTATTATTATTATAAGAGTGAGAAAGACGTGAAATAGAGAGATCTCGGGAAATGGAGAATGACGCGAAGAAGATAAGGCCAAATTAAGCAGGCAGCTAAATTACATTGATTCTGCTGCCTGCAAGGTCAAAAAATGTTTTTTTTTTTATTTGGAAGGTCAAAAGAGTTTTATTTTTAATTTAATTTAGAATTTGTAGAGGGGAAGTGCTGGTTTAGCACTACTCACCCAGCTGACTGCAGCAAGACTTGAACCTGCAGTCCAATCGCACAATTACAGCACAGTGCTGGGCCAAAGGAGTAAGAGGCTGAAAAAGGGGAGCTGGCAGCTTTTAAATTTCCCATCAGTCGCCCCTGATGACATCATCGCACCACTCCTCTGGACTAATCATGTGGTCTGGCATCGGGGTGCATTCTAATGACATCGCTGCACCCAACACCAGACCAAAAGGAAAGCTTGGCGTCAAAGAGCTGTGTCGGCCTGCTGCCTGAAGGAGCTCTGCCCTGGGGCACTGGCTGCACGATGCTGGTGCCATAATCGTCATCACGGGAGGGTAGGACCCCCCCCACACACACACACCCGACCGGTAAGCCCAGCGTGGTGGGGTTGGCTGCCTGCATGGATGCATCAGATTCACAGCACCCGCACATCCGTCCTGGGGGGCTGCCCATTTATTCTAAAACACTGACACAGAAACAAGACTGAAAGGACAGAGAATTTTTACATAAGCTTTCACAGAAGACTTTCAGATCAGTTTTCACTCCTTCAGATACACACCAGACAAAGTGCAAGTGAAAACAAAGTCCACACAGGACAATGCAATCAGTAATTCAATTATAACAGAACAGCTCTCCTGTCTGCAGCTCCTCTCTCTCTCCTGCTAACTGAATACATTGGTGACTAGTTTTTGAGAGCTATACTCCCTTCAATCAGGTCAGTGCAGAAAGAGCTAAGGATAATGTTGCCTGAATATAAAAGTAAATTGTTGCTTTCGAAACCTAGTCACAAACGTATTAACTTTCTACAATAAAAAAGGTGTCACCTACAACTTGTTTGTTGACTTTTGTTTGAGTGTATTTAAGTGAACCAGCATGGCAGCCAGCCACCCTATTAATAATCAGTGAAAGATCAAGAAGGGACAGACTAGGTGAGAAGGGAGAAAAAAAATACCATTTTTTTGGCTCCACTCCCTTTATGCTGCAGATTCCTGATAATAATGTGAGGCAGTACAGCACTGCATTATTCTTACTCTCCTAGCCACCGCTGTCTGATTTATGTCAGCCATGGCATTCAGTTTATAACTCAGCAAACATTTGTCTTAGACCATGTCATTTCCCTGACCAGCTGTCGCAAGATATACCCTGGTTGACTGAATGCATCAAAGAAGAAATCATTTTTTTTATCAGCCATTTCGTAAGAGTCTGCTTGACAGTAATTTCCTATTCGTCTCACTCTCCTCTGTAATACTGGAACATCATCATTATGAGCTTGGAAAAGCTGTGTATTCCTATGTATCACCTTATGCCCATAGTCTGGTGATCCCCACATGTCTGCTGAACATGCCTAGTTTAAGACTCTTCAGTAAATTTCTCTAGCCATAGTTAAAAAAAAAAAAAAAAAAAAAACATTTCTGTTGTTAATAAACTGACTTATTGTCCATTCTGGTAAAAATGCCTGACTGCCAGGACATTAGGTATGAGATACCAACTTCTCCAAATATGAGGTGTTAACTGCCTTATTCAGGGATGCAGTGGTATTTTATTTATTTATTTAAAAAGTATTTATATACCGTTTTTTAAAAAAGAAATTTTATCAAAAACGGTTCACAGATTTAAAACCAAAAATAAAATAATCAAAATAAAATGGAATTTTTAAACTTTACATAAAAATTGGTAATAACTAGACAGAATGCTAGTATATAAGGTTATTAAACCATAAGACATATCAGCTGCAAGACCATTCTGTTATTACAAAGCACGTATGAACAGCAAGCAGACTTGTTTGAATTGCTTTTGACTATTTAGTTTGACAGTCCTAAAAATATTTTTTCTGGGGCTACTTCACTGCCATGCAAAAGCCCTGGACTCTTTTCCTGAGCCCTTTGTTTGTTCTCCAGACTGGCCAGAAATGGGGATGATTATAGTGTTCACAGCCCCTGGGGGGAACAAGTCTTATCCATTGCTCAATCTAGTAGCACTATTAATGGTCCATGTTTACCATGTTCTAGAGCAGTGGTTCTCAACCATTTTTCTGTCGGGAAACACCTGTCAGATGGTTCTCACATGCCTGACGTACTGAACACATGACCATCACGGGGTTAAATGTGAACATACACTTTGTATCCACAGGAACCCTCTCAACCCCCCGACAATGGGTGCAGAGCAGAACTAGGACATTCCTCGTACAATTCACCATACAAAAAAAAATTGTTGGTGACAATAACCCTACTTATGAAAAGACAGCAATTTACCACCAATGCATGTCCTATTGAGAAAACACAATAAATAGGACTGATACAAATTGCCTACATGCTAGTAAAATAACTCATCTCTATCACACACATAGAACCGACCTTCACCAAGTACAGAAAGACCACAAATTACAAATATGGAAGTCAGAAACTAGAATGGAAACCCAAAAAAGTCACTCTACATTCAGTGCAAACCTGGAGAAATGTAGCACCTAATACACTTCCAAGTTTTTAATGATTGGATGTTATTCTATTTATCAGTTGTTTTGAAACATTTATTCCATTCATCATTTTAGTTTTAGAATTATTATTTTATATTTCTTGTGAAATGAATAAATAGAAATGTGTAGACAAAAACTGAGCTGGAAACAGCAAGAAGATGGACTGTGTATATGCAGTGCAGCAATGGAAAAACAAAAACCACATTAATTTGATAGCTACTTTATTCTGGATTTGGTGAGGGTCTGTCTGTGTTCTGTGTCTGTGACCCAGGTAAGGGTCACACACAAACTAATATGCAAAAAGTTACACCTCCATTATGGAATACACTCAAACAGTAACAACCCTATCTATGAAAAGGCAACGCTACAAATATTTAACCAGACCCTAAACACTAATACACCTTCTATTAAGAAAACAGAACGAGCCAAGCTGCTATAGATCCCTACACAGAACTACAAGCTTGCAGAATACCCTTACCTGGGTCATCACACAGAACACAGACAGACCCTCACCAAATACAGAATAAAGTGATCATCAAGTTAATGTTTTTGTTTTTCCATTGTTACACTGCATACACACAGTCCATCTTCTTGCTGTTTGCAGTTCAGTTTTTGTGAATACATTTCTATTTATACATTCCTCAAGAAATATAAAATAATAATTCTAAAACTATAATAATAAATAGAATAAATGTTTCAAAACAACTAATAAATAGAATAACATCCAATCATTAAAACGTTACAAACATCAATAAAATATTTCAAACAGCAGACACACACATAATACCCAATAATTAAAATGGCAATCAATCAGGAAAAGTAAATTTAAAAAGCCATCTTAACTTACCTTCTCCAGCAATCCTCCTACTTCTTTCCCTTGCAGGCCAGTAGCATAAACCAGAAGCAGCAGGGGCTGCTGAAACTCTATCCTCAAAGTCCTCTTCCTTAGGGCCCATGACTAGTCTGCCTCACAAACACACAGTTTCTGTTTCTCGCACACCAGAATTTTCACCGACCAGTCTCTCTCTATCTTTCACACACACCAATCATCTCTCTGATCAGTCTCTCTCTCTCACACAAATACCAGTCACTTCCCTGACCAATCTCTCTTTCACTCACACACACACACACCAGTCTCCTCCCTGACCAGTCTCTTGCTCTGTCACACACGACAGTCACTTCCCTAATCACTTTCTCTCTCACACATGCCTTCTCTCTCTTACATACACAGTCTCAATCACACACATTCTCTCACACTCATACACACATGCTGGCTCACTCTCTCTATTTCACTCACTCACTCACCCCACCCACCCCCCCAGCATACATGGCAGCAACAGCATGCGGCATCCTGGAACTGCACTGGGTGACTGAGAAGGGTAGTTGATGTGCTGCTATTAAAGTAGAGTTGTGACAGGCTTGGAAATGCAGCAGGAGTAATTCCCCGGCCCCTCAGCGATAAGAAGACAGCATTCAGCTGCTTTCCTGTGCTGTGACCATCGTGGTGCAAAGCAGAGGCGCAGTCAGCTGAGAATGCAGCCGTGGAGATTTCCTGCCCCGGCGATTAGCTGCCCCAGATCTGTGGAGTAAAAGACTGCCTCGGAAAAGAGATGGAAGTGCTCCTGTGATCACAGGAGGTGAAGCAAACCTTGGGGTGCTTGATCTCTGCATCAGCGGCAGCAGCAGCATGGCCCTTTCTTCTTCCCGCACACCTGCTGAACATCACTTGCTCTTCCCAGCTGCAGGGGGTAGGAAGGAAAAAAGGCCATGTTGCTGTTGCTGGCTTCCACAAACACTGCTTCCATTCCCCTCCTGGCCTGAATGTGCTGATAGCCTGGGCAGGAACGGCAGCAGCATTCATCAAAGAATTGTGTGTGTCTCTCTGGGATGCAGGAGAAGGGAGGAAAGAGCAGCGGAAGACCAGGAAGTGTGTAACACACCTGCTGGTGCTTCATGACCCACTGATGTGTCGCACACACCAGTTGAGAACCACTGTTCTAGAAGGAGCAGTGGCCCCTGTCAAGGATTTTCACTTCAGTGACTGAGCTAAGTTGAGAATGAGGGGAAAAGGTAAAAAATAGGGGTAGAATGTTGGGAAGTAATGAATTAAGGCTCATGGGGGCCATATATCAATGGAGCTTGGTTCCAATCGAGCTAAAATCCTAAACGATCAGGAGCAACGTGCTGGACAAAAAAATATATATACTTTTTCTGATTTTGTTGTTTGAGATAGATTTTTTTTCATCCATCTTGCAGGATAGTCAAGCATAAAGGAAACTTGAAAACATATCTGAATACACTGTTCTACTAGACGTTACATTCATGATGGCATTGTAGCAGGGACATTTATTTATTTATTTATTCCGCTCCTTCCACTCAAAGAGTGCTCAGTGTGTATTACAACATTTCTATAACAATCCATAAATACAATTAAATAACCAAACTTATATATTCATAATAATATTGAAAAGATAGCCATGACTCAAAAGCTTCACTAAACAAAATTGATTTTAGCTGTCTTCATAAGTCTTTAACGTTAGTTAGAGACCTGAGTTGATCAGGAAGAGAATTCCACATGACCGTGGTCACATACGAAAAGGCCCTCACCCTTGTCCTTTGCAAATGGACCACATTATTAGTTGGTACTTTTAAGAATGCTTTATTTGCTGACCAGAAATTGCAATTAGGCTTATACCATTCCAGCTTTTCCTGTAAAATACATGTACCATCTGATATCATGAGCTTATGTACCAAAATAATCAACTTAAATTTAGATCTCTTCTTCACTGGCAACCAGTGCAGTTCTTTTACTGTTGGCTCAATGTGATCACTCTGACAATCCCATCAAGACACGTGAGGCAGCATGCTGAATCAGCTGCAACACATGCAGTAACTTGTTGGGCAAACCCACATACAGAGAGGTGCAATAGTCCAACTGGCCCAAGACTAAAGCTTGTAAAGCCATCCTAAACTTTTCCTTTGGTAATACCTTTCTTAATGGTTTAATTAACTTCAACTAAAGAAAGAAGATTGAGCCACCATTGGATCTGTGAATGGAGGTTAAGCTCGGAATCCAAAAGGAACCCCAGTTTCCTTACCTCAGTGGATATGGGCATTACAGTTTTCTCAACTACAACAGAAAGTACCATAGACATTAAATCTGGTGAACCACCCATAACAATTTCATTTTTTCTAAGGTTAGCACTAATCCATTTTTTGCTAACCAATACTTTTATTCTCATAATACTTTCTTGGAAAAAAAAGATACAGGGAATCTTCCATCCCTATTGCATTATATATAGAACTGTACGTCATCTGCATAAATAAAATATATAACACCTAGCTCTTTCAACAAATTTCCCAATTGTGCAAGATAAAAACTGAAGAGCGTGGAGGACAGGGTAGAGCCCTGTGGTACTCCCAGATCAACATCATACCAACTCGAGCTAAACACAGCAATTTGTATGCTCCGCTTTCTCCCACGTAAAAAGGAGCTAAACCATTGCAACAGAATTTTGTTATGGCTTGATCTTCTGATGGTGAAAGACCCTCAGTATAGATCAACTGGTAAAAGCTATAAGACAATACATAATTGCAAGATTACTTGGGGTACAGTTTTTATTCAGAAGACACAAAGGTCTGTAACACTCCTGATGGAGACAAAATTAATATAGATCTTAGAAAGCTGGCAGAATGATCACAAGTTTGGTAATGAAAATTGCAAAAAACTGTAAAGTTAATTCATATATTCATAAATTCATAAATCAAAAGACAGTTTTGAGCTCAGTAACTTTAGGCCTATAGCCACATTAACATCAATAGCAAAACTTATCGAATCAGTGGTGTTATCCCAGCTTTCAAACTATCTCACAGAAAACGATATACTTCACACAAACCAACACGATTTTAGAAAAGGTCATTCCACCGAAACTCTTCTTCTATCCTCTTTTGATACAATATTTCGCGCTTTTGACTCTTACACTGACTATATCATCGTTTTTCTAGATATTTCCGCGGCTTTTGATACTGTTGATCACTATATTCTTATTTCCATTCTTAAATCCATAGGCATATCAGGTTCTGTTTTACAATGGTTTTTCTCATTCATATCTGACCGTATTCAACAAGTTAATATAGGAAATCATTCCTCAGATCCATACATCATTGCTTCGGGTGTTCCTCAGGGTTCCTCTTTATCTCCTATTCTTTTTAATATTTATCTACTTCCCCTTTGCCATATTCTAGCTTCTTTAAACTTACAGTTCAAATTTTACGCAGATGATTTGCAGTTCATGGTGCCCTACAGTAACTCATGGTCTCACACTCTATCCTTGGTATCCCTATATCTGACAACAATAGATACGTGGCTGTCACATAACCGGTTGAAGCTAAATCCAATAAAAACAGAAATAGTTCATCTGACTTCAATTACAGATTCTTCCATAGGTCCTCCATCTCAATTGATATTTAACGGTGTTTCTATTCCCATCTCTAAAGAGGCAAAAAATTTAGGCATAACCATTCATTCTGATCTATCACTAAAACAACACATTTCATTAGTTACAAAAAACTCTTTCTTTAAACTACAACTTTTGAAACGTTTACGTCCTTTACTGTTTTTTTCAAGATTTCCGGACTGTTCTTCAATCTATTGTCTTCTCAGGGCTCGATTATTGCAATTCTTTATATACAGGTCTCCCAGACAACACACTTCAGTCACTTCAAGTAATTCAAAATACATCTGCTCGTATCTTAACTAATTCTTCAATGAAAAATCACATTACTCCAATACTCCAATCACTACACTGGCTACCAGTCAAATACAGAATACAATACAAAATCCTAACCATTATACATACTCTTATCCACAATCCTAATTCCACTACCTTATGTTCACTTCTCCGTATATATAAACCCGCCAGACACCTTAGATCAATGAATAAAAATTTACTCGATATTCCATCACCCCGACAAGCCCGATTAGAGATTACCAGAAAAAGAGCATTTTCAGTCACCGGACCAATTCTATGGAACACACTACCAGACTCCCTAAGATCCATACCTAATCTGACCCAATTCAAAAAATCTTTAAAAACTTATCTATTTCAAATTGCTTTTAAATCCATAAATACCAAATAATTAATTTTAGTTTTCTTTTAAGTTTGCTCAATAACTCAATTCCTACATGTATTTACAGTGCACCTCATCTTATGTTTATGAAATTTTATTTTATTTATGTAATAGTTAATAATTTTCTTTTGATAATATATTTTGCATTTTATAATTATTTTTGTAGTTTTGATCTCGTTTGGTTTTTTAATGAAATTAATTTTTAATTTTTGGAAATGCTTTATGTAAACCGTTTTGATTAAACACAGTTTGTAAAGGCGGTATACAAACATTTTTAAATAAATGTATAAATAAATAAATAAATAAATATATTTGGGAGCTTTATCTCTAAACACTTGAATTGGTTTTTAGCATTTTAATGTGGGTATGGAAACAGAAGTGACGGAAGACTGAAAAAATAATGGCCGACTAAAGTTTTGAGTTCCTGATGCAGGTCATATTGGGACATCAAAACATGACTCAGGGATATTCTTAACACAAGAGTTGAGATATTTTCAGTTTGATAACTATGACTAATATTAAATTGATATAAATAGCTCTTTTTCAATTTTTGATATTCTTAACAAGTCATCATTTTTGCTGATATATGATTGTGATTGTTCAAGAGGACATTCACCACCTATATTTGTATGACCTTGAAGTACATGGGACTTACTAATGCCAATTTGATTTTATTTGCATCTTTCTAAAAAATAATAGCAAAACATATTTTGCCCATGATGATGGACACTGTAAACTATGAATAAAGTGTTACGCTTGGTTGCTCACGGGCTGCTCCTATGAACTGCCATGCTCATCTTCGGGTCTGCTGTAACGCATCTCAACACAGAGAAGCCTCCTCAACACACCACACTGCTGCCTGTAATGTACATGGCAAGATGCTGCCAGCAATGCCTTCACGGCTAGACGCCGACGACAATCCCTGCGTGACAAGGCCTCCTTAGGCGCACATGCATCTCTGACCAAAAAGTTAAAGGGACCACAGCAGGAAACCCCCACATAGCCCCTATAGATGATGTCATCTTAAGGTCATATAAAGGCACTGCTACTGTCACAACTTGCGTCAGCAATAGGTCCATCTACTTCCTTAGTAGTGTGAATTGAGTAAGTGTCTTGTCTTCAATTTCTGAGTCTCCTGCAACCTTGTCTTCATTCTTCAACTCCAGTATCTTCAGTTCTTCAGCACCTCCCTCATTCCAGCCTGTTCTTCCCCTTATTTATTTCCATATTTATTTATTTAAAATGTCTTCTATCCCGCAACTTCACAATATACGTCCAGTGCAGGTTACAAAAATGACCTGCCCTACCTATCTGTTCCATCATTCCCTTTGGATGGATACCTGGTATTGACTTCAGCCTGTCTTTGGATATGCTTAACCTCCGCCTGCCACTGACTACTGCCTGTTCCTGGATACTCTTTACTGCTGTCTGCCACTAACTTCTGCCTGCTACTGGATTCACCTGTCTTACATCATCGCTGACCCAGTGACCCTGACTGATATCTCCATAATCAGCAGAGGCCCCCACCTAAGACCTGGCAGCCCCAGCACCCAAAGGCTTAACCTGAGGGGAACATGGGCTGGTAAAGGCAAAGATCCAGTTGGACCTCTGCCTCATCCGACTCCTCCTGCTGATGGTGGGGACCTGCAGGGCTCCTCCCAACAGTTTGCGCAACTCCCCTTCAGCCCAAGGGTCCATGCCCGCAACAGGTTGCCGAGGCCATGGTCTTGGGGGACTTGTCCATATTACAGGCTATTCCTGTCTTAGCCAAGAAATTACAGTCA
Source organism: Rhinatrema bivittatum (assembly GCF_901001135.1). Taxonomy (NCBI): domain Eukaryota; kingdom Metazoa; phylum Chordata; class Amphibia; order Gymnophiona; family Rhinatrematidae; genus Rhinatrema; species Rhinatrema bivittatum. Next base: position 33,429,668 of record NC_042619.1, on the reverse strand, counting down.
CTACAGGTGACCTTGGAGTTTGTAGTCACAGACATGAATCATCTTGGCCGCACCCACTGCCTTGACTCCGTGAGTAGTGGTACCATCCCCGCTCTCAGTATTCAACTGCCCATACCATTTTTACCAACTCCATTCCTGTATGCTGGTGATCCCCAGAAATTTTGGGGATTTTTGAATCAGTGCTATATGCACTTTTCCCTACAAGCACCATTGTTTTCAGATGATTTGGCCAAAATAACTTATATCCTCTCATTATTGTGAAGATTTGATGACCTTTGGAGGGAGGAAACTCACTCAAAGATGAGATTTGTACAATGTTCTCTCAACCTAGCTTGATGGACGCTCTACCTGGGTAACCTCTTTTTTTTTTTTTTGAAAGATGCCTTTTTTGGCTTTAATTGCCTCTTTCGCCTCCCTATTAAACTGCTCACCATAATTTGGTTTCTATCTTTTATAATGCATGGAATACATTTTGTATGAGCCTCAAGAGGGAGGAGAAAAGATAGAGGCCTAGGACTGGATGGAAAGAAAGAAGGGTGAAATCTAGCCGTAAGTAGAATGAGAGGCACAGTTTAGAAATGGAGAAAAGATTAAAGGGAAAGATTCATGTCAGAGACAGACATTGAGCAAGAAGGGAAGAAGTAAGGAGGAGAGATGAAATGGAAAGGAGCCTCTGGAAAACTTAGAGGATCAACAAAAAGGAAACAGAGGGATCAATGCGATAAGAAAAGTAAAATGCCAAGACAAGGAAGGTAGATAAGGGGGTTTTTTTCCTGTTTTTTTGTATCTTTGTTTTTTACACACTATAGGCAGAAATACATTGCTATTTCTCTGCTGTTGAACTACATGCAGTCTGGATGAGTAACATAAAGTAATTTGCATGGTTTGAGTTACTTCACAAATTGCCTGGCAGTGGATGGTGTTTGTTTTGCTATCACTGAGATGACACCACATTTAAATATGTATTTTTTTGTATGATGAGTTGTAAGGGGAAATGTCCTAGCTCTGCTGTGCACCCATTATTGGGGGAATTGCTGTAGATGCAAAATATGTGTTAGAGAAATAGAGGTGCAAAGTTTATATTGTGATTCTGTCCCATCCTGTGAGTAGTGTGACCCCCAGACTGGGGTTCTGTCTAGGAGTCCACGGAACATACATTCAATACTGGGGCTATACTCAGTCTATTTAGTCTTAGATCTGCTGGATTCTCTGTAGGGGGGGGGGGTGTTTCAGGATAACTTCCTGGGCCCTGGTATTACTTAATTATGTCATTAGTGAGTGCTAAAAGCCATGCAGAAAATCAGCAGTTCAAACATAAAATGGCACTTGGTACAAGTCTTTTTAGTCAATCTCCATAAAGAAATTCAAAATGGTAAATCGATGAATCTGTCATTCTGTGATCTCTTGATCCAGTTCTCAGAGTCCTTTCCTATCCTTGGCTTGAATAAACAAAAATCTCCCTGAGTTACTATGCAAATAAGTTATTCCCCGTTCAAACACCTATGAACCAAATGTTTGATCTTGAATTCTCCATCTTTGCCTCTCTTCTGCTGCACTGGTAAGGTAATTCCGTGATTCTCCTCTGTATACTAGATGGGTATCTGTAATGGATAAACACCAAATGAGGGCCACTATATTTCTTCTCCTTTCTTCCCCTTCCTCTGGTGGAAACTGAATAGGTATCTTTTCTGCTTCTTCTACAGTTTCTGGATGGGGAAAAAGAATCTATTGAACTAAGCGATACCAGCAATCTTAAGAACTCCTGTTCCTTGTTCTTCTCTTGATGGACAGGAAGGCTCGATAAAACTTCCTCCTGAACAAAAATCCCCTTAAGTGTAAGGGGACCTCCAATTCTGCCCCTTGACAGGAGTGTTGCCCTTAACGTTTATGACCTGGTGTGCCAGGAAGTTAGAATCCACGGCCTCTCAACAGACTCTGCCCCTGTTTATTTATTCAGTTTAAGTTGGGGTGGAAAGGAGGCGTGCCACTCCCTAATGGGAGGGATTTTGATTCTGAACAAAGGTCCTGCACCTCTGTGATGCAGGAGAAAGTATGCGCTAGGATTCCAGGAACTCCACAGAGTGGTGCCAGTGGGCCTTATCATTTCACAGAACAAGGATCCATGAGAGAGGAGATACTGGGCGATTCCTGCCTTGGGATGGTGGCTACAACCCCGAGACAAGGTTGGATAAAGTGTGCAGGGAGGAAGGAGTCAGAGCGGAGGAAAAGCGAACGCCTGGGAAAGCTGTGTGAGAAAACCAAGAAGCAGTGATAAAGGGAGAGGAAGGAAACCTCACCCCTTCCTGAAGAAATTCTTGGAGAAGTAGATTCAGAGAAGATTGTTCCTCCATAGGTTTTTGGAGAAGAAGAAGCTGCCCCAAAGAAGAGAGGTCCTGGGAGTTCAGCCAGAAGCTCATCAGAGTGAAAGACACAGGAGAAGGAAAAAAAGGACAGTCTGCCCTACAGGGAGAGAAAGTCCCTGCCTCATGGAGTAAACCTGTCTGAGAGAGGGTTTGTACCATTCAAAGACTCAAGTTTCTTTTCCGATTCATTTGTGGTCTAATTCACAATGTGCTGCATTATTCATCAATGTACCAGTTGTTTTGGACATTGTGTGCCCATATTCGGTACCAGTAAACAAACAAAAACGGTTTTATTTTTGAATAATAATCTTGGAGTCCGAATGGTGTTCTGGTGTTGAATGGACTGCTGAGTGGAAGAGCCCCTGAGAGAAGAAACCCTCAATGCCTTGAACATTTCCCCCTTGTACAGGAACTCCTTGTAAGGTCATAGCACCTGCCCTGATCCATGAACCCCTATGTCCAGAACCAGATCATGGCAGGGGCTCCCTAAAAAAAAATAAATTGCTCTAAAATCTCTTAGAGTCATTAAATGGCTGTGAGCTTTAAATTACTCTTGTTACTTTTTAAGATTCCTCAGACAATGCCTGGAGCCTATTCTCTGAAAAATTAAGAGAACTGAAAGGAAACCCTTCATCTCTCTTGAAATCCAAACTAAAATGCCACACAGACACATGGTGAAATTTGATGTTATACCAGTAGGAACAAACCATAGTGGAGGTTGCTGTGACATAGATTGTGGCTCATTCCTTGACTCCACACTGCCCTGACCTATAACCCCCAGGCCGTATTTCTTTAGCTGGGATCTCAATATGGCTCTATAGTTGGAATGTGCAACTATTCTGTTCATTTTCAGTGGCTTGTTCGTATACATGTATTTGTATGAAATTTAAATTTCCGCTCATTAAGTACAACTTACATGCATAAAGTTGAATTTTGTGCACGTGAAAGGGCCTTTAAGTTCATAAACTTCTGAAAACCAATGGGACCAATAGGGATTTTGAAATGAATATGGGGAAATGTTCATTCAGCTACAAAATGAATCAAACAAAAACATTTCCCATGCACGTGGGACATATCTCCTGTATAGAAAAACTGGTTGACGGACGCTATCCAATAATTTTAATGGTAGTTCTACTGAATGGTGGGAAACTGGCCAGATTCTTCTTTATTGCATAGAAGACCCTTGGAACTTTTCCTTGAAATGACCTTTACTTATTTATTTTGGGGGGCGAATTTAGAGGTGGAAGCATTCTTGTGAGGGTGGATGTGATGTGTGGAAATATCACTTTTTTTTTTTTTGGCCCCAAAAACTTCTGTCGGACACCATTGCTGCTGCTGCAACAGGCAGCACATGCAAGGACGGGAGCAAGAGAAGTAGTTGCAGAAAGCCTAACAGCTATTCTACGGTCCACTGTACCCTCTGGCTCCTCTTTGTTTGTTTGCATTTGCAGCACCTGCACCAGCCCAACAAGCACCGCTGGGAAAGAAAATAAAGATACGGTGGGAGAATCAGCGATGCTGGGTAAAACACTTCCACCTGCTATTTGCAGCAGCAAGAGATAGGCGGGTTGCAGGTCAGTTTCTCATGCCGTCCAGTTGGTGGCCTGAACGTCCTGAGCTGCCGGTGAGTGAGGTCCGTTCTGATTTCTCAATAGCACCGAATCCAGGTAAATATGCATAGGCCCCACGTGCCAGTGCCTGGCGACATTAATTTACTGGACTGGAGTAAAATATCCAGGACACGTGATGAAGAAAGCCAGGGAATATCCTCACCAGGATATTTTTGGAGAAACACTCTCTTGATGCTTTCTATAGTCTACATTAGAAGTAAGCTAGGAAGCTTTTAAAAATGCAATGAATCAACACCCAGACTCATTAGCGATGATTGTACTTCAGCGAAATTTGAAATCAGTGCTTTCCACCTGCAGTAATTACAATAAAGGTACCATTTAAATTGTTTTCTAGAAATATTATTGGTTGGTTGAAAAGAGGTTGTAATTTACAGCCCGATGCTTGTAGTTTGTTGTGACTCCATGTTTTAATAAGGCAACATCCCACTCACTTCGGTAAATAAAGAAAAGGGTGTATGCAGCATATTATTAGCTCATTTTAATGACTGCAGTGCTTAAGTCCCATTAAAGGGAAAAATGGTTTACAATGTTTAACGTATTAAACTTAGAGCATAATGCACAATACAGGAATAATGTTGTATATGCCATTTGAATGTATCATTTTTTCCTGCATGTAATAGCAGAAGAGGAGAGTGCAGACCAAGTTATTCTATGTCGGTGCAGCATAGGTCAGTAGAACTAGATACATTTCTTATCTCTAGATGTATTCCTGACCACTTAATCCCCATTAGATTATGAATTATAAACTGTACCATTAGATTCCATTTTCTCCCCCAAAAAGATCAAAGCGCCTTGTATCACAACATCACTGTTTACATATGTAGCCCCTTCTGCTCCGGCGTGAGGCAGGCCCATGAGATCTTATCTGTCGGGGGCGGAGCACTTTAATGTCACTCAGCTCCATTTAAAGAAATAAATAAACAGTCCATACACAGGTCTTGAGGCTCCCCAAAGTTAAGCAGAGGACTATAAACCCCCAACAAAGCTACAGTCTTTTACACACTCCATTCAAAAGCAATGGCAGGAATTCATCAGTACAAGTCGCTTCTGGCAGATGAATAAAAATGACAAAATTACTTTGCATTTGTCTCAGTTATGTAAAGCACTTGCCACCTTTTCGCAGTCTAAGATGTCAAGTCCATAGGATATGTTACCTAGATATGTATGCACCGCACGTGGACAATTTCCTGGATTCCAGGCGAGTACAAATGCTAAAGGGTCAGGATTTTTTAGATTCAAATGATAAGCATCCCAAAGATCCCCTATCCTAGTGAGATCATTCACCCTTCAGATGGGCTCACTCTGCCAGCCTGGTTTAAACAAAGTAAAAAGAGAATCTGAGTAACAAATACCAAGCTCTCTCCTGAGACAAGCTTCTGTTGCGCTAGAGGTGGACCTTTGGCCTGGTGCAGGATTGGTACGGCCCTCCAGTTGGACCCAGCGAGCGCCTGCCACCAGGAGGAGGAGCACAGAAGGAGACAGAGGTTAGCAGGAGCTTCACCAATAGCAAACCGGGGTTCCCTCAGGCTGAGCCCTTGGTTACCCGGGCCGCCTGGTCTTAGGTGGGCCTCGCAGGATCTCCGAGAGATAAAGTTCAAGGGAGTGCCCACCACGAAGAAGGGTGCGCAGTCGGTGTCCAGACAGGGAAGTCCAGAGGTCGCAGGAGGCCAGAAGAGAGTGTCCGAGTGTATAGTGAGGATCAAGGCCAGAGTATCAGTCCAGAGTAGTCAGCCAAAGCAGGGTCGGTAACAGTGGTCAATCCGGGCGTAGTCAGGTCAGGCAAAGGTCAAGTTCCAGGCAGCGATCAAGAGTAGTCTGAGTCCAGGCAGAGGTCAGGTCAGGCAGCAATCAAGAGTAGTCGGAGTTCAGGCATAGGTCAAGTCAGGCAGCAATCAAGAGTAGTCGAAGAACAGGCAAAGATCAGTACCGTGAGATGAGTCCGAAGGGTACTACCAGGAATGAAGACACGCTGGAACGGGAGACACGGGAGATGCTGGAACGGGAGACACGGGAGATGCTGGAACAGGAGACACGGGAGACGCTGGAAAAGGAGACACGGGAGACGCTGGAACAGGAGGAGCAAGACACTGGAATGCAGAAGACAAACTAGAGACACCGGAGTGTACGACCCAATTGCCAAGGCACCGTTCAAGGGAACGGACCTGGCGTTATATATACGGGAGCTGTGATGTCATCGGAGGGCAATGGGTTGGAGTTTCCCGCGCTGGTGTCTTTAAATACCATGATGTTGGCTGTGCGCATTCCTAGGGGCGGGGCCGAGGAGCAGGATGATGCGGAGCCCCTGCGGGAGCTCCTCTGTGAGGCCGGCGTCGGAGACAGTGAGCGGGGGAGCCGGGGACGCCGCAAACTTGCTGCAGTGGCAGAGGGAGTGAGGCCGGAGCTGGTAGATGGACGGGAGAGGTGAGCAGGATCGGCCGCAAAGCAGACACGGCCTGGAAGCGCAACAGCTTTGGCAGCTCCTCACCATCTCAGCGCTGTCCACAGAACTACTTCTTCTCTGTTCCTTCTCATTAACCTAGAACCAAATTAAGGTTCCCTCTAAATGTCCTTATTCCAACTGAATGGCACATACCAAACTTGCAAGCATTTTATTTTTTTATTTTATTTTCCGATTCTAGGCACTTCAGAGCAGATTACATCAAGGCACACATGCAATTAAAGTAATCTGTAAATATAAAAGCCTTGTGTCATTTGGTCGGTTGAAATGTTGTGTCTGTCTGTGACCACCCTAAACAGATGCACTATGCAAAGCAATATGCTCTGTCTGCAAAGTCCTGTCTCTCTCTCACACACACACACACACACACACACACATACATAAACAAAACCATGCACATATATAGGGAGATGCACACGCATGCACACATGTACACACACACACACACAGGCTCACACACAGCCTTCCACACTCATACACACACTGGCTGACATACACGCAGACATACAGAGAGACACTCACACACACACACACACACAGGCAGAGGCACAGGTCCTACTACATACACACACACAGGCTGAGGCACAGGTCCTACTACACACACACACACACCCACACTCATACACACACTGGCTGACATACATGCAGACATACAGAGAGACACTCACACACACACACAGGCAGAGGCACAGGTGCTACTACACACACACACAGGCACAAGCAGACACACACACAAGCAGGCAGAGGCACAGGTCCTATTACACACACACACACACACACACAGACAAGCAGCCACACACATACGCAGGCAGAGGCACAGGTCCTACTATACACACACACACAGACACAAGCAGACATACAAACACACAGGCTGACACACACGCAGGCAGAGGCGCGCGCACACACACACACACACACATACACACAGGCCCAGGCCCCCACACCCATATACATAGGCACATACACAAAGGCTATTATAGACCAGACACGCCAAGCAACAGAAGGCACTTTTCGCTAGCATCATATATATGTGGCCCAGATCCCAATTTTGGTCCATATGCTACTAATATTTTCATATCTTGACTTTTTTCTAATCTATGCTTAACCTCTGTCCTTGGAAGGTAATTTGCAGTTTCAGTGGTAGAGAGTGTAATATGTGTTTGTACCTTTAAAACTTGATAATGTCATATGGTGAGAGGTATAAAAGATGAGACTTGTAATAAGGGAGCTCAGTCCTTATCATTCCTTTTGCTCAGATTTCTAATTTCTGCCTCCTTGCTGTGTTTTGGGCTTCCTGGTGCAGAAGCTGGGGAGGTACGGTTTTCCATGGAAGGAGCAAATACTACACCAGATTCCTAGACTTAAAGCCTCGCTTCTTTTGGAAGGTCACCACCTGCCTCTCATCATTTATCCTAACTTCTGAAGTAGAGTAAGTGATGATTTTTTTTTTTTTTTTGCAAGGAATGAATTCCCTGTGCTGAGGAGTTTGTTGTGCTTTTAAGGATTTTGCTTTTCTTAATCCCACGTATATTTTTATTGTGAAAGCCTGTGGAAGATTGAACACCCAGTGATTAAAACTAAGGATTAAAAAACAATCCCCTGCTCTTCCTGCCTGGAAATGTTTGATTCCAATCACACTGAGCTTGTTGTAGATTAGTCAGGGGTGAGGGTGTGTGCACTAACTTTTTCCTCTCTCATATTCACACATTCTCTAACTTGTATATTAATTCTCACACACACCCAGACGCTCACTTACATACTCTCTCACTCACACGATGCTGACTGATTCACACTCTCTAGTGCTCACCCTTGCTCTTGATCAAATTAACACACATTATGACTCACACATTCTCTAACAAACTAGGGATGTGCAGCAGAAATAAAATGTGTTTAGTGTCAAAATTCATTTCAAGGGACCCCAATTCATTTCTTTATTTTCAAAATGAAAAAAAAAAAATTTGAGGTCCATTTTCAGTCACTGTGTGGCTCAGCTAGATAGTCGGATATATTTATCCGGCTAACTAGCAGAGAATATTCACTGGCATAGTTGTGCTGCTGAGCATACTTGGCTATCATAAAGTTAGCCGGTTATGTCTAACCAGCCCGATGAGCCGACCAGAGTTAGACACATTGGTTAACAGCTAATTCTGCTCTGTTAATTCTGTTCTGCCCAGAACTGCCCTGGCCTGCCCCCGGAACGCCTCCAACTTATGTGTCTAATTTCTAGGTGCATAACTCGTTATATGAGCCTAGAATTTGGTAAAGAATATTGCCAGGTAACAATTTAGACAGATAACTTTTCAGTTATCCATCTAAATGGCTTTTGAATTTCGACCTCTTCATGTTTTACTTTGATTCATTTTTTTATTTGCCATTAACATCAGTGGGGGAAGCATTACAGCCTATATTGGGCAACAGAATTGAGGTTTTCTAATCAATTGTCTTAAAACTTGTGGGAAGAACTCAACAGAAGGGGGAAAAAATTCCAAAGTATCTAGAAAGACTGTGGATGCTAGATAGTGGTATGAAAAGTGGCTTGAATAGCCTAAGACTCCTTAAAGGGGCAAAGGGGTACCAGCAATGGCAGAATTTCAAAATTGCATGTATAGTCCACAATGTCATATATGGCGAACAAACTGAACGGCTTATAACCTGTTTGCGTCTTCATGTACCGCAGAGGGATTTGTGATCCGCAAATAAGGGGCTATTATCAGTCCCTACAATCAAATCAGCCAGACTGAGCAACATAAGAGAACGTGCCATTTCTATTGCAAGTTCAAAAGTTTGGAACTCTTTACCAATATACCTGAGACTCTTAGCAGAAAGAAAGCAATTTAAATCTGATTTGAAGACCTGGTTATTCAAATGTACCTTTGGTGAGTATGAGACTTCTGTACAGAGCATGAAACATAGATAGCAGCTACAGAACATCGATTAATATCAAGTGCTTAACTCTTAGGAATTTACTTTATTTCTAGTCTTATTATTTTATAGTATGTAAGTTTTACCTGTGATTATTATGATTTTAATAGTTTTATTTGACTTTTTACTGTAACAGCTAATTTATTTATCCTTTCTCTTTATGTAGTTTTTTAGCTGTTCCTATTTTATAAATATTGTATTTTCGAATTTTAATTGTAAACCGTTGTGAAGGCATGTCTGATGTAACGGTATAGAAATGCTAATATACTAAACTAAACTAAACTAAATAAAAAGAAGCAGAAGAAGTGGCAAGATCACCCAAAAGCTCCAAATGTTGGCAACAGGGACCTGAACCCTTCATGGCATCTTAAATGGCAAGCTGGCACCAAAAGTGGCATCAGCTTCCTAAGGCAGCATGAAGGGGAAACAAAGCAGAAATGGTAACAGGAAAAAAAAACAAAACCCGAGGGCAGGCACTGATAAAGAGGACGAGCAGCAGAAAGAGTGGCTTGAAGACACCAACCAACCTGAGAGGTGCAAAGCAGCCCGCCAGATTGGCATAAAACAACTCATGGTGTTAGGTCTGGGGTACGACAGCAAGGCACAGTGGCAAAGATAACTCCAAGGTGTAAAGTCTGGGCATGGAAGCAAGGCTGAGTGGCACAAAGACCGCCAAGGTGCTGGCTGGAATTATGACTTTCTTGTAGAATGGGCTTTCTTAAGAAGAATGTTATCAAATGTAGGACATCAAAATGGTTTCTCTAATGATTGTGGTATGGTTTTCCTGGAAAGTGATGAGGGCTGCTTTAAGTTAGAAACTGTTTCCCATATTATTTAACTGACCTCAGGCTGTTCCATTCCTGCTTTTCCTCTTTTGCATGAAATCTCTCTCAATATTCTGTTATAACATTCAGAACATCAAAATGATTACTCTTAAGCATCTTTTGACTTGTGCCTGTATTTTGTCCTTCTGAATGAGGGCTTTTATTTCGAAAAACAACCCCAGGGTAAGCCACCATTCATGGATCTCCCACTATGCATTCAACAGGGTGGGAGATCCAGGCCAAAACTGTTGGAGGAAGAGAAGAACTATAGAACAGGTGCTGTGCCCTGGTAGTGAAATCTGTGTCTTTTATTGACTTTTTTCAAATGTTTTATTTTCTGGGGACAACACACCCCAGAATAACAAACCAAGAAGAAAGCAAGTGTGGGTTTGAAGAACACCCCAAGGTTCCAAAAGAAGGCACCAACAACATTCTGGCAGGTTGGCATGTGACAGCAAGTTTTCTATGGCGGAATGGCAGCAGGCAGGTATGAAAAAGCAAGTCCATGGAAGAGAAATGTTTGTTTTTTCTTTCTTTCCCTTTTTTTGTGTGGACAAGCAGAGCACCAGCAAAGCCTTCAAGGTGTTCTTAATCATTTTGCCACTCACATGAAAAATTTGGAAATCAAACAAAGGGAGATTTTAGAAATATCAGCATTTCCATCAAATGTGGTGCCAATCTTGGCTGATGAAGGATCACAATGTCTCCTATAATTGAAAAGACACGTTCACTGGGAACATTGGTTGGTGGGCAAGATAGATGCCGCTGCACCACTTTGGGGGCGGAGTCGGCCCCGGAAGAGGAGGAGTCGGGGCGTCACCAGGGCAGACTCCGCGAAGATGCCGCCGACGATGAAAAGGTAAGGCCCTTTTCGCGTCAGAGTTCACGCCCAATAGCTACACCTCCTATGGTGGCGCTATTGGGTGCAAAACCGGCAGCGATCGCACCGCGACGGTGCGATCACTGCCGGCTAGTGCAGGCCCACCTCCCATTTCGGCCCCCTGCCCTTCATTCCCTAAAGTATCGCAGGCCTGCGATACTTTAGAAAATGAGGCTCTTAGTGACAGCTTTGTCGATTGAACTTCACCTCTTTCAGTGATTGACAACTGTTTTTTGGCGCCAAACCCTCTTTAAATGCTTTGAGTAGACGTTGTTTTGTCTCTCTATATTGATATGAGTGGAGACTGCACACGCTGACCCGCAGGAAAACCGTAAATAAAATTTTAATCACTTTTTATTACTTTTCTATGGTTGGTATATTTTCACTTTTTTATGGTTGGTATTTATTCAGAGTTCGGTCATCATAATAATAATTTTTTACATATTTTTTAATTTATATTTTCTATATGACATGAAGCTGCATTAGGAATGCTGCGACTTGATGAGCCTTTTATCAATTTAGAAGTTTTCCTGTATCTAATGCGATCTTTTTTAAAATTGATATTATTTCTGGTTCAGTTGTCAGACGCAGGAATAACATTATGTAAAAGAATCTACGAGCTGCAGTCAGAACGCTGCGCTTCCGTTGTTTTGCATTGTTTACTTATGTTGGCTTCCATTCCCGAGTTGCGTTTAAATAGTATTTTTCATTCTCACTACAGTTATTCACAAAGTAAATTTGTTTGACATCATTCATGAGCCTGGCTTGAATAGCTGCGTTGCTGATTTCCAGCTTAATATTCAGTTGTCATCACAGTTTGTTAGTCAGTCTTAAGAGTGGCATTTGGCTCACTGCGCCCCAGTGCTCAGCGTCTTTTTTGTCCCCAGCATTCACATAGTTCTAGGGCCACTTAGATTACATATTTTAAATCTAACCTTTTTCATATTTTGTTTTTACATAATTTAAGAGTGACTGTCTGCACACTGTACTCCCGTTGGTAACGAGATTAAGCTATATTTCTCATCGTTTTCTGCATTCACTCATAAACGATTTTTAAAGTAATTCAACATTTGTAACATGTAACTGTTGAAGAGACACATTTATATTTACTCTTCTTAAACCCTTTTTAGTATGCGGCACCATTAGTGAATGGAACCAGCAGACATTTAAGTGCAACTTGCTTCAATTAAGGTGTGTGATATATTTTCACATATTTTTATCAATTTCTCTTTTCCTCTTTTTTTCTTCCACATTTTTCTCTTGTTACACATCTCGATTAATTTGATTTGATTATCATCATTTTTACAGATAAGTCTGTACCGCATATGGCTGTTTGAATTCAGTTGTGATCAATTCAGTGCATTTTCATTTTCACCTGCCTTTACTATAAAAATATATATAGGTCTCTCACTGATTTTTAAATATTAGGATTGCTGTTGTAAACTTGCTCTTTTATTTTGTTACCAGCGTGTATGTCATGTTTTATATGGTCTTTTATATGGTTTTATATGTTATATTTATTTAATTTTATGTGAGGTTCTGAAACTTTGACTTTTTTAAATTTTTAAGTCATTGTTTTGGTGTTTTAATTATCCTGTGTTTTAATTTATTTTGTGTTTTAATTATTTTTATCATTTCTCATGTATTTATGATTTATTGCGTTTATATTTATGTTTATTTATAGCCCCTGAGGCAGCCACTGGAATGTGGCAAAACTCGGCCTGAGTCGGGCAATTTTAACAAGTATCATACGTCTCCACCAATTAAAGATTTGGAAAAGATATTTGGGCATCTATTTCTTTGTTGTTTCCTCACGGCGTTTTTAGATTGACATCATCACACTACTCCAGATTCCTCTTCAACCTCTGGAAATACTTCTCCGCATCGCATCAATCCAGGGAGAGCACCTCCCAGGATGCATCACTCATCGCACCGTGGCCTTCCGCCTCACTGTGGGAACCCTCCATGAAGAAGAAATCTCTCTGTTCGTCTTGAAGAGTTCCACACATCTGGTAATCCTAGGACTTCCTTGGCTCCAGGAACACGCACCCCATTTCGAATGGCAATCCCTGCAGTTAATTCAGTGGGGACCCCAGTGCCAGAACCGCTGTCTGCGACAAGTGCCTCCAGCGGTCACTGTCCTGAACGCTACAACCCTTACCGGGTTACCTGCTCCGTATTCTGACATCCAAGATGTGTTCTCCAATAAAAATGCTGACATTCTGCCTCCGCTCCAAAACTTCAATTGCCCCATTGAGATCCTACCGCCTCCCAAAGGCAGAACCTATCCCCTCTCACTTCCGGAAACCAAAGTGATGTCAGAATACATTAAATAGAACCTGGATAAAGAGTTCATCAGACCCTCTGATTCCCCGGCAGAGCCGGAGGAGAACTCCTGGGAGCCCTCCCACCACATGTACAACAAAGACCTCCTCACCGAGTTCCACTAGACCCATCCTGAGAAGCCCAGGCCGGTAAGGGAAGGGCCTGGGGTGGGGGGGGGGGGTACTGTTGCGCGTCCGGGCTGCGTCTGCTCCGCGGTCGGCCCTGCTCACCTTGCTCTCCTATCCAAGAACTCCGGGCTCCCCCGCTCTCAGTCTCCAGCCAGTTCACAGCACTCCCGCCTCCCCTGCTCTCAGTCTCCAGCAAGTTCGTGGCATCCCTAGCTTCCCCGCTCTCAGTCTCCCATCCAGGCCTCATGGCGGGGCTCCGAGTCCTCCATGGCATCGGCCCCGCCCCTAGGCACGTGCATGTGGACTGCCCAGCCTCATAAAGGGCCAAGGGCAGCTCCCAGCTCCGCGGCACGCCCTGATTGATGGCAGGATATAAGGAAGTGGTCAGACACCAGTTCCTTGCCTTGGCAATCGGGTCTTACACTCCGATGTCTCTAGTTTGCCTGTCATACAATTCCATTTTTGCACTTCCTCCTGTCTCTAAAATTGCATATCATATTATCCACATTGTTATGAAACTAAAAATAGATTATGTAATTATAAGTAGGCTCCAGTTTTAAAAGATACATTTAAAGGAGTTTACACAACTTTTTATAAGACACATGGCCTCTAATATGCATTTTTATTGGGTATGAATCTTTTTTTTCTCCAAAGTTGACAAATAGCTCCCTGTTAAATCGCTCTCCCCCTGTTTGCTCTCCCAGTTGTCTTACCCTGTCGCAATGTAACTTTCTCAACTTGTTCTATGAAAACCGATGCGATAACATGCATTGAATGTCGGTATATACAAACAAATAAATAAATAAAATAACTTTTAAGACATAAATGTTTTCAATTCTCATATCTAGGTTAACTGAGCTCATAGAGTAGCAAAAGCATTCAGAGCATAAAATAAGTTAGAATAGGATTTAAAAAAAACAAAAACCCTCTCTTTTGCATGTTGAGTAAAGCCAAACAGGATTCTGATGTCACTATAATTTAATAAATTGCAAACACTGTCGCCCCCATCACTGGCCTGTAATGGAATTATGAGCAAACAAAAGCAGTGGCAGACTGAAAATTAGCTTAGTTAATTTTCTCTCGCTGTATTCAGTGAGAAACTCATAACAGCATCAGTTATGAACAAGCCTGATGGTCAAAGTCATGCATATGCCTGGATCTGGTAGCTCATTTTACTTTTGCCTTACCTCAGAGAAGGGAAGGAGCCAATAGCACACTTTTGACAAAGCTTTTTGCTAAGGGGTCAATGTTACAAGATGAGCAATAAAACTGTGCGCTGAAAGTTAATGCACAGATTCTTAACATCCAATAGGGATGCGGAAAGGCAAAGGTTTTGTTATGGTTTGTTCATTTGTTTTAGCTGTTTCCCATTAAGTCAATGGGGAAGCGATACAGCCTATTTTGAGCTTCAACATTGGGGTTATCTAATCAATTCTAATAACACTTGTGGGTAGATAACATCGAAAAGGGGGAAAAGAATCCCAAAGCACCAAGACCTTGGCAAAGTGGCACTAAAAGAGGTATTGAATACCCAAAGGCGCCATAAAGGGGCAGGAGGGCACTGGCAGTGGCAGAAGTTTTTCCATGGCACCCTTAGAGGAGCAAAGCAGCAGCAAGAGTGCCAAGAACACTTTAAGAGTTCAAAAAGGAGCACCCATAACAGTGGCATAATCCCCCAAAGGCAACACAAAAGGGGCAAAGTGGAACCAAGGATGTCACGAAACATCCTAAGATACCAGGAAGGGGGTGCAAAGCAGCAAAGGTGCAGGGAAAAAAAAAACCCCAGGCACTGACAAAGGAACAAGTCAGCAAAAACAGCAGCATGAAGATCCCAAAGTACTATGAGAGCTGCAAGGTAGCCACCCACAGTGGCAAGAATACCCCAAGGTATAGAATCTGGGGAAGTTGGCAAGGCAGACTGGTAGAAGTACCCCTAACCTGTAGCATAACTAGTATAGCAGCAAGGAAAGTGGCAACAAAACCCCTGAGGTATAAAGTCTGGAGTATGGCAGCAAGATGGCGTAGCAGAAAGAACCTCCAAGTGGTACAACAGGGGTATAGTGGCAAGGCAGAGTGGCAGAAAGATTCTCAAAGTGTAGTATCAGGGGCATGGATGGCAGTAGGACCATCAAGATGCAGGACAGCAAAGCAGACTGGCAAAAAGATGCCCAAGTTGTAGAGTCTGGGGTATGGAAGCAAAGTTGAGGGGTTGCAAGACTCCCAGGGGAGTACATCAGAGGTAAGGCAGCAAGACATAATGGGAAACAAGACCCACAAGGTGTAACATAAAAGGTATAGAAGCAAGGAAGAGTTGCACAAGATTCCAAAGGTGTAGTATCAGGGGGCATGAATGGCAGCAAAGCAGAGTGGCAGCAAGACCATCAAGGTATGGTGTCAAGTAGAGGGCAGCAAAGCAGAGTGGCAAAAAGATGCCCAAGGTTTAGAATCAGGACCAGGGCAGAATGGCAGCAAGACCTCCAAGGCGTAGAGTCTGGGGTTTGGAAGTAAGGTTGAGGGGTTGCAAGTCTTCCAAGGTGGTACATCAGAGGTATGGCAGCAAGCTAATAGAGTTAGGGCACTTAAACTCACCTATTTCCTATTATAAATTTTCTTAAATTTGCTCCAGGCTGAAGAACTAGGATCTTCTTTTTCTTTATAAAAAGGCATATGTATAAAAGATTATGAATACTCCTTTTTGTTCTTTTTTTCCTCTTCTTCTTTTTGCTATGTTAACAGGATTAAGGATTTATAATCTGTACATGTAAGCCTGCTATTGACAAGTTGATTATTGTCTAAATTGTATAAATTGCATAAATAAATAATAATAAAAAAAAAGAGGTATGGCAGCAAGCCATAATGGCACCAAGGCCCCCATGGTATAGTATAAGGCAGTGGTTCTCAACAGGTGTGTCGCGAGGTCATGGAAGGTGTGTCGCACACCCAACAGATGGCTGCTCTTTCCTCATCAGTCTGGATAGGAGTTGGCTGATTTCTCCTTTATTGGGAATGAGAGGAAGCAGCTCTTGCTTCCTTCTTCTCTTCCTGGCCCAGTGGGAGGTTATTCCCTTCTCTTTCACCCAGATCAGAGCGAGTTATCACCAACTCCTGGACATATGGGCCCGGCAGAACACCAACTTTATCTTTCTCTGCCTGGTCTGGCAGTGAAGCTGCTGATGCTCTCTTTACCCCATGGGGCCTAGACATGAAAGCAGGAGCATAAGGAAGAGAGGTGCATGCTCTGTAGATCCACTGCTGACTTCCGCTGCTGCTGCCTCATTTCTTCTTCTCCTCAATGCTTCTTGCCCTCATCTACTGCTGATAAAGCAGGAGGGAGACTCTGGATTGGACTGAAGGCTTATGCTGACTCGGAGCCAGGAGGAGGGGGAAATGTGCTTGGCAAGTAGACCTTGGGAGATAGGGAGTAAGGAGTCTGCTGGGTAGGAAGGAGTGGGAGAAAGGAGGTTGGGGTTGCTGAGTAGGGAGAGGTGGAGGAAAGAGGGGCTGGGGCTGCTGGGCAGGGAGGAGAGATGGAATTGGAGGGAAAGATGGAGGTGTGGGCCTACTGGGTTGGGGAGAATGGAGTCAGAGGATGCTGAGCAGGAAGGGGTAGGAAAGAGGTTTAGATATATGCTCAGTAGGGAAGGGCAGGGATATTTGAGCAGGGGAGAGAGGGAGCACAAGGAAGAAGATGTGGGGTGGGGGTGTTGGGAATGTTGGACAGGAATACGAACATGATTGAGTAGTTGGGAGAAGTGAGGGGTGATGGGGACATGGAGGGGAGTGACTGGGTACAAGGGCCACACTATGTCAGTTTTGAGAATATGCATTTCTTCTCTCTTTGAACTTTGCTTAGTGTAGGAGGAAATATATTTGTGTTTCTAGTCTCCAGTTTTGCACTGCATGCAGGAGGTCTTGAGGTTTCCATTCCAGGTTTTGTTGCCACATTTGTAATTTGTGGTCTTTTATTCTATATTTGGTGAAGGCAGGTCTGTCTGTGTTCTGTGTGTATGTGACTGAGATGAGGAACTTTACTAGAGGTTTGTATCAGCCTTATTTGTTGTATTTTCTCAATATTATATTGCACTGGTAGTGAACTGCTGCCTTTTCATGGGTAGGGCTATTGCTGCTTCATTTCTTGGAGTTAGTGCTGCTGAGGTATGGCAGGTTTGATAGACTTGTACAAAGCGGGGCTTGTTTGTATTGTTGTACAATGTACCTGGTAGTAGAGGGAGTTTGCGATGGTGTTATAGAGATGAGACCAGAATCAGAATATCTTTTTTGTATGGTGAGTTGTACAGGGAAATGTCTTAGTTCTGATCTGCACCCATTGTTAGGAAGTGGGGGACTTCTGTGGATGCAGAACATATGTTTATGTTAAGTCCCATGATGGTCATGTGCTCAGTGTGACACGCATGTGAGCGTCATCTCTCAGGTGTGTCCTGATAGAAAACAGGTTGAGAACCATTTCGTATAAGGGCTATAGCATCAAGGAAGAATGCAGCAAGACCCCAAGGTACAGCATCAGGAATATGGCAACTAGAGAAAGAGGCAGCAAAGCCCCTCCCCCCCCAAGTGTATCATAAGATATAACAGAAATGGCAGAGTGCAATCAAGACCCCTCACGTGTGGAGTCTGGTGTATGGCAGCAAGGCTGAGTGGTACCAAGACCCTCAAGGGTATGGCAGGAAGGCATAAAGGCAGCAAGACCTCCAAGGAGTAGCCTAAAGGGTATAGAAGCAAAGCAGAGTGTCAGCAAGACCCCCAAGTGTAGCATCAGGTGCATGGCAACTAGGCAGTGTGGAAGTAAGACCCCTAATGTGTGGAAACTGCAAAGTTGAATGGGGACAAGATCCCCAAGGTATTTTGTCACAAGCAGGGCAGTTTCATCGTGAGAGGTTCTCCATCCTGTCCACTTGCTCTCTTCTCATGCCTCAGTGCTGTCCTGGCTATTACATCACTCAGGAATTTCTTGGTTGCTATACTTATTAGTATCACTGCAGCCCTTTTCAATGGGCCATAGACTTGAATGGGAAACATAAATGAATGAAACAAAACATTTTGTTTCATTCACAGGCACCCTTCATTCATTTTGGAGGTTCACAAATAAAACAAAGTGGTCTCATTCTTTGCATTTTACCCTTTAATTTCAAACTAATTAATAGCCCTAATGCCCAAGCTAGCTTTTTTAATGCAGCAAGCTAATTCTATGCTCATGCATCAGGAGTTTAAAAATGCATGCAACCAGAAAATGTGCAAAGAATCAGTCACACAAAAAAAAAGCATGATTTATGTGCCAAAATCATATTTTATACACAGAAAATGTGTTTAGGAAAAAACTGAAAGGAGCAGATGCAAAGGTCGAGTCTACATCAGGCATAGATGTTCTTTAAAAATATAAATGGAGATGGTATAGTGCTAAGAGTTCACGGATTCTTGTGTTGAATTAATCAAAAAAATGAAGCCTTAGATCAAGCGTTTCTACCTTTTTATTCATAAATTCTTAGACAGAGGTTTCGGTCCTCCGACACGGACCGTGTTTCACCACATGCGTCGGGAGGGACAGAGGCCTGGAAAAACTGATATTAGTGTCAAGGGTGCTTAACATTTGAGTCAATGATCATATTCAGATATTCTATCAGGGGAAAACGCTGGAGTTGAGAAAGGGACGCCTTATGGAGGGTTGTCTAAAAGGTGAAATCTTCCGGGTGCATCTAAATAGTGCTCAAAGAGGTTCCCAATCAGTTTCTAAATATGAATGGCTTTCTGACCGGAACTATTCAAAGGGGGAACTCTGGAATTTATGTAATATTGAACGAATTTATGTAACGGTGAAACGATGGCATCTCTGCCTCCGCCAAATAATGAAAAATGGAGCAACAAAACTGAAGAAGAGGTCATAATATCAGCACTGAAAGTAGGCCAGATTATATACTAGGCAGGAGGATTAGCCTGAGAAATATGAGCATGACCAACAGTACCACCATCGACAGTGTCACCTTCATCACTGATAATACTATCACCATTTTCGTTGATACCCAGAACTTGACGTTGAAGCTGCATTCCAGTTTATTATTAATTAAACCTTATGAGAATCGTGGCTTGACTCAAGCTAGCATTGTCAGTTTTCACTTCTCAAGTAGATTCTTGAAAGAATTGCAGGATGTTAATGTATTGGCCACAGCATGTGGTTAAGGGGCAGTTTTCAGTCTCCCCATGCAGCTTGCAGGTTTATGAGTATGACCTGCCAGAGTTTTTTTTTTCAGAAAAACTCCTTGGTAAATCTGCTGGAATGAACAATGCAGGTAGAAAAAGTACCTGCGGACTTTGCACCTACATTGCAGCAGGAACAAAGTACATCCAATGATTTCAAAATGAAATCTCAGTGCATACTTTCCTTCCCCCTTTTAATCGCTAACAACCTGTAATGAATCTAAAGGCAAAATACATTTCTAAAAAAGCATTATACCTACCAGTACATAATTTACACCAGTATCAGTGGGGGTTTTCATGTAGAATTAAAGCTGGAAAAAATGTAGGTTAAATATTATGGAGTACAACTCCTTTTGCAAACATAAGAGAATCAGTTCTGGAGACCGTATCTCAAAGGAGACAGAGACAGGATGGAGGCGGTTCAGAGAAAGGCGACCAAAATGGTGGGTGGTCTCTATCAAATGACTTATGAGGAGAGGTTGAAGAACCTGAGTATGTATACCCTGGAGGAGAGGAGGAGATGGGGTGATATGATACAGACCTTCAGAAACTTGAAAGGTTTTAATGATCCATGGTCATCAACAAACCTTTCCCATTGGAAACAATTTGGTAGAACTAGGGGTCATGATTTGAAACTCCAGGGAGGAAGACTTAGAACCAATGTCAGGAAATATTTCTTCACTGAGAGGGTGGTGGATGCCTGGAATGCCCTTCCGGAGGAAGTGGTGAAGACTAAAACTGTGAAGGATTTCAAAGGGACATGGGATAAACACTGTGGATCCCTAAAAGGCTAGAGAATGGGAATAAATAAAAAAGCTAAACTGGCACAGAGCGGCAGTTACCACCCTTAAGAGAAACATGGGGGTAACCTGCATGGAGCAGCAGTTATTTCCCTTAAGAGAAACATGGAGGTGACCTGCACGGAACGGCAGTTACTACCCTTAAGAGAAACATGGAGGTAACCTGCACGGAGTGGAAGTTACTACCTTGGGAAGCTTGCTGGGCAGACTAGATGGACCATTTTGGTCTTTTTCTGCCATCATTACTATGTTACTATGTAATCTCAAAACTTTCCCTTATTTGCAAGACTCACTGAGTCTCAACAGACCTGCAGGTGAGGTCAGAGAACAGAAGGAGTGGTAAAGAAAATTTGACACTCCTCAGTGGAAAGTGTCAAGAGTTTAACAAAACTTTTGTGCCCTCACAGTTCAGGGTTCTTCAAGCCTCTCTATTCAAGAAGGAGGTTCTTCAAGACTCTACTTCAAGGGGACAAGTTGTGCCTGAAGGGATATTTATCTCAAGAGACAGGTACTAGTAGGTGGTCTTTAAAAGGTGAGAGCACTGCCAGTCTTAACTCCTGCCCTGGAAAGGTGGCTGGAGCTCAAGGGTCAAGGTGTCCAGGCTTTCAGGACTTAGGGAGGTCTCGTCTTGGGGTTCAAGAGTGATTCCTGAGCTTTGCTGCCAAGAAAGAAGAGAATACATGCAATGAAGAGGAGATGTTTTAAGAGGCTGAAGAGAGGATTTTGCTTTGAGGGAGTCAGTGGAAGGGCTGCTTGTCAGGGCAAAGGTCCTAAGAGTTGGTGTCTGAAAAAAAGAATCAGCCTGATATTCATCTGATTTTGTCTTATTGGAAAAGATCAGGGGTCCCCAAAATATGGCTTGCTGGCCAAATCCATCCCATGGAGTTCAATTTTCTGGCCTGGCATACATTTCCTTGTTGTGGCAGAAGATTTTGATTCTTTGGTGGGTGAGGGTGGGGGGTTTCTCCTAAAATGCAAGACTGGTGATAGCAGCAGCAAAGTTTGCAGCCTTTCCCAGGCCCCTGCCAGCAAAAGCTGAAAAAGATGCTGCACTGACAGTCGGCTGGTGAGGTTTCCCAGACCCTATCAGCAGAAGTAAAAGAAGATGTGTATAATGACAATAGAAAGGGTCAAGAGAGGTCAGAGCTAGAGGACCCACAATGCTGGAAAGAGCCAATGGTGGGGAGACCACTACCCGCCAGCAATAGCAGGGCCAAAAGACCCATGGTGCTGGAAACAGCCACTGGTGGGGAGGCCATGCCCTGCCAGTGAAGATCAAGAGGCAGCAAGGTGGGTGGAAGATGAGTGAAAGGAAAGGAAAGGGAGCATGAGTGAGTATGTAGGAAAGGGGCAAATAAAAGGGGAGAAGTGAGAGGGAAGAGATGGGAGGCAGAGTGAAGGAAAGGAGGAAGATGAGAGAGAAGGGAGAGGGGGAGGGGGGAGCGTGAGAGAGAAGGGAGAGAGGGAGGATATGCCTGATCCAGAGTATTTCTCTGTCAAGGTGTGCAGTCTTGCTATTGACTGTGATTTAATGGACTTATTTTTATGTACTGATTGTACAGTAAATCATGGTGTACCTGCTTTGATTTTTTATTTTTCTGCAATCAAGTTATAAGGATTTTATTTTTGAAAAATAGCTATAGTGTGGCGTGTGTTCTTTTTGCTGGCCTGTTTGCAGAGTAGCTGCAGGAAGGAAAAACTCCTTAAGGACCTTGAAAGATTGACTTTCCCCTTTTGTGTGCATGAAGACCCCAGGAGAATAGGTGCAGCACTGGCCCAGGACCTCTCAATGTGAGCCACTGTGGACCAGAAGTTGAGGCAAGGGCCACACAAAATGAGACAACCCAACACAGATGGCCACTTAGACAACATATCTCTGTAAGGTTTTTTTTATTTCTCCACTTGTAAAATATTTTCAGACTGCGGGAAAGAGAAGTTTAGATGAGCGTGTTGGCTTTTTCTCTGCAATATACAAATAAATGAGCCAGCACAGCCGAGACATAAAGAAGCCAATATTTATGCTGTAATTTATTTCAGCCTCATACTGTGATACAATCAACCTCAGCAGGATACAATCATAAGAAAATATATTGCTTAAATACCTCAATCCTAGGTATTTCTCCATCTTGTACAAATACAACAACAAAAAAAACCAAAGAACCCAACAGGGGATACTGCACCAATGGTGAATCTTAAAATAGTATCCCACTTGATATGTACTTATTTTATTTTACCTTCATAAATAAAGGTACAAGTATACATTTTTAAAGGATACTGGAAGACACCAATTTCCCTGCAGTTTTTAATCATTTATTTGTCCCAGTCAGTCAGTATTGTAATGGCATTTTTATAAGCTTTCCATTGCATACAGAATAATTTCAAATACTTCCCCCAAGAGAACTGTAATGCTGCACCATTAAAACACATGACATGGGCCATGTTTTAAAACTGATTTTGCTTTAAGGGCATCAGTATTGTTCATTACAGTAATATATACCCGTATGCCCTTTCTCTTGCACGCTCCCCATAAATGTAACTTTTGAACATCGTAGCATTGGTTTTCTTTCACTATGTAAGGAGGCACACTCGAATGAAATCTAATCTCAAGGAGTAAGCACTAACGACTCATAGCAGTCCATTGTGGTCATCTGATCCATTCCTTCATAGGGAGGGCGATTTTCAAAACTTTTCCTGTAGGCAAACAAGAAAGAGCCTTGCCTGAATGGTCCATCCCTTTCTGCAGTCAAAAGCACTCTTTAAAAAAAAAAAAAAAAAAGGATCGGAGTCAGAGCAGAGGAAGGCCAGGCAAGAGGAAAGTCCACATGGGGGCTTTCACTTTGAAAGCCTCGCACGACATTTCTACAGGTGCACATCTACCGCCTCACCTTGCAGCCCCAATCCAAACCAGCTCCCTTTCTGAAAGGCAAACAAGTGCAGGGGTTTTCCTCTGAAAATAAGCTTGCAGGCCTGCAAGTACAACATACCTATGGAACCGTAAGCCTCATGCTCAGTCTCAGAGACACCAATTATGTTACAAGCCAGTCATCAGCTATTTGAAAGACAGAATCTGCTCAAGGCAGAACTAATGTTGAGTGTAACAGATATCCCAATAATTTTTCAAAATTATTTACAAATTTTCTTAATTCATTCATCAGGTCTTGTGTATTAAGTCCAGCACAGGCTGAAACAGCAGCTGTAAGAGTGGAGATAAGCCAATTTGCTGAAAATTAAAATGGCATCGATAATGAAATCAATCATTTACTACACTAAAGGTTTTTGATAAATAGAGATGGGAAACCAATGCAATTTAGTTCCTTAAATAGATGATGCTATTATCACAAAATTGCATCAGATGTAAAAATTGTATTCCAGTATAAAGCATTTTCAAAACTTTTATCACACATAAATAAGTGTTTACTTGTGTAAAAAGCATGTTGTCGAGTTTTTTTTACAGCTGGCCAAGACAATGCCATTTTTAAATAACAGCAGGTGGGGCAAGAACGACTGGGTTTGATCCTGATCCTTTCTACCTTGGAAACCCTGATTGATCCTGATCCTTCTACCTTGGAAACCCTGATAGGGTAAGCAGAAGCTGGAGAGGCTGTGGGATCTTGAATTTTTAAAAAATTTAGGGGTGACTAAACTAGCTGCTAACTATACCTGACTATATCCAAGTTAGCTGGATATGTTTATCCAAATACGTTTAGGACTACTCTCCGGCATCTGGATACGTTAGTTGGATAATTCTGAAAATCAGAGTTAGCTAACTATCTTATTGGCTAATGCAACTACACTTCAAAATACCTCCAACTTATCTAAAAGCAAACAGAATGTTAGGAATTATTAGGAAGAGTGATTAATAAAACAGAAAATGTCATAATGCCTCTGTATCGCTCCATGGTGAGACCGCATCTTGAATACTATGTACAATTCTGATCACCGCATCTCAAAAAAGATAGTTACAATAGAGAAGGTACAGAGAAGGGTAACCAAAATGATAAAGGGGATGGAACAGCTCCCCTATGAGGAAAGACTAAAGAGGTTAGGGCTGTTCAGCTTGGAGAAGAGACGGCTTAGGAGGGGATATGATAGAGGTCTTTAAGATCATGAGAGGTCTTGAATGAGTAGATGTGAATCGGTTATTTGTACTTTTGGATAATAGAAGGACTAAGGGAAACTCCATGAAGTTAGCAAGTAGCATATTTAAGACTAATCGGAGAAAATTATTTTTCACTCAATATACAATTAAGCTCTGGAATTTGTTGCCAGAGGATGTGGTTAGTGAAGTTAGTGAGGCTGGGTTTAAACATTCTTGGAGGAGAAGTCTATAAACTGTTATTAATCAAGTTTACTTAGGGAATAGCCACTGCTATTAATTGCATCAGTGGCATGGGATCTTCTTAGTGTTTGGGTAATTGCCAGGTTCTTGTGGCCTGGTTTGGCCTCTGTTGGAAACAGGATGCTGGTCTTGATGGACCCTTGGTCTGACCCAGCATGGTAATTTCTTATGTTCTTAAATAAGTTTTATCCAATTAAGTCCTTATTTGAATATACCTGAATAAGCCATACGTATTCAGAGAGGCAGGAAATTATAATCAGGTTTTGTCCAACTAAATTCCACACTATGGGATGAATTTTTAAAACTTTACGAACATAAGTAGCAGTGGCGTAGCCACGGGTGGGCCTGGGTGGGCAGTTGCCCACCCAATTTGGACCCAGGTCCACCCAACCAGAATTGGAAGAGGACCACTGGAACTGCAAGGCTGTCACAGGATCCCATCCCCACGACATTGAAGAGGAAGACCCAGGCCTGGCATGACCGGGTGTGCATTACATGTATTTGCATGGGACAGCACACCCAGGGAGATGGCGGAGCCTAACCAGCCGGCGTCCACAGCCTCTCCTGCTGTCATACGGCACACCGATCTTCCTGCTTGGAGAGGGAGTGGAAGCTGTGCGTGGGCATGCCTGCCCACGCACAGCTTCTGCTCCCTCACCCCCCAAGCAGGAAAATTGGTGGGCCTTATGGCCCACTCATGTTAACCTTGTGCCCACCCAAAACTTGAGTTCTGGCTACACCACTGATAAGTAGCCTCTACTCATGATAAAAGTCTAAAATACTTATGTATTATTTTCACTTTCACAGGTATATATAAACACATAAAAAGGGTAGTCTAGGGGCACTGTGGAATTGAGCCAACTCTTGCTATTATAAAAGACACTTATGTGCATCCATTTGCCATCTTACTTTCACACGTAAAATATATGCACGTATAATTTTAAAATAGGTACGAAAAATATGAACATTCATTTGCATGTATGCACATATACGCATGTATGTCGCAGGGTAGAGATACATGTATTTTATAAAACACCCATGTAATCATAAGCGAAGGATATAAAATATGATAGTGGGACCTCTCTTGTGAAAAAACATCAAAATTTGATGAACCTAGGCCTTAGTTAGCTGTCTATTTTCAGCTGAAAATGTATATAAATTTAGGTGCCAAAACAAAGGACCCTAAATTTAGGTGACAAAACAAAGGACCCTAAATTTAGGTGACAAAACAAAGGACCCTAAATTTAGGTGCCAAAAGGGTCCTAAATTTAAGTCTTTTATTCATTTTCCTAAACTTAGGCTTCTAAATTACGTGCCTAGTTCCAAAACTCTAAGCATCTATCTTTGTTTCCCTGCCCTGACTTCGCTCTGTAGCCACCTACCATTTAGAGTCCTAATGACACTAGGATCCGAAATTTAGGGACTCAGCCCTAGTAAATTTCAAAAGGGCCAATTTAGGGGCCTAACGCCAAACATTAGATCCTAAACTCTTTCAAAATTGACCCCTGGATGTTTTTCCTCCTTTATGCTAGCCACATGCTAGACTTTTAAAATGGCTGTATACTTGAGGATGTGCATGCACCTCACATCTCTATTCCCAACCATTGTATAAGGTTTCAACTATTACTTGCAGAGACTTTGAGGCTGTGGAGAAATTACAGGGCTAAGGACAACAAACCTGGGAGTTCTTTGCAATAGCAAAACCAGGCCTTTGTAAAACCTGGCATAGTGGAAAGCCTTCTGTGGTATGCTATAAGCTAAGGTGAATGTAAGTCATGGATCCCTATGTTAATCATTATTTTCAGTTAATACGTTAGTACAATGTGTCATAGAACGATGTGCAGCACTTTTCATTATGCTGTCAATGTGTACATTGTTACTATATTTATCCTACCATTAGCACAGCAAAATTGCATGCTGGGTTAGTCTTCTCCAGGGCGATGAAAGTTTCTTGATAAGATAGAAATGTTGGTTTATTAAATCCATATTTTTTGCATGAATGAGACCGATTACTGAGCTCTCATGTCTCTACTGCAGTTTCAGTGCTTTCCATGCCTATCCATTTTTCCATTTCTGTCCAGTTTTATTCCGTGTAGACAGCAGCAAGACTCAAATTCAACATGCTTTCAAATTAGTTTGTGTAGTGTTAGACAGAGCCAAGACTCTTCACTAATGTATGGTATAATATTCACAATGTGCTTGACTAAAATGCAGGCAACTATCGTTCCAAAATTATAAATTCTCAGTATCTCCACTCTGTTTTTGTGTGTTCAGGCTTTTCGTTTTATTGATTTCACAATTTTGTTTTGATAAACAATTTAACTTGTCTGGAAAAATACAGCAAAGGTTTTGTGATTTCTGTGGTTCAATCTGAAATAAGCATTGTGAAGTAAGTACTGTGGAACCAAAAGTACTGCAAACTAATCATGGCTTGAAATATAATTATTACAAAGAAAACACACACTGTGCAAAAAATGTCTTATATGAAATGGTCATAGCACAGGCTACATGGGAAATCAAACACTTAAGACTTTAAATACATCTTTAAAGCTATAAAACTAGCCAAACTACCTCTCTTCCTTGACACTTTGGGGGCAATTCAAATATCCCGAATATTTGCACACTATATGGGTGCTTTTAAACATATGTACTTTACGCAAATATTCAAAGGGAAACAACCCACTTTGATTCTCTTTGAAAATTAGCATAAACTGCACTCTTTACAATCATCCACCTGCTACTTTGTGCAAGTGGCCTGGGAGGGTAAAAAAAAGTGGGCGTACTTTTTACAATGTCATATATGTAATGCTATTTCCCTCCCCTGCATAAATATGTGTAAGGCCCCCAATGAGTGTCTACTCAGCAGACCATTCCATCAGTGCAGGTAGAGGGAAGCATCTATTTTCCAGCTCTCCCATGTGGGCTGCTGCAGGATTGCTACCTTTTTCCATAAAAGGAGGATATCCCTAGTGAACCTGTGGACTTTTTTTGTTTGGTTATAAAGGAAGAGAGAGTGTTTTCTTCAATACTGCACCACCTAGTTAAGATTTTACGGAGTGCTGGGGAGAAGCCAGTACTTGTGTTACATGTAGATACCAATGACATGGGAAGGCATAGGAGGGAGATTCTGCAAGCTAAATTTAGGCTCTTAGGTAGAAAATTAAAATCCTTAGTCTAAAGGGTTGCATTCTCAGAAATGTTTCCCATTCCACACACAGGACTCTAGAGGCAGGCCAGGCTCCAGAGTGTCAATGAATAGATGAAATGTTGGTGCAGGGAAGAGGGTTTTTAGGTTTGTTAGAAATTAGGTTATATTCTAGGGAAGGGGGAGCCTATTCCAATGGGATGTCTCCACTTTAACCAGAGTAGAACCAGGCTGATGGCACTAATCTTTAAAAGGGGATAGAGCAGCTTTTAAACTATATGATAGGGGAAAGCCGACAGTCGCTCAGGAGCGCAATGGTTTGGAATGAGACAGTTGAGGGATATTGGAATTGGGAACGTGATTCTAAAATGGCTTTCCTCATATCTAAATGACTGAAGCTATATAGGGTTGTTGTTAACTTGGCCACCAAATCAACAATTTTTAAACAAAAAAAACAGGATTCACCAGGAGTCAGCATTGTCAGTCTCTTTGTTCAATATTTATCTAACATCAATTGGTCTTGTTTTTGCTGAGCTGGATGTAGATTATTGAGTCTTTGCTGATGATATTCAGTTTTTGTTCCCTTCAGAGGAACATACAAGGATACTCTTGGTAAAGTTTAGTTATGTCTTGAGAAACCCAATTTGTGTCTATTCTCGAATAGACTGGTTTTAAATTAATCTAAGGCAGAGATTCTATATCTCTCCAGATATCATAAGATCATAAGAACTTAAGAAATTGCCATGCTGGATCAGACCAAGGGTCCATTAAGCCCAGCATCCTGTTTCCATCCTACAAGAACCTGGCAAAAACCCAAACACCAAGAAGATCCCATGCTACTGATGCAATTAATAGCAGTGGCTATTCCCTAAGTAAACTTGATTAATAGCAGTTAATGGACTTCTCCAAGAACTTATCCAAACCTTTTTTGAACCCAGCTACACTAACTGCACTAACCACATCCTCTGGCAACAAATTCCAGAGCTTAATTGTGCATTGAGTGAAAAAGAATTTTCTCCGATTAGTCTTAAATGTGCTACTTGCTAATTTCAAGGAATGCCCCTAATCCTTCTATTATTCGAAAGTGTAAATAACCGATTCACATACTCGTTCAAGACCTCTCATGATCTTAAAGACCTCTATCATATCCCCCCTCAGCCATCTCTTCTTCAAGTTGAACAGCCCTAACCTCTTCAGCCTTTCCTCATAGGGGAGCTGTTCCATCCCCGTTATCATTTTGGTTGCCCTTCTCTGTACCTTCTCCATCGCAACTATATCTTTTTTGAGATCTGGTGACCAGAATTGTACACAGTATTCAAGATGCAGCCTCAACATGGAGCGATACAGAGGCATTATTGATTTTCCGTTTTATTAACCATTCCCTTCCTAATAATTCCTAACATTCTGTTTGCCTTTTTGACTGCTGCAGCACACTGAGCAGACAATTTCAAAATATTATCCACTATGATACCTAGATCATTTTCCTGGGTGGTAGATTCTAATATGGAACCTAACATTGTGTAACTACAACAAGGGTTATTTTTCCCTATTTGCAACACCTTGCACTTGTCCACATTAAATTTCATCTGCCATTTAGATGCCCAATCTTCCAGTCTTGCAAGGTCCTCCTGTAATGTATCACAATCCGCTTGTGATTTAACTACTCTGAATAATTTTGTATCATCCGCAAATTTGATAACCTGACTTGTAGTATTCCTTTCCAGATCTTTTATATATATATTGAAAAGCACCGGTCCAAGTACAGATCCCTGAGGCACTCCGCTGTTTGCCCTTTTCCACTGAGAAACTTGACCATTTAATCCTACTCTCTGTTTCCTGTCTTTTAGCCAGTTTGTAATCCACGAAAGGACATCGCATCCTATCCCATGACTTTTTAGTTTTCTTATAAGCCTCTCATGAGGGACTTTGTCATGCGCCTTCTGAAAATCCACTACATCTACTGGTTCACCTTTATCCACATGTTTATTAACCCCTTCAAAAAACTGAAACAGATTTGTTAGGCAAGACTTCCCTTGGGTAAATCCATGTTAACTGTGTTCCATTAAACCATGTCTTTCTATATGCTCTACGATTTTGATCTTTAGAACAGTTTCCACTATTTTTCCCAGCACTATTTTTCCTTCAGAAAGCATGCCAACCATGTTGGATGTTAATGGAATTAATATTTCCATTTCAAAAGAAATCAGAAACTTAGGTGTTAAAATGGACCAAGTCTGTCTCTTTGACTACACATTAATCAAGTGGTTCGTAATGCATACTTCAAATGCAAATGCTTAGGAGGTTATGCTTTCTATATAGTATTGATTTAAAAACTGTGATTCACTCACACAGTGGTTATGTCATCAATATACTATTATAATGTCCTTTACTTGGCTTTACCACAGAACACTTATACATGCCCTACAGTACATTCAGACTTCAACTGCCAAAATCTTTACTCAAATACCAATTCATCCTCAGATAACTCCTGTTACAAATCTGCCCTCAGCAGCTTCTCCACTTTTTTTTTTCTCTCTGCCTTCTTCAGGAGCCTGGAGGCTGCGAACGTACTCTCTTGTGGCCAGAGCCCCGCTGCTGCCAGCAACATGGCTAGGAGGCCATCGACATGCCTTACAAGAGGCAGGAGCCGCGCCGCTATTTTTGTCCTAGCGGCCCGGAGGCTGTCGGCACGCTTCAAACGCGGCAGGAGCCGCTGCCAGCACTGCTAGGCAGCCAGGAGGCCACTGCCTGCATTTCTATGTGGCCCGGAGGCCACCAACCTACCTTGGACCCTCTGTGGGAGGATGGCCTGCATCCCCAGACTCGCCTGCAGCGTGGAGCCAACTCCGATGCTCTCCCTGTGGCTTGGGAGCAGCTGAAAGCCTAGGCCTTGCTAGCTCCAGTTCCTGCTCCTGCAGTCTTCAGCAGGACTGCTGTCAAGGTCCTGCACTGTTTCCTGCTTCCTCCTAGGGAGCGAGGCTGGCTCTCTCTTCTGTATTTAAAGGAACAGAGAAGAGGTGTGGTGCTCTTCTGACATCATTGTGGGAGTCACCTCTTCAGCTCTACAAAACAGGCTCATCTTCATTCCTTCTTTGCTTTCGCAAGGAGCCAGTCCTCCTTAGGACTTCTCTGAATCCACCTTCTCGTTGGCACTCTGTACTTCGTTGGAATTCCATGTGGCACTGGAGGCAGGGCATGCTGTTAAATACCGGTGCCATTGGTCAGCCCCTGTCACATGGTAGGAGCAAAGTCCATTGCTCCTACCGTGTGACAGGGGCCGACCAATGGCACCGGTAGCCCCTGTGACATAATAAGGGCAAAGGCTATCGGCGCCATTTTGAAAAACCGGTAGCCGACGGCCCGAGTGCAGGAGATCGCTCCAGGACCCCCGCTGGACCACCAGGGACTTTTGGCAAGTCTTGAGGGGGGTCAGGAGGGGGGGGTTTATTCGTTAGTGATACGTTGCATTCGTGGGCGTTCGCCATATGTTTCGGAACCCCACGAATGCAACGAACAGGGACATATACGTTGCGGATTGCGCATTCGTTCAAAACGAATGCACATCCCTAGCAGATACTACCATGAGCTTGCTGGGCAGACAGTATGGACCATTTTGTCTTTTTCTGCCACATTACTGTTATGTAAAAAGTTAAGCTTCTCCCCACAGGGAACCCTGGACCACTCAGAATTGTAAGGTAGCCTGAAGACATGAGAAAACAGGGTCTACTTTATTATTGTGTGCCCTTGGGAACAGTTACCAGGGTTCACCCATTGGCAAATATTAACCAAGTACACTAGTGGATTTGTATGTAATGTTATTGTAAATTGATACTGATCTGTGTGTTTCATTGCTAGATTTTTACATTAGCAAAGAGATGGCTGTACATTATGATCCTTGAAGAAAAGCAGGTAAGATAGAAGAAAAAGTAAAGAGATATAACTAAAGAAAGATAAATATGGTGCAGACACTAAAATATTGAAAAAGCTCCATGGATGATTCATAGATGTATATTGGTTAATCATATGTAACCCCTTTTTTGGAGGATTGTTCCTCCTCAGGGTACAGAACTAATAAATATCTTCTGGGGCTGCTCCGGCTAACCTTTCCATCCCACACCGACTCTCAATCCCTGGGGGAACTCTTTTTACAGGGATTAGCTTTCGCTTATGGCCCAGATTATGAGAAAAGGTCGTCAGTATGTGTGTAGTCATTTAGTGCTTCCCATGAGGTGAGAGGCTGTAATAACTCAGACTGGACAAGGACTGGGTGTTAAAATAAAGTTGACTGATTGGTAATACTAATTTAAAGCCCATTATCTCAGAAGTATGGGTTTATATCTGACCGATTACTGTTTCTCCTCTGTAGGTAGGTTCATTAATCTAGACCTCTGGGTAGAGTCCGTGGTAATTTTAAAAGCACATAACTCTCCCAATGGCTGTGTGGGAATCCTATTGGAGATGTCCTTAACTTTACTGAAAAATCCTACCTTTAGATATCCAACCAGTCCAGGTCCTTTGGGTATAAATCTGGATGAGATTTCCTGATCGTGTTCTTCCTTCCTTTAGTTTAGGTTTTCTTTCATCATTCATTCTCTGATCTTTCTTAGGGACTTATCTTAGGGAAACGTCAGTGGGGTCAGGCTAATAACCCTGCACTGAAATCCCAGTGGGGAGGGGGATCCAAAAACCTCTCCACACTGTTTAAGTTCAAAACAGACTTTAAAAATCAAAAGGCCAGCACTGGTGCTTGCCTACCTAGGGTTTCAGGCTTACAAATCTATCTCTCTGTAAATTATAAGAAGGACCCTCAGGCAGGGAGTGCACTGGGAGGTATCACGTCTGTAATAAAATCCTTTGGGTGAGACTGGGAGGCCTCACCAGAATGTGGGAAAAAAAAATACATCTTGCTCTCTGACTTCTCTCTGACTTCATCCCACAGTGTAATAAAACGGCTGGGCTAAATAGTACTGAGGCATCCAATCCAGGACCTCCAGGTGGGAGGAACTGAGGGGTGTGGATGGCTCCTTAATACCACAGGGATAGTAACATCTGGTGGCCAAACCCGGTAAGGGTGCCATACATATGATACCTCCTTCAGCTCCATCTGTTTCAGTCGCATTGTGCATGGGTTTCCAGTGACTGGACAGGGCACATCTGATAGCTGGCAATGAATTTCTGCAAATCATTAATAAACTCTTCCCAGCCCCATGGACCTGGAAGTCAGTGTTTAAAGGAAACATTCTGGAGTTCCCCATGGAAAATCTGGAGCTGCCTCGGGATTATTCACCTCAGGTAGTTTGCAGATACAAAGTACAGGGGTAAAACGCCTTCTGGAAATTTTGCTCCCCCCTTGCAACCACCCTTTATCTCCCACATATGAGGATAAGGGGGCAAGTTTCAGAAGGTGGGTTGTTGTTTTTTTTTCATATGAAGGAATAAAGAGGGAGGGACAAGAGGGATAGTAAAGAGATGAAAATACTAGTGAGCAGAAAAGTAGAGGACAAAAGATCTGCTCTGTATGTTCAGTAGTATATTTCAGACTTGCTTTCCATTGTATCTCTCCAAGATAAGGATCGGAAATAACATGATTTGATTCCTTTGGCATTGCATTTTATTGTAGAGTTGTATGTTTGGAGACATAGCCCAAGTTCATTGCTCTAGGCTGCTGCATGCTGCCTGTGCCTGCTCCTACTGACCTCCAGGCTCTGCTTAATGAGCGCAGTAGGGAGCAGCTCTCCTGGCAGTCTGACACTGCTGCAAAAAACAATTAAATCAATTAGGGCAGGGATTTAGTGAATCCTTTGTAGGCCCTGACCGCAGGCCACTGTTTAGCAATTTTTCTGCTAGGTCTGTGTTGTTGAAAAAGTTATCACCCACAACATTGCTTCCTAACTTCCTGATTTGAACCAGGGTTAAACAAGATTATGTACAACATGGCCATCGGTTTGTGCTGTTCTTTTCTAGCTTTGTTTGCTCAAATAAATATTTCCATATAGGGACTATAGTTTTCCCAATCACACTATCACCAAATTTTGATGCCATATTTTGAGGGTTTTTTTGGCATATAGAGGTGAATATTTACAGTAGTTTATCTGACGGGGTCATTTATCAAAGTACTATATGGCGTTTTCGCATGCATTATGGCATTTTTGCATGACGCATGAGAAAGGACCATAATGCATAGTGCGATGCAAATGAGAAAAAGGGGAGGACAATGGGGTGGGATTTTTTGCCAAGTGGGCTGGGCTCACAGTTTTTTGAAGCTGTATTGTGCAGCTTTAATGCAAATTTTAACTACACCTTTTTCATTTGTGTAAAGCCGTGCGATAGGGCTTGCTGTTTTAAGAGAGAGACAGACAGACAGACAGACTAGCCATAATGCCCTCACACTAGATAGGTATTTATATCTCTATGGGAGGCCCACCTAGTAACTTGAGCTGAGGTTTAGGTATTAGTGTAGGGGTTAGGGGCCACTTTGACATTCAAAGTGAGATGTACGAACAGAACAGTTCTCTCTTGTGAAGATTTGATGACCTTCGGAGTGAGGAAACTCAACCAAAGATGAGATTTGTGCAATGTTCTCTCAACCTAGTTTGATGTTACCCAGGTAGAGAGTCCATCAAGCTAGTACTAACATGGTCCTCCCAGTGATTGTATGTAGGAAATACACAATTCTGGCACTTATCGCAAAGTGCGAAAAAGTGATTAGCGCAAATTGCGATAAACTGCCTATTACCATAAAACACACACCCGTTTTCCTATTGCATGCGATATTTAGTGCATTTTGTTAAATCCAGACCTAAATTTGGACCTATCCACACAAACTAGAGGATTAAAAAATCCCATCAGTTTGACTGCCCTTGACATAGCCGGATACGTTTCTACCTATGTCAGGGGTGGTCTGGAAGCAGTACAGGGTGGTCCAAAATGGAACAGCATAGAAGAATAGTATAGTCATTACATCAGCAGATTAAAAACCTAGGAACGAAGGTTCAAATCCTGCTGACATCCTTTGTGACCCAGGATAAGTAGCTGTACCCTCTATTTCCCCAAGCAGAAACTTAGAGGGTTATTTTCCAACTTGTGTTATGGCGTTTTTGCATGCAAAAAGCACCATAATGCATGGTGTGATGCTAATTTATAAAAGGGGAGGAATCAGGACCTTTGTGAAGCCATAATACATGATATTACTGAAATAAGTACATCTTTTTCATGAGAGAGAGAGAGAGAGACATTGACACTATCTATAAGGCCACTGTCGTAGTTAGCTATTTATGCTACTATAGGAGGTCCACCTAGTAACTCGAGGCGAGGTTTAGGTAGTAGTGTAGGGATTAGGGGCCACTTTTACATGCAGAGTGAGATGTACGAACAGAACAGTACATCTCACTCTGAAGGATGTGATGTCCTTCAGAGTGAGGAACGATGAGATTTGTACAATGTTCTCTCAACCTAGCTTGATGGACTCTCTACCTGGGTAACATCAAGCTAGGTTGAGAGAACATTGTACAAATCTCATTGTGAGAGTTTCCTCACTCCGAACGACATGAAATCTTCACAAGAGTGCACTGTTCTGTTTGTACATCTCATTCTGCAAGTCTCTCTCTCTCTCTCATATGTTCAGCGGTGCATTCATGCCACAGAGTATTCCAGGCAAAGTAGTTGTATAAGTTTATCCAGCTAACTTTGCCATCCCATTGGCTGAAAAGCTGTTTAAAGGGATAGTAACCCATGCAAGTTATCAGGTGTATCTCTGGCATAAACCACATATGATGTGGTTCCACATATGATGGAAGTCAGCAAACTTGTCCACAGCTCCCCTTTCTTCCCATTTAACTTTATTATCAAAATGTATGGATTCTGCTCTTTGTTGGAATCTTTCCAGACTCAATGTGGCACAAAAATGACCTGTGCTTGGAGACCACAACTCTTGTAATGTAATATAATGTTATTTATCAATATAATATATAGCTGTTCAAACATATACATCAAACCAGTTGTTATGCTCAGGCTTGTGGACCCTTGGCTGACGAGAGGATGGTATACCTTTCGGAGGGTCCGTAGGCTCTCTCGTCGGGTGGCAAGGCAGAACAGGAGGCAGGACCAGCTGACCCTTGGCACTGGAGGCTGAGGTCAATACAGAGGCGATGAAGAGACGAGATGAAGCGCTGTGTCTTCACCACTGGTGGTCAGCGGTCCCCCCGGGAGGAGCCCGCAGGGTACCGACCGCTGGGACTTAGGTGGACCTAGGTAGGTCAGGGAATGGTGCAAGGGCCAACTGGAGCTTCACCCTGGAAGCCCGCGGTCCCCCCGGAGGAGCCCGTAGGGACCCGGGCCGCTGGGACTTAGGCGGGCCCTTGGAGACGATAGTCTTGAAGTCCTAGGTCAAGTGCCAGAGGGTCGTTGCTCACCAGTCTGAAGTTGTTCGCCAGAGAATCACCACTTGCCAATCCGAAGTCAGGAGCCAGAGAATCACCGTCAGCCAATCCAAAGTCAGGAACCAGAGAATCACCGTAAGCCAATCCGAAGTCAGGAACCAGGAACACCAAGACGGAACAGGATCCAAAGTTCAAGGACTCACCGAAGCAAGCAGACTGGACAGCGCTGGAGGACGTTGCCAAGTCACTGGATGAACAGAGGAAGCTGCCTTTTATACTTCCTCTGCCCTGGCTGATAGAGAACAGGTGAGGCCATTTAAAGGGATGGGTCCCTTTAATTCTGTGGAGGGGGCGTGGCCTCATGCCCAAGCATGGCGGTGGCCATCTTGGATTTCCCCTGCGGAGGGGAGATGCCGCTGGGGGGAAGCAGGACGGCTTCCCCTGCAACGGGCAGCACCGGAGGCCGCGCGGGCGCGATGGCCCGAGTCAGAGCCCTCCCCCGGGGCTCCCGCTGCGCCGCGAATCAGGTAGGGGCTGCGGTCGTGGGGCACCACGGCCACGGAGCATAACAGCGTATACAATTTAAAACTAATCAACATAATACATATCCATATAATAAAAAAAGAACAACAACTTAAAATAGAAATAAAACACAAATTATAAAATAAAAAACTAAAGACAAGTAAAAAAGCAATCATCCTAGCTTATGTTGATAGCTTGTTTAAACATCCAGGTATTAATGCCTTTCCAAAATTTGCACAAATTGGATTTAGATCATAGTTCCAAGAGGATAGCATTCCAAAGTAAAGGCCTGGCACAATTAAATGCAGAGAGCCGTATACCCTCTAATCTGAGTTTGGGAATGATGAACCAAGAGGATTGAGAGGATTGTAAAACCAAAGAGGGATTACACAGCACCAGCAAATCTGTTAGATATTGAGGAGAACCTCTGTGTAATCATTTAAAAGCTATTAATAAGATCTTAACATATATAGAAACATAGAAATGACGGCAGAAAAAGAACAATCGGCCCATCCAGTCTGCCCAACAAGCTTCCACACTTATTTTCCCATACTTATCTGTTTCACCAACCATCAATTTCAGGGCCCTTGTTGGTAACTTTGATTCAAATTTCCTGCCACCCCCTGCCATTGACGCAGAGAGTAATGTTGGAGTTGCATCAAAGATGAGCATAAGGCTTAATGGTTAAGGGTGGTAACCGCTGCATCAAGCAAGTTACCCCGATGCTTGTTTACCCAGACTGCACAGACCATTGCCTTGTTGGATGTTGTCTGAATGTAAATCCTTTTTTCCCACATTTCCCCCTGCCATTGAAGCAGAGAACAATGCTGTATATGCATTCAAAGAAATGTATCAGGCTTAATTGGTTTAGGGTAGTAACCGCCGTAATAAGCAAACTACCTCCATGCTTATTTGTTTACCCCTAAATTTGATTCTAAAATCCACTGGGAGCCAGTGTAACTTGTTCAACAGGGAAGTACCATGATACAATTTTTTTTTGTGTTAAGTATTCAGTAATAATTGTACTTTTTCAGTGTTTTGTGGCCTCCATGAAATAAGGCACTTAAAATGAGGAGGCCTTGAATTCAGTATCATCTAACTGCTTCAATATCTGAATGTTATCAGGATGACTTTTGTTCTACTCTGTAAAATAATACTCTGCCTCCTTATTTTTCTCATAATTATTGACTAAATATTATCAAACATAAATAAGGCAAACATTTCTGAAATATTGATGCTCTAGCTTGCTCATGTTGACCCATCTTGTTCAATACAATATCTTTGGCCATCGTTTTGCAACAATCCTACTGTGGAGGTTTATTTTACCCAAACCTGCCATATCTGTCTGTTATGGTGCTACAATCCAGGATGTTCCCAGTGGGTGGTGTCTGTGGTTTATTGGACTCATAAGCCCTAGATCTGCCTCTACATTGCTGGCCATGGAATGCTCCTCTTCCTCATACTACTGAAGGGTTTGACATCTTGGCTGCTGGCACCACCAACTCCTCCCCTCACTGCATGGTAATATAGTAACATAGTGAATGACGGCAGATAGAAACCAAAATGGTCCATCCAGTCTGCCCAGAAATAATAGTTAAAAAATGTTTTTGGAATATTATTATTATGTTTTTAAGAATATTATTATTATTATATTTTTAATGGTAGTAGCAATTGCTGTTCCATGCAGGCTACCTCCAAGCTCTGGATGATGTTTTGTGGAAATGTGATGTACAGATTCAGATCAGTCACCCTCTGAAAATTTGGATCATCATCATCAATGGAATATCCGTTCCTCTTTCAAAATGTACAAAGACTAGGGAATATGCAATGAAGTTACTAGGTGATGCATTTAAAACAAAAAGGAGAATTTAATTGTTGTACTCAAAACATAATTAAACTCTGGAATTCATTGTCTGAGGATGCAGCAAAAGTCTATAGCGTAGCCAGGATTAAAAAAGGTTTGGACAAGATTTTAGAAGAAAAGTCCATAAACTATTATTAAGGTGGACATGGGGAAAATCCACTGCCTATCCCTGGAATAAGCAGCATGGAAGCTATTGAATTTGGGATTCTGCCATGTACTGACCTGGATTAATCACCATTGGAAACAGGATACTGGGTTTGATGGACCTTTGGTCTGACCCAGTATGGCATGTTCTTATGTTCTCATGTTTTTATGATAAATTACTACTATAATCTGTGAAAAGGCATGGATGAACTTGCTACAGGCTGCATTGGTGCTCTCTGAGAGAGCCCTGCATTTCCAAATCCAGATACTGGAAACCACAGGAGATCAGGAGATGGAACAGAGAGAGGGCACTGCAAAATAATTGTTTCCATTTGAAAAAGACCTTGCAAGAGAGAGACACTGAGGTGGCAATACTGAGGAAAAGAATAAATGGAAGTGAACAGAACAGGATGACACTATGAACTGAGAGAGACATTTGGAGAAGTGAGAAACAGAAACTTTCTGTGTGCATCCTGGAGAGAGAGAGATGAAAAGATTACTACCCTGTGAAAGGGGATACAAGAGGATACAGGAGAGACCCGGACAAGAAACCAGCAATGGAAGACACTGAATTTGAAAAATTAGCACCTGTTCAGATTCTGAAAGAAAAGGGACACATAAGAAGAGACAAATGAAACTCTGAAAGATACCGAATCTGACTGAGGATAAATCAGAAACAAGAATACTTCTTGCAAACTGAGGAGATCCATCAGAAAATGAAGAACTTTGCTGGAGCTGAAGAAGTAAAGGAAAGTGCTGAAAGAGAGAAGTCTGCCAGAAAAATGATTACAGCTACACTAGTGATTGCTAAAATAAAGGATCCCTGAGAAAGAATGTATTACATGAAAGTTGTGATGGATAAAGAGCTTAAAAGTGAAGGGAATAAAAAAAAACAAGATTTTACAGTTGCATAAAGAAAATTGATGACTGTAAAGAGTGTAGTCATAAATACATTGGGGAAACCAAGAATACAAGAAAAAGCAGATAAGATTATGAAAGGAGAAAAGAAAACATCCTACAAAAAATATGGTTAAAGGCAGAATTCATGAAGCTGTTAAAATGATTTTGGGTACTAGGCAAGTGATAGGAAAATGAAGACACACCTTCTCCAGCTCTAAAAAGAGGCATAGAAATGAGATTGAGTATATCTTCTATCAGAATCTCCTCAGGTTCTCATGAATGATCAGCAAACTGTCTTATCTCACGATTTGGACATGGAAAAGAGCTATTACGGTTCTAATCACTTGGATTTATCCCATTTCTAAACATCTAGTCAAGAAGTAAAACTTAGGACCAGACGAGAGTTAAGAAAAAGTATGGATAGCGCCTCTTAGATATTTTAACTATGCACCAAAATATCATAACCCTGATTCATCCATGTGTAGTATGTCCATTAAGAAGTTTGGCTGCAGTACAAAGATAAAGAAGGAAAAAAAAGTTGTTAAGGTTCAATGGAGCTCTGGCATAAGCTCCATGCTAAAATAAGCTATAATGAAAAATATACCAGTGTAAAAGATGTACTTCAAGAGAGCATATGGGTGACAAAAATCCTTCAAAATGATAAAGTCAGTTCTGAAGGGAAGGAGGAAGAAGAAAATACCACAGAGAAAAATTGGATTCTGTTGGAGATACTAGAAGGGGAATGGGGGTCAGGAGCATGGGTTAAGTTCCTGAGAGGAGTCCTTATAGGCATATATCAGATGAGAATCAGAATGAAGATCCAAGGAGACCTGTACAGAATAACAGAGGGAGACTTCCTTCCTACTTAAATGACTGTTATATATTAAAAGTGAAAAAGCAAAAACATTGTATGATACTGTTGTTAGAAGGTGGGTCCTTTGTATCCTTATAACTTCAAAAGGGGAGCTCAGCTGATGATAGTGAGGAGATGATTGGAAGGTTTTTCCAGATCAGTAAGAGTTTTGGAAAGAAAATCCAGTGTCACGTATTTTGAATTATAAGATACTGAGAGTATTGTCTAGTGATTGAGACATACTTACTTTCTTATTGATCCTGTCCTGCACCTTACCTTGGATGAATGTGAGTATGGATAGATGACATGTTCAGGACAACAGGAAGGGGGAATGTAACACTTGGGGGTTAAAAATAGAATTGGGGGGGAGCATACATTTTTGGGTTTTTTTATTCTTAAGAAGAAAGAGACTGGGAAAGCAAATTTAAAATGTTGTTTTACCTGACAGAGAGGCAGAGTCCTGAGATGTCCCAGACCTGTTGAGAGCTGCGGGAGAGAAAAATTAAGTAGGCTGTCATTAGCCTGCTTGGAACTGCTGCAGGGTACAGAATACGTTTTTCTTATTAGCAGCATTTATTTATTTATTTATTTAGCTAGATCTGAGTACTCATATTATTACTACAGATCAGGCAAGTTTTTAAAGCCTTCCAAAACCTTAACATGTCCCCTCTTCTCTCAGATTTGATGGGACTATTCCACAATTGCAGAACCACACAAGAGAAGGATCTAGCTTGTACACAGGAGTGCATGGCTCTGTAATAAATACCTTTTAGACAACCTTAAATTTCTACTAGCCATATGCCATTTCAGATGATTTTTCAGCTATTTTGGGCCTGCACCTCTTAAAGGTTTTAAATGCCAAAGAAAGGTTCTTAAATTTACATCTTGCATTCACCAGGATCCAATGAAGATCCAATGACAATGGACTTGCAGGAATCAGCCTAGTACTCCCCATAACAATACGTTTCACCATGTAGTTAATTAATTATATATTCTGCATTAATTTCATTGAAGTCCCAAAAACAAAGCATTACAATAAGCAATGTGCAAAAGGACCAAAGCATAAGCCACAGATCTTAGCACCAAAAACATCTAAAAAAAAGGTCTAATTTGCCTCAGCATTTTAATCCTATCATAGTTATTTCTAACCAACTGCATAACATGCTTTTCCATGCTTAAAGTTGAATCCAACTGAACTCCTAGAGATGTCACCTTTTTTTTTTTTTTTAAAGACATTCACACCCATCAATTTCAAAGGAACTTCCACCTCTCCATTCCCTAAATATGAAATCTGTTCTTCCGGTACTTAAAACAACTTGTTCATATTTAACCAGATTTTCAAATAATCCAAACAGTTAACTAACTTCTGCTAACAGTCTTTCAGATCTGTCCTCAGATGAATGAAGCTGCAGGGGGATGAAAGGAGATGGGGAGATAATGCAGAGGAACTGCAGATGTCTCCCCCGATTGAAAGGAGACAGGCAGAACTGTTTTTTAAAATGTATTTTGCTTTGGGGGAATTCTCTAGATTCGAACATGGTGCTGTAAAGAAGGCAGCCAGCTGACTGGTGCAGCTGCGAGATTTCCCTACCTCCTGACTGCAAGCGAAAGAAACCGGCAGGATTGTTTTGTCCTGGGCAGTCTGTCTGCGCCACCCGCAATCACAAGAAAGTCCAAGACTGGCCTTAAACCTATTGATTTTAGCAGCGGAAGCACTGGGGATGCTGCTGCTGCTGCCATTGTGCTGGGGAATCCTAGAAAGAATCCAGCACCATCGTACATGCGAGCTGCAACCCAGAAGTGCCTCGGAGGGGCACTTCCGGTTCAGGACTAAAATGGGGTCATTTTAAAAAGCTTATAACAATCACGTTGTGTCATAGAATTGTATCTTATGTTGTTGTTAGTATCACGTATACTTTATAGAACAAATTTTTATATAGTGAGTTTTGGGACCTTCATACCACCCACGGTTAATCAAGCTCAAACTTGTGTTGCCACCGTTACAGGTCTTTTTTAATCTCTGGACCAATCAACATTTTTTTTCAATTTTTCTTATTATTTTGAAAACTTTTTCATAAAATTTCAAAGGACTGTACCTCCCTTTTGCTTAAGCCGATAAAGTTCCAAAGTCTGGAGTCCGACGTGAACACAAACCAGTTTTGTAAAGAACTGAGGAACCTTTTGGGGAATGGGGGAGTCTTTTCCAAAGGGATGGACTCCACCTTAACCAGGGTGAAACCAGGCTGTTGGTGCTAACCTTTAAAAAGGAGATAGAGCAGTTTTTAAACTAGAACAAAGGGGAAAGCCGACAGTTGCTCAGCAGCGCATGGTTTGGAGGGAGTTATCGTCAAAGGATACTAATGAAGCATTAGAGTTAGGGCATCCCGACAGAGAGGGTCCAATAATAAGAAAAGTAATCCAAGTATCTATAATTAAAAACTCCTCTGAGCTAAACAATTCCAATTTATCCCTGACAACTGAAAAGCAGAATGTAAATACAAACAAAAAACACACTTTGAAATGTTTTTATGTTAATGGCAGAAGTCTAAGAAGCAAGATGGGAGAATTAGAGTGATTAGCAGTGAATGATGATATAGACTGAACTGATATCTCAGAGACATGGTGGAAAGAGGATAACCAATGGGTCAGTGCTATACTGGGATACAAATGATATTGCAATGACAAAGAAGAGCATCTTGGTGGTGGGGTGGCGCTTTATGTCCAAGATGGCATAGAGTCCAACAGGATAAAGATCCTGCAAGAGACTAGAGTTGCAACTTACAATAACTTATTAAGTTCAAAATATAAAAGCAGAAGGGCATCTTTCAGATACCATGAATTCAAAGTCATATTAAAAAGCCAGACTCTGCAGTCCTGCATATTCATGGTAATTGTGGTTAAAATACTCTTGTTGGTAGTGCATTATT
This sequence comes from Rhinatrema bivittatum, assembly GCF_901001135.1. NCBI lineage: Eukaryota > Metazoa > Chordata > Amphibia > Gymnophiona > Rhinatrematidae > Rhinatrema > Rhinatrema bivittatum. The sequence continues at coordinate 33,386,055 of NC_042619.1, read as the reverse complement.
TTTTTGGTTGGGTTTTAAAGTTGCACAGTCCCATTTTAGTTCATCTGATTTTACCTCTGGGATTTCCTTTGTTCTTAGTTTTGGTTGGGATGGGGTAGAACTGGGTGGCTGGTAAATTTAGGAAATAAAGCAGTGGTCTCCCTTGCAAACCTTGACATTTTTTTTACATAACTAAGTTGTCAGTAAGAACAGATACATTAATTAGCACGAATCTTTCCCTGCAATGTTGCACCATTTTCTGAGGGCAAATTGGGCAGTGGTTTTGAATAGTGCGGCTAATTAGCACTTGCTAGCCATCTCTCCAGTACACAGAAAAAGTGAGGTCGCTGCTGTGCTGACCTTTGTCAGAAACCTGTGCTGGTACCACTCTGATACGTGAGCAGCGTTGATAATAGCAGCATGAGTATTTGCAGACTGATCTCAAGGGAAGCCGTTCTGGGAAAGGGATGGGAAGGTGACATTTCAATAATCACCCTGGTCCTGGAGAGAACTGGAGTGCTTTGAAGGCTGAGATTCCTTTTAAAGGGCCGAAGCAAATGGCTTATTTCATGAGCTTTCGAGACCACGGAGGGGGGTCCCTTCGTCTGAGGTGGCTCACTACGGCATCTTTCTCCTGACTCCTCTAAAAATAAAAAATAAAAAAGCATTGCAACCTTACAAAACCTCAAGCCCAAAAGTAATTTGATTTCAAATATTTTGTGGTCCAAACTAAAAAGGTACATGCACTGCAAAGCCAAGACTAGGAGAAACAGTCAAAAGTGAAATGCTGAAGAATTTTAAATGTGCTAAAGCTTAAAAAAAAAAGGTGTACAAAAGTTTCTAATAATATAAAATCATGCCCACCAGAGAAAATCATAGAGAGTGGTTGGTTTAGCAGTCACAGCGTACTCCAAGACACCCTTCATATCAGTTACTAAATTACTGGCTCCCAACTAGTTGCCAAAAATGTCCACTGTGTATTTTCCTTTCCTATCCCCCAGCTAAATCTGCTGAAAATGCAGCAGCAGTTGTAGGTATGATCAGAACTTTTCACTGCTAGTGTTCCTCCTGCCTTCAAAGAATCCTCACTGGACTCTACCTGTCCTGCCAACTATTGTCCCATCTTCCTCTTCCCTTTTTCTTCCACACTACTTGAAGCTCACTGCCGCTGCTTTGACTTTCTTAAGTCATTCTTGATCCACCCCAGTCTGGTTTTTGCCCTCTGCGTTCCACAGAAGCAGCCCGTGCCAAAGTCTCCAATGACCTGTTTATGGCTAAAAACCAAAGGCCTTTACTCAATCTCTAACCTCAATGACCTGTTCAAAATAAAGTTTTGTATGACAAAATCCATTCACTTTTATTGAACCTACTAAATTTCTGTGAAAATAGGAAGCATCTTTTATAACACTATAAGGCCAAAAGAGGCATCAGGTGACAGAGAAGAGAGCAAAGTGAGGGCATGCTCTGGGAGGGGAGAGTTGGGGAAAGAAGGGCCACCAATACCGCCAGACTTCTTATTCAGGGGACTTTGATGAAAGTTTTATGTAACCACTCTAACAAATGTAGTCGGTGCCCGTTTGGCTATCTGGCATCATCCAGGGTTGAAGGTCAGGTCCCGCGAGAGAGAAGCTTAACTTCCTGGAACCCTGGCACGGTCAGTATGTCCAGTCCTCACTATCTCTGGATGGTGGTGGGTAGATTTCCCCAGAAGGTGCAGGAGGAACCACAAAAAGGCCCAGAAACAGAAAACAAATAGCATTTAGCCCACTCATCATCCATTCACCCAAGGAAAGAGCAGAAAAAAATAAACCAAAGAGAGTCAATTGGTCTGCAAAATAAAGACAGTCCACTTCAACTTAAAGATAAGGATCCAAGCCAAAATGATGAAAACCAGAAACAGCATAAAAATTATGAGTCAGAAAGTCCATTTTGTTCCTTCTAATTGGTCTTCTTCCTTCTGTACCACTATCCATACTCAACAAGCCCTTCCCCTGAAGGGTAGGTTAGCTGGAATGCACCTCCAGCATGCGCTTGTCAAAAAGATGGAAAAATCCCCAAGTTCAATACCATCCCCAAAATCTAACAAGTCAAAATCTCAATTGTAATCCAAAACTCTCAAAGTTTCTTCAGTTCTGTGGACATCTCTTAACTCTTGCTGTTAACCGGTCGCTTGGGCAAAGAGATCACTGACTCAACCCTTCTGGATACCTGGGGTCACCATTCCTTCCAGACTTGGTCACTCTTCTCCAAATATCTTCCGCCTCAAAACATCTCATTTGGTTCTCCTTCAGATCAAAGACCCCCAGGGATGAGGCAATGACCACCAGGAGCTCCTTCTGATCATGCTCCAGGGGGTTTTATAACTCACTGAAGACTCCCACAAAAAAGGTGGGGGTTAAAACCAGGGGAGGTCTCCAAAAGAGCCCAAACCCACTCCCACTGCCTATGATCGAAAAAGACTAGGGAAACTATTATTGACAGGCAAAGCCAAGTCACACAGAGAATGCTTGGCTATGCAGTTCTTTTGTGTTGGAATGCCCCTATAACAGACCTTGAATTCAAATCAAAGCCTGTTTGGAGAAGATATCTATTATACCTGTGGTTTTCTGGCTACCCTAGAAGACAGGGATATTTTTGGAGGGGAGGAACTCCTCACGGCACTCCAGAAATAAAGCATTAACTAAGATTTCAGTCCATTCCAGGGACCATTAGTGTTAAAGCCTTTCACATAGGCACTTCGGTGATCAAGGTTCAGAGATGAAATAACATGAAATCAATTTATAGAAGGTTTTATTTTAACTTTCTGTTTATTAGGTTTTACATATTCATTTAAATCATGAATAGAGCATGTATACAAGACTAAGGGAAAAAAAAAATTAGAGAACAATATGACTACATCCAAGAATAAGCCCCATATAAATCGTTTAAGTTAAGAGGATGGAATAAGATTTAAAAAAGACATTTTATTAAGAAAAAAACCCACAGCAATAGCAACAAAAATTCTATATCGTCAGACTATACCCTGATAAACAAATGCAGTTTATGGTTCTTTTATGTTTAGGAAGCTGACCAGGGGCAGTGCAACATCTTTCTGGTTGGGGTAGGGCAAGCCAACAAAACTTTGCACCCTCTTCACTCACTCTCTCTTCCCCCATTGGTTTCCCTTCCTCTCCCATACCCTCCCTCTCACTTTCCCTCCTCCCTCCCACATCCCAAGATCTTTCCCCTGCCACCATCTCCTCTCTCTCTCTTCCCCAGCCCTTCTTATCTCTCTTCATCCACCTCCCCATTATTCCCTTTCCCCCATCCACATTGATCAGTGGTGGGTGGTAGAGAGCAACAGTGACTCGGGCTGCGCCCTCCCCCTTTTCTGCCCTCTGGCTCGAAGGTAGCTTTGAACCACGCAGGTGTTCAGGGTATTGTGTGGTTCAAAGCAGCAGTCAGGCTCAGAGCTGCAGAGGTGAATGATGTCCCTGATGCATCGCTGCTCTCTTTCTCCCTCTCCTTCCCCCAAACAGCAGCTGCCTGCTCAACCTGGCCTTGACTCTCTGGCAGTGATTCTGCAGGAAGGGCCCAGATTTTGGTCGGGCCATGGCCACTGTGGCCCACCCCATTAAGACACCTGTGGAGAGCTGACCTCCATCCGTATCCTCATTGACCTATCTGCTGCTTTTGACACTGTTGATACTCTGTCTTCACTTGGATTTTGGGACTCTCTCCTGTCTTGGTTCTCTTCTTACCTCCCCCCTTGCACTTTGCTTTCTTCTGGCAGATCCTACTCTACTGCCATCCCACTATTAACTGGTGTGCCTCAGGGCTCTTCGTATACTAATTCCCTTTGTTCTCTGATTTCCTGTCATGGCTTTCATTACTGTCTTTATGCTGATGATTCCCAGATTTACCTCTCTATCGGGCCGATGCAGTATGGTGCGCTCAACCAAGCGCACCGTTAGCCCCCATTTGGCCACACGTTTTTGACGCGCTATTTTTACCCCTTATACAGTAAGGGGTAATAGCGCGTGGAAAACGTGTGGCCAACCCCACCGAAACGAATAGCGCCCGCAACATGCAAATGCATGTTGATGAGCCTATTAGTTAGTCCCGCGCGATCCAGAAAGTAAAATGTGCAGCCAAGCCGCACATTTTACCCTCAGAAATTAACTCCTGACAAAGGCTGGTGTTAATTTCAGATGGCACCGGGAAAGTGTACAGAAAAGCAGAAAAAACTGCTTTTCTGTACACTCTCCGACTTAATATCATAGCGATATTAAGTCGGAGGCCCCAGAAATAAAAAAAAAAAAAAAAATTCTGCCCACGGGTTGGAAAACGGAAGCTCAATTTTGCCGGCGTCCATTTTCTGAACCTGTGGCTGTCAGTAGGTTTGACAACCGACGCCGGTAAAATTAAGCGTCGGCTGTCAAACCCGCTGACAGCTGCCGCTTCTGTCAATAAGGAGGCGCTAGGGACGCGCTAGTGTCCCTAGCACCTCCTTATTACTACAGGCCCTAATTTGCATACCTTTGCTTAGTGAATTGCACGCCCAGAAAAGTGGCCTGGGCGGCCGTCGGGAGAGCGGGCGCTCACCGGCTCTCCCGCGTAGTTTACTGTATCGGCCCGTATACCAGTCCCAAATCTCAGCCTGCTTGTTTGACATTGCTGCTTGGATGTCCCACCACCACCTTGAACTTAACATGGCCAAGACTGAGCTCCTTATCTTTCTGCCCAAGCTCACTTCTCCTCGTTCTCCTTTCCCTATTTCTGTGGATAATACTGTAATCCTCCCAGTCCACTCGGCCCGTAATTGTGGTGTCATTATTGATTTCTTTTTCTCCTTCTCTGCACATATCCAAAACACTGCTAAAATCTGCTATTTATTTCTCTATAATATAATCCCTACCCTACTTTCTGAACAATTTACCATAAATCTCATTTATTCACTCTCATCCCCTCCAACTTAGACTATTGCAACCTGCTCCTTCCAGGTCTCCCAGTGAGCCATCTCTCTCAATTACAACCCATCCATAATTCAGCTGTGTGACTTATCTTTTGCTATAGTCATTATACCCATAAAAATGGTCTTCTCAAGTAAATATACGGGCTTCCTATCCATTCAAACATACAGCTCAAGCTTTCTTACTCACCTATAAGAGCCTTCCCTCTGCAGCTCCTCAGTACCTCTCCTCTCTTATTGCTCTTTAAACCCTCCTTGTGCAGTCCACCCATCAGGCAAGTCAGTCCTATCTATGCCCTTCTTCTCTATCGCCAATTCTCAACTCCGTTCTTTCCACCTGACTGCACCATGTGTTTGGAATAGACTTCCTGCGTTGATGTGTCATGCTGCCTCTCTTACCTTATTTAAATCCCATCTAAAAACCCACCTTTTTGAGAATGCTTTTAAATCTTAACCTCATTCATGTTTATCATTTTCTTAATAAATGAAATTCCTGAAGTCTCTTTTGCCCTGTATGTTTTGTCTTGATTAGGCTGTAAGCTCTCCTGAGAAGGGACTGTCTCATTTGTTTTTGTAAAATGCTGTGAGTGGCGAATAGCGCAATAGAAGTGTTAGCAGTAGTAGTAGTAGTAGTAATTTGCACTGTGCTGGATATTTGAAGTATGTTGCCCCCAAGCTTAACAACCTCCAGCTGAAGTGCCAGAAACCTCTTCTTTCTAACTTGCACTGGTCAGGAGATATCTGAATATATCCTGGATTTAGAAAGGTTTTGAGAAAATAAATGTAGAACCCAAATGGTTCGACTGGTCTGTTCAATTCCAAAGCAAACATTCCCAATTAAGTCCCAGTATTCAATGTAGCATCCATCGAGGTTTCCAGTTCTGATGTCAAAGAAAGCAGAATAATTGGTTGGACTGGACTTGAGGCATTTAATATGCTCGAGCAATTGTTGAGATGGATTCCCCTGGAATCTGGAGACATTCAACTAAATAGTTCTGAATTCACTACCAGAGACAGTCTGGCTTCTTGAAAATTATTAATGACCCTCAGGTCCCTCTAAATATTTTTCATTTTCCTAGAGTTTAATAGCAGCAGATCGAAATTCTTGCAATTCTTCCATTTGCTGTTTCAAAGTAGATTGTTCTTGCAAAACGATCTCAACAGTTTGTTGGGGAATATTAAGTTACATCTCTAAAGTCCCAACTTTGTCTCTCAAAAGGCCAAAAGCAGGTATTAAGGGCTTTTTGAGATACACAAAGGTAATATGAACAGGAGCAGCATTAACCTCCACAGGCATAGTAATCCTAGAGGGATCCACAACTTATAGGGCAAGTCTGTCAGACAATATCTGCTGACCATTCAGAGAGCTTCCAAAGTCTCTTCCACCCTACTGATCCTTCTTTATGTTGTGATATTTAAGTTGTCAAAGAGGGAATATCTCTGAAGAGACTCCCAAGACTAACGGCTGGATTTTAAAAGGGTTACGTGCATAAGTTATGCGCGTAACCCTTTTAAAACCCCTCTGCGCGCGCCGAGCCTATTTTGCATAGGCTCGGCGGCACGCGCAAGCCCCGGGATGCGTGTCGGGGGCATGCCGGGTGGGCAGTGTGATTTTTGGGGCATTCCCGGGGGCGTGTCGGGGGCGTGGTGCCGGCCCGGGGTGTGGTCGAGGCCTCCGGACCAGCCTCTGGGTCGGGTGATGGCGCACCAGCAGCCCGCTGGCGCGCACAGAGTTACGCCGGCCTCTGGCCGGCGTAACTTTGCCAACAAAGGTAGGGGGAAGGGTTAGATAGGGCTGGGGGGGGTGCGTTAGGTAGGGGAAGGGAGGGGTAGGTGCGGGGGGGGGTAGAAGGAAAGTTCCCTCCGAGGCCGCTCTGATTTCGGAGCGGCCTCGGAGGGAACGGGCAGCTCGCGCAGGGCTCGGCACGCGTAAGTTGCACAAATGTGCATCCCCTTGCGCGCGCCGACCCCGGATTTTATAAGATACATGCGTAGAATTATAAAATATACCCCTAAGTGTCTTATTCCCAATGGCTGTCTTTCCAGATAGGGTGCCTTGGCTGAGGGCTTAGCAGCAGAGCTTGCCAAATCTGATGGGGAGAGAGAGAGAGACCCAACTCCCATCACGTCTTGCTGCACTGAGGATATACTCCCACATGATGCCCTGAACAGTCAGAGCTAGTCATCGGTTGATGACAGTTGCTCCCGCAGCTGGAAGGTAAATCTTGCTCTTGTGTTTCAGCAGGGCAATCAAAGAAATTTAGAGGAAAATCAAAAGAAAATGAAATAAGCAAGTGGCAAAGTGGGAGTGTCTGGCTAAGCTTAAGTAGTGGACACCATTTTGTCTGCAATTTAAAATTATAGAGGATTTGAGTTCCAATAATTCTTATGCTTCTAGGATTTGCCATGGTGATCTAAAGATTATTTCATAATATACATTATCACATCAACAGTAGAAGAAATAGAAGTAAAGAAAGTATGCGGTCTATGATTTGTTTTATTCTCAAGTAAAGCAGAATTAAAAAGGAACAACATTTTCAGAAATCAAAACCGGAGATATGGAATGAAAGAAAACAAAGCAAGATTTGAAGATTTGGTCATCCATATAGCGAATCAGTGAAGCTTAAGATTTGGTCAACCATTTCATTTGCTCAGCAAGAAACAGTTTTCAAAATACAAACATGCCAAATAAAATTTTAAAGGCTTTGCTAAATCAGTACATTTTATCTCCATCAGCTGCACTGCAGTAATTCTAATTCACTGTACACAGGAGACATATCCAGAGGACACACAAAATCTACTGTGACAAAAATCTAGAAAGACAATAGGCCAACCCTTAAAAACTAATCAGTGTTGTCCAAGAGTGGAACAACTCTAATCAACTAAAAACTCATTTTTGGGATGTGGATATAATAGTAAAGCAGGGATGTCTAAAGCGTTATCCTCTGATAACCTGAGGACTAAAGCAATAGAAAAAACATCAGCATCTTGGGCAGTTGAACTACATTTTACAAAAACCTCTGAAGTCAAATGGAGCACATTTTGACATTATATTTTTCACTGTATTGACTTGTGTACCTCAGCATAGGCATACTTTGACAGCAGGGTGTTGTAAGCACTTCAGTTGCTGTGCAATGATTACTTTCACCTAATGCTTCAGTTAAGAAGTACCTCCAACTTTGACTGGTGAATAGGCAGAGTAATTATTGTATGAGATTGTGGTTTTACTTAGCTTTTTCTCTCTTTTGCAGTCTTGGTGACTCCATTCAGCTGCCCTACTGTAATTCCTCTGTATGTTTTCCCTTTTCAGTATTTTAAATCAAAACACTTGGCAGTCTATTTTTACTTGCGTATTAAGGAGTTTTTAAGTGACCAATATTTTAGAACTATAAGTGCATATAGAAAAGGAATGCAAAGACACTTCCAGTTGCCTCTTACTAGCGGCAGTGGCTCCAGCACATCGCTCCTTTCCTTGGTGATATTAGCTCCGGCACAGCACCTTTCTGAGCCTCATGCTGGTGGGATGTTGCTGTCTCCGAAGTTGTGGTGTTCTAGGTCATCACTAGTTTACTCAGTTGATCACTGACTTACTTTATGGTGTGCAGCCAGTGGGTACTGGGATGAAATGTTTCTTCTCCAGGATCAGAGCCAATGACATATAATCCAAAGACAGTAACTTCATCCACCAGCAGGAAGGGGACTCCCTCCTGGACAAACTTTAGAAATTCTGCCAGTTCACTTTTTATATATACTTAGATCAGGGTGGCCAACTTCGATCCCCGAGCACCACGAACAGGCCTAGTTTGCAGGATATCCACAATGAATGTGCCTGAGATAGATTTGCATACAATGGAGGGTGTGTATGCAAATCAATCTCATGCATATTCATGTGGATCTCCTGAAAACCTGGTCAGTTTGTGGCTCTCGGGGATTGGAGTTGGCCACCCTGACTGAGATGGATGTCTTGACCTCATGTTTGCTAACTTATAATTCACCAATCTTAACCTCTTCTCTGTTGACGGTTCTATTCAATCATTTTATCCACCTCTTTCACTACCAAATGCCCTAAGAAAATCTTAGTCCTCTGACCAAGAAAGATGCATGTGAAACACAAAACTACAGTCTGTGACTTTAAGGAGGGAAACGTTCCCACCTTAGTGCAGAAAGGTCAGGCATTAATATGGAAATATGTACTGTATTAGCAATATGAAGTGCATTGCTCTAATACAAATGCTATGCTGGCATTCATTTTATTTAATTTTACATTATGCAGCTGGACAAACTCGAAACAATTGTCATAAAGTTTCTGAAGTGTTAATAATCTTCAATTAAACAGGGAAGATTTAACAGTGGAATTTGTTGTTTGAAATTTGATGTTTTGGATCTCTAGCCAAACAAAAGGTCTAAAAGGCTTCACAACTGGCTTAAAGAGACGATTAATCATACCCTTCTTTAAGACAGTTATTGCACTTCTATTACAGTTTAAGTTTTAAAACTACATTAGCGTCAATCTTTAAATGTAAAAGTGAAATTGTAAAACAGTTTTCATAGATTTTAAGGCGCACTGGGGTCTTGAAGAAAAGTAATATAAATGCTTGCAATTTTCATTAAAAGCTTCTGTGAGCATGGAAAAATCTCATTTACGGCAGCCACCAGTGAGATCTTAGCAGCTCTCTCTGAAACGTGTATTGGTATCAATAAATAATCATTACTTCATTAGAGGAAAAAAAAGAATAAGTCATCAGAAAATGAATTCTTCCTGATCCTCTGACGTATTATTTCAAACTGTGGGAAGACCTGGAGAAAAGGAGGAGATTGTGTGCATAGTATGTTAGGGGAGCTTAAAAGAAGTTAAATTGTATTAAATGCTGCTTCTCCTCGCAGTTTGCCTCAAGGTTCGCACGCAGTTAAAACAACCTTTGTCCCTTTAAAGCAACCTATTTCTAGCAGGAATATACTCTACCGCTCTGGCCTTATTTGCTGATGGCATAATCTGTCTTACAACCCTACAAAAATACACCACATCAATAACTTTTTCTCAAGGCTATTTTCCCCTGAAGCATACAAAATTAAATTGCTTATATTTTTTTTCTGCAGTGTACCAGATGCCATTATGCTTTCTTAGTATGATTTTAATGTAAAATGGACTGTGTAGGCTTTAACAGGGAACGACAGTAAACTGTAGCTGGAATATTGTAGTTTTTAATCTAAAGTACCTTTGCACATGATGCATGCCTACTATTTATAAGCTCCTTGGACAAGAAAAGGATTTCCAAGCCAGCAACAGAAAGAATAATGAAATCTGCACAACAATGACTCAGCTTGATACCATGGGCCTGATTCATCGAGACATTTTCCCATAGATACAGAATGGAAGAAATGCCTTGGTGAATCAGGCCCCATGTTTGCTATCTGCTGTGCCTCATATTAGTCATTGTGAGCTTTGAGTGGAAATCATAATGTAGCTGTGCATTATGGGAGCAATATTGAATAGCCCAAATTGTTTGCAAAGTATGAGGGCTCTTTTATCCATGTAAAGTATATAGAGAGAACAACAGAAACATAGAAACATAAAACATGATGGCAGATAAAGACCATTCAGCTCAGTTAGTCTGCCCAGACTCACTTCCTGTTCAGATTTACAACACCTTCCTCTTCCTTAAATACTCTGTGCTTGTCCCCATGCTTTCTTGAATTCTGATCCTATCCTTGTCTTCACCACCTCTACTGGGCGGCTGTTCCATGTGTCCACTACCCTCTCTGTAAAGAAACATTTCCAAATTATCCTGTCTACCCCCTTTCACACTCATCTCATTCCGGAGCCTCTTTTCCATTGAAAGAAACCTGCCTCCTGTACATTCAGCCCCTTCTTTAGAAATTCACAGTGGCCTTTTTGCCTCTTACCTTTTATTTATTTGCTTTCCTAACAAAAAAAAAATGTTGTTGCTCTTAAAATATATCCTTTTAATTTTGTCTACTGCTCTTCTACCTCCCCTAGATTTTCAAATCCAGTTGATAAACCCTTGAGGTACTCCCCTTCTTAAATTTACTTTTCTTGAAGTCTAAGAATGGACCAGCAGTGCCTGCAGTCCGATACTGAACCACACCATCCAGTGATCACTGGATCCCAGATAATCACCAACTGTAACATCAGAAACACGTTTCCCAGATTTCTTGGTATTTCTTGCACGTTTCCCAGATTTTCAAAGACACACAAAAAATTAATCAGTCTTTTAACTTAAATTCAGAAATTCCCTATACCTTATCAAGACTTTAATCATTCCCTTGTAGGTCACTACCACATAAATAGTGAATACACTAATACATTTAAAGGACCCTAATTGTACGCATTCTTATTCCCATAGCAACCTAAACGCAACTAGGAAGTGATCAAATTTAAGATGAAGGCAGCAATCCAGCAGCAAGAAGGGGACCTCCCAGTCTTTTGCATCGTGTCACACGTATGATTTTCTACCCACTGGTGAGAAGTTGTACGTGTGCACCCAGTGCAAAGAGCTCCTGTCTCTCAGAGAATGAGTCCGATCTCTGGAGGCTAGAGTGGCAGACCTGGAGGAGCTAAGGCAGACAGAGAGATACATAGATGAGACCTTCAGGGATATAGTAGCCAAGTCCCAACTCCAGTCTAGCAGCCCTGGTGCTGCCTTGGAGGAGGAAGGTCTCATGATTGGAGAACACCAACCTGGTATAGCAGGAAATGATCCTGTAGCAAGGACTTGATCGTCAGATGGTGCATTATCCTCTTGCACCAAGGATGTGTCTCCCGGGGCTACTGGCCAGGAGGGAAGGATTAGTTTGGCCATCGTATTTGGTGATTCGATTATTAGGAATGTAGACAGCTGGGTGTCTGGTGGGCATGAGGATTGCCTGGTAACATGCCTACCTAATGCGAAGGTGGCGGACCTCACGCGTTACCTAGATAGGATTTTAGACAGTGCTGGGGAGGAGCCGGCTGTCGTGGTACATGTGGGCACCAACAACATAGGAAAATGTGCGAGTCAAATTTAGTCAAATTTAGCTCTTAGGTAGAAAGCTGAAATCCAGAACCTCCAGGGTTACATTATCTGAAATGCTCCCTGTTCCATGCCCAGGTCTCCAGAAGCAGGCAGAGCTCCAGCATCTCAATGTGTGGATGAGATAATAGTGCAAGGAAGAGGGATTCAGTTTTGTAAGGAACTGGGGAACCTTTTGGGGAAGGGGGGGGGGGAAGTCTCTTCCGAAGGGATGGGCTCCACCTTAACCAGGGTGGAACCAGACTGCTGGCGCTAACCTTTAAAAAGGAGATAGAGCAGCTTTTAAACTAAATCAAAAGGGAAAGCTAACAGTCGCTTAGCAGCACTTAGTTCGGAGGGAGGTATCTTCAAAGGATTCTAATGAAGCATTAGAGTTAGGGAATCTGAACAAAGAGATTGCAATAATAAGAAAAGTAATCCCAGTGCCTAAAAACTCACCTGAGCTAAAAGATTCCAATTTATCACTATCAATTGAAAAGCAGAATGTTAATACAAACAAAAAACACACTTTGAAATGTTTGCATGCTAATGCTAGAAGTCTAAGAAGTAAGATGGGAGAATTACAGTGTATAGCAGTGAATAGGGGTGTGCATTCATTTGCAACGTATTGGCAATCCGCAACGCATATGCCATATTCGTTGTATTTGTGGGGTCACGAAACATATGGCGAACCCCCACGAATACAATGTATCACTAACGAATAAACCCCAACCCTCCTGATCCCCCCAAGACTTGCCAAAAGTCCCTGATGGTCCAGCGGGGGTCCTGGAGCGATCTCCTGCACTTGGGCCGTCGGCTGCCAGTATTCAAAATGGCACCGATAGCCTTTGCCCTTACTATGTCACAGGGGCTACCGGTGCCATTGGTCGGCCCCTGACACATGATAGGAGCAATGGACGGCCAGCGTCATCTTGTGCTCCTACCATGTGACCTTGGATGCTGTGGCAGATGACCACGCCCACGGGGGGAGTCCCATGAGGGGCCACAGGTCAGGCTCAGCTTTAGGACACACAACACAGAATTATCTTTTATTAAACAGAGTTGAGAGGCCACCAGAGGTGGCAGTAGTGAGATGAAGCCCGGCTGGGCTTGTAGTCCCTCAGGACACTGGAACAGCTATCCTTCAATAGTTATGCTGTAGTGGAGAGAAACTGAGATAGTAAGTACAGTGGAGCATTCACAGTATGCTGAACAAAGAGATTGCAAATGTATTTGATTGTACATTTGGTCATCAGCCTTTGCATTATGCTTCTCATTTTGTTATGACCTGACAAAGCGAGTTTAGCTCTCAAAAACTACCCAGAAATGTATTTAGTCCAATAAAAATACAGTGCTAGGAGTGGTGGAAAGAGGATAACCAATGGGAGAGTGCTATACCAGGGTACAAATTATATTGCAAAGACAGAGAGGAGCATCTTGGTGGCGGGGTGGTGCTTTATATCTGAGATGGCATAGAGACCAACAGGATAAAGATCCTGCATGAGACTAAATGCACAATCAAATCTATGGGTAGAAATTCCTTGTGTGTTGGGGAAGAGTATAGTGATAGGAGTATACTGCCGTCCACCTGGCAAAGTTGGTGAAATAGATAGTGAAATGCTAAGATAAATTAGGGAAGCTAACCAAATTGGTAGTGCAGAAATACTGGGAGATTTCAATTATTTCACTATTGACTGGGCAAGTGTAACATCAGGACATGCTAGAGAAATAAGGTTCCTGGATGGAATAAATGACAGTTATATGGAGCAATTGGTTCAGGAACCAATGAGAGAGGGAGTGATTTTAGATCTAATTCTCAGTGGAGCACAGGATTTGGTGACAGAGATAATGGTAGCGGGGCTGCTTGGCAATAGTGATCATGTATGATCAAATTTGAATTAATGACTGGAAGAGGGATAGTAAGTAAATCCCTAGGTGACTGCTGAAGTTCGCCTAATGGACGCGCCGGCCCTGGTTCCAGAACCAAAAAATAAAATAAAATTTGCATCACACAATATAAATAATATCTCTGAAAATGTTGTGTTCTCTATAGAATACATCTTTGCAATTTATTTTTTCTCTACAAGTGTGCTTTACAACAGAAGAAAGTGTTTTGGCTGTATTCATTCTCCAAAGGGCATAAACAATTTCATGATATGAAACTTCCATGTTTAGTGTAATATGAGGATGTGAAATATCCCTGAACAGCTGCTGATTTTCAGGGTACTCTCCTAGAAGAAACAAGCATGAATTCTCTAAAATAATCTACTGCTAAAATAATACAGCACAAAGAACAGCAATTTAACATCTTAGAAAGGGAACATTTTTCCATGCCAAACCAATGTGTTGATGACCTTATGGCCAGGATACCTAAAAAAGGAATCACTAGAACTATCCAAAAAAGTAAGACATTTCAGAATTAAAATAATGTTAATATTCTTTCTTTAATTTCCTTCCCTTTCAGTTCCTAGTTATTTTTCCTTGTTTTTTGTAACTTTCTCACATCCTAAATATTGTTATAATGTTTTTATTTGTTAAGTTTCTTATTATATTTGATGTCGAATTGGGAAATGTTTCTACCATGTTACTCTCTGCAGTTATTCACATTGTTAATTGTAAACCAGGTTGATGTGATTCATATCATGAAACTCGGTATAATAAAAATAATAAATAAATAAATAAATAAATAAATAAATAAAATTACAAGGCATATCATAAAAAGAATAAGAAGTGCAACTTTCAAAGGCATTTGCATGGATAAAAAAAATCTATTTAGCAGGGTAGAATGGCAGTTTTGAAAGTTCCTCCCCTCCCCCAAACACAGCTAAAAGCATGTATGCCGTTTCACAAAAAAAAAACAAAAAACGTTCTCTTAGCCACATTTAGGGGTGCATTCCTGGGGGCATGCTTTGGAAACATGTATTTTGCAAGCTATCGTTATTTTCCCAGAGAAATGTTACCCCCGCACAAAGCAGGTAACAGGTGCCAAGCTCCAGGGGTACTTTGCACCCCTGGCAGTTTTCATAGGTAAAGTCATTCGAGACATTTCCCTTTGAAAATTAGTTACAAAGTCCAGAGGTACAAAGAACTCACAGAGTGTGCATCCAGGCAGGAAGTGTGAAAATTCTCCCCAAAAGGACTTATGGGTTTCCTGACACCCCCCCCCCCCATTACCATATATAATCTTACTATCGGTCTTCTTGCCACTCTGCTAACACAAATCCGCTTTTTCCACTCTTCTCCCTCCTTGCTCTTTTGCTTTAAATAACACTGGGCAACAAATTTTCACAAAAGTCATGTTACGGAAATGAAATTAGTCAATTCTTATACATTTCCATGTGCTAAACATGACTGTGACTGTGAAAATGCAAAATTGGCTCTAGTTTTTTTGTAATATGCAATAATATAATTACATCTTGAATTGTATGCCAATAGTAGGAGACCTACGGTTAATACCGTTTGAAAAATGAAGTCATAGACTACGTCTTAGATTTCTTTGCTTGTCTTTTGTACACCTGTTCGGGAGCATCTCTGCGGAGTGTCCAGCAGTAGTCAGCCAGCATGAATATTTCAAATGCTCACCCTTTCTGACTGGGCTTCATATAGTACACTGCTGACGTCAGCTTACTCAGCAGCAGCATGGCAGTAGAACAGCATTGCATCAGAAAATGATGTAATAAACTCTGGATGATGTGTGCATGATGGTATTATGCAATATGATGCAATATTACATCATTCTAGGCTTATTTACAGTCCTACTGGATACATTTACATGACTAAACATAGAAAGTGAACTATATTAAATATCTTCAAAACGAGAGCCAATAAAAACTTCTCATGGTCATATTTATGTTCAGCACATCAAGATACTACAGAGAAGGACCTTTTTAGGTCAGTAACACTTTCATTGTTGCCCATTGTAATGTGTTTGATTGCACAATTGGTCATCAGCCTTTGCATTATGCTTCTCATTTTGTTATGACCTGACAAAGCGAGTTTAGCTCTCAAAAGCTACCCAGAAATGTATTTAGTCCAATAAAAAGCTATTACCAACAACAGTTTTTTTTTTACTAAAAATCTAGAAATGATTTGGTTTCTGTGGTGAGCATAGTAAGTGCAATGTATTCCTTTCAGATATAATGCTTAGTCTCAGGCTGACAGATGGAGGCCTATAGTACTGAAGTGTTCTCCCTGAGGAGTTAGCAATCTGTAATGAAACCGCTATCTGATGGGAGGAGCAATCAGATAGGAGTCAGCAATCTGTAGTATTTAGGAGAGTTGTGGGTGGATCCTTGGACCAGTGGCAGATGACCACGCCCTCGGGGATGACCCCGAGAGGGACCACCGGTCAGGCTCAGAGTATGAAGATAGATACACACTAGTTCTTTTATTAGACAGAATACTGAACCACCAGAGGTGGCAGTAGCGAGCTGGAATGCCCGGCTGGGCTGTAGTCCCTCAGAAGCTGGAACAGCGATCCCTGGAGGCTGAGCTGCAGAGAAACTGAAATATAGTGAGTAGGCAGGGTAAGCAGAGTTCCTGTACCGAACCTGATGGTAAGACTCACACAATGTCTCATAGAAGCCCATGAGCTGGAATGCATAGGCCCTCGAGGAGCGAGTACCTGATTCCAGGGAAAGCTCTGAGAGAGCGATGGTAACTCACTGGTGTAGTAGGCAGTGCTGACTTCCAGGCAGAAGTGAATTCAAAGAAGTCCAGGAACATGGGTCCTCGAGGAGCAAGTACCAGTTCCAGACTGCAATCTACAAAGTAAGAGAGAGAGCGAGGCCCCCGAGGAGCGGGTACCCCTGGTTAGTCCGAGGAGGCAGAGTAGCATAGATAGAACGAATCCAAATCCGTTGTCATTCCTTATCCATATCCTTGCTAACTCGATGTGTTAGCAAATTCTAAGACCTTAAATATCCGTGGCGGGTGACATCATCTTCGGGGGACGCCCCCGAGGTTCGCGCCATCGCCGGTACTTCAGTCAGGGCCGCGCCGCATGCGCACCCCTAGGCCTCCAGGAAACATGGCGGTCAGCAGCATGGAGCCGGTCCGGGGACGCCGGAGGACCACGGCAGGAAGACGCCACAGCAGCCAATCTTCCCACGGACGAAGAGGGAGGCGCCAAAGAGTTGAGGAGGGCGGAGAGAGGGCGTCGGGAACTGACGGACACAAGAAGTACCACAGTACTGATTCTTACACCTCTCGAAGCAACAATGAAAGCAGTCAGGATTGCATTGCGATTCTAGTAGAGGGCCTTCACTTCTAAAGATACTGCCTGAGTGGGAGGGGTTGGTTTTGGGTGGAGAGAGGGAAGGAGGGAGGGAGGGAAGTGAGGGAGAGAAGGGGCACTTTGGGGCATTTTCAGAGGAACTCAGACAGGGGCAACTGAACTGCACAGCCCACCACATGTTTTTAAAATATGCATTTAGATGGGCTTGGGGGCATAGAAAGGTCTTCGCCCAGCAAAGTCATTTATTACATTTTTTTTGGGGGGGGGGGGGGGGGAAGACGGAATTGGGCTACAGGCCTGCACTTCCCTTTATTTATTTATTTATTTATTTATTTATTTTTAGGAAAACAGTGCAACTTAACTGGATATCTTTTGATTGCACGTTTTCTGGTCACACAAGGCCAGATTGCTTTAAACCTGACTGGCTATATTCAAATATAACTAGTTAGGCTTAAAAGCTATCAGGATAAAGTTAGCAGGGGTTATCTATACTTGTGGATAATAAGCAGGACACTTATCCCACTGAATATCCAGACAGCTGTCTTACTCGCCAGTTTACTAAATATTGCTCCCCGAAAGGAAGAGTCCTGAATAATAAAAGAAAAAAAAAAAAAGAAAACAGGGTCCAATGTGGGTCCAGCCACATGTGTTGGTGCTGTAATAATTTGAACAAAACTCATTAACATGGGTATTCTGTATTATTTGGCCACAGTGCACCACAGTCCCAGTCATCCACTCTTCCCCACCCCCACCCCCCTCGCTCTCTCAAATAAAACAATACACACTTGTATAGGGGATTAATAAGGTCACAGTTTATTGACACAAGTCAAACATAACCTGAGCCCAAATACAATCTAGCAGCACTGCAAACTAATATCAACAATCTGTCTGCTAAGGGGAAAAGCCGCCCCCACCCCTGCCAAGCCTCGCCACTATCCCAGCGAGGTACCGCTAACAGCCGACACCAGCTTCCGAAGCAGCATCAGTGGACCTCTGCCACACCCAGTCACCCCGTGCCAGGTCCCAACAGTAGATGACCACCCTTCTCGGCAGATGACTCTACTGTGCCATGTCTGGTATGGGTTACTTCATGCCCTCACCTCGGAGCATTAACCCACATCCCTGCTTTACCAGTGCAACACCAATTTATCTCTTAACCCTAAGGGCTCGGTTGACCACCGCTGCAACAACAGTACAAAAGTTGCATAAACACAACAGCATCGAGAGAGAGAGGGAGTGAATTCTGTCTTCCGGTGTGTTACCATAACAGAATGTTAGGAATTATTAGGAAGGGAAAGGTTAATAAAACGGAAAATGTCATAATGCCTATGTATCGCTCCATGGTGAAACCGCTCCTTGAATTCTGTGTACAATTCTGGTCACCGCATCTCAAAAAAGATATAGTTGCGATGGAGAAGGTACAGAGAAGAGCAACCAAAATGATAAAGGGGATGGAAAACAGCTCCCCTATGAGGAAAGGCTGAAGAAGTTAGGGCTGTTCAGCTTGGAGAAGAGACGGCTGAGGGGGGATATGATAGAGGTCTTTAAGATCATGAGAGGTCTTGAATGAGTAGATGTGAATCGGTTATTTACACTTTCGGATAATAGAAGGACTAGGGGGCATTCCATGAAGTTAGCAAGTAGCACATTTAAGACTAATCAGAGAAAATTCTTTTTCACTCAACGCACAATAAAGCTCTGGAATTTGTTGCCAGAGGATGTGGTTAGTGCAGTTAGTGTAGCTGGGTTCAAAAAAAGGTTTGGATAAGTTCTTGGAGGAGAATTCTATTACCGGCTATTAATCAAGTTTACTTAGGGAATAGGCACTGCTATTAATTGCATCAGTAGCATGGGATCTTCTTAGTGTTTGGGTAATTGCCAGGTTCTTGTGGCCTGGTTTGGCCTCTGTTGGAAACAGGATGCAGGGCTTGATGGACCCTTGGTCTGACCCAGCATGGCAATTTCTTATGTTCTTATGTTCTTACCTTCTGAAAGTGGTGATGCTGCAGGTACAGGCAGGACACAGTCTGGGTGCTCAAATTAACTTTATTGTGAGTCTTGATAAATAATTAAATGCCCAATCTCTGCACTCCGGATTCCTTCTGATGTGACCTCTTAACAGGAAAGATCTGTTGCTGGAAAAAAAAAAAGACTATTATAGCCCAGCTTCAACCGTGAGGAGGGGTGGCACTAGTTCTTCTCAGAAACGAAAAGGGGAAACACTCTTCAAGGCCAAACCTCCTGTGAGGTGGTAAAGACACAGCCACTCTTCACTTGCAAGGAAATGGGCACCCAGGTCTTCTGCCCCCTGGACTCTGGATCCAGGGCATCTCCCTTGCCAGGCTGGATCAGAGTCTCAACACAGGAATAAACAATCCCCCCCCAAAATACCTAAACTGTAACCAGATCGTGACAGGCAAGGGGCTAAAATGGCTCCTTACCCTCCAAAAGCCAAAACAAAGTGACCGCACTCTCTGTACTACTAGCCCCTCACCCCACCCCCGTGCACTAAAGACGTGCCATTTACAGCAAACCTCTAAGGGAGGTGCTGTTAAGAATTTAAGAAATGGTTTCTCCCACTAAGCTGGGAAACCCAGGGAGGGATCTACGGCCACCTAGTGGAGACCAGGAGGTCTCTCACTTATATCAAAAGGTCCATGTTTTCCCATATTGCTTTATATTTTCCAGAAGTTGCCCTCCCAACCTCGATTCTTGACAGTTATCAGAATTTCTCACTATTGCTTCTTTTCTGTACTTCTTAAATAATGCACTGTTAGCAAATGGAAGATGACTCTTCTGCTGGAGGGACTAGTTTTCCACCTCATATCATATTCTCAACAGTAGGTGCAAATATGTTGAAAGACACTGAATTTTTCAAATGCGTAGTTACAGAGGATTATATAAGGAAGTTTCCATTAAAAATTATAAAGCGAAAGTACTTGTAAACATGCTATTGCAGCTTTTATGTATTTCTACACTGGATGTTCTGCCGTAGCTAATTCACAATTCCTCCCTGAATTCACAATGCCAAACCTTCCTTTATATACTGTAAGAAAACATTATAAAGCAAAAGGCTATAGATGCAAGGTCAAAGGCTTGATGCTTTGAAAGTACATATGTATGGGAACTCTTACAATTCATATTGAGGGTAATTTTCAAAAGCATTTCTGCCTGTAAAATAGCATTTTGCTTGCAGAAATGACCTTTAAAAAAATGTCTGATATTCAGGTAAATGTACATATATGTGTCCTGTTTGTATGTTTGTTTACCTAGATTGAGTAGAGGTACTCCTATGAGTGGAGTTGGGAGGGGTTTGTACTCACATGATTATGTTTGAAAATTCAAACATATCTGTATAAAGTAGATGTTGCTGAATAATTTTACAAGGAGACTTATGTGCAAAAGTTTACTTTGAACATTGGTGTAACTTATGAGCATATTTATTGGCTAACTTATAAGAACATAAGACATGTCATACTGGTTCAAACCAAGGGTCCATCAAGCCCAGAATCCTGTTTCCAACAGTGGCCAATCCAAGTCACAAGTACCTGGCAAGTACCCAAGCATTAAATACATCTCAAGCTACTATTGCTTATTAATTAATAGCAGTTTATGGATTTTTCCTCTAGGAACTTATCCAAACCTTTTTTAAACCCAGTTACACTAACTGCTATAACCACATCCTCTGGCAATGAATTCCAGAACACAACTAAGTGCTGAGGGGCAAAGAATTTTCTTTGATTTGTTTTATGTACAGTGTTAAAAAATTACCCCCAAAATGCCTTTGCATTGTCTTGCCTCTTTTTTTTTTTTTTTTTTGCAAAATACTTTTTATTGAAAATGGCAAATGGTTACAATAAGCCTACATTTGCAGGTCAATATAAAATTTTCATGGAAAACATATTGCTAGGCACATGTATACTTCCAAAACAACAAAACAAAAACAGTTACCACTCGTTCCGCGTCTGTTTCAGCTATTACTATTACTTGAAAGGACCTTTGCTTCACCATTTTTAAATATATACAGTAAACCATCCTCTCTTGCACTTTTCCTTTTATATTATCCTTATTTTCATTCCATGCACATACATTCTACATTCACTCCCATTCACACCAACTATATCACCCCTCAATTCCTGACAGCCTGAATCCCTCTCCTCCCCTCCATCCCCCTTTCTCCTTCCTTCCTTCCCCCCAGGTAACATTTCCGGGCATCCAAAGAAAATTCAGGACGCAAATCCTGTTAAGGTCCAAAATTAGTTAATTAACAAGTATAAGAAAAAATTGTGTGAGTGACTACTTATGGTCTAATTGCAGCAGATAATATTGAAACCTTCCATCTTATCGCATTCCATTCCTCTCCCAGTTTGGAGAACAACCCAGTGCTGCTCCTTATGATCAGACTGAAAATGTTCAAAAAAACCTTCCATGCTTCCATAGAGGGTTTAAGAATTCTGCGTTTGCCCACCTTAATGTCCAACCATTCTATCTGCATCTCTTGAAACAGGCCCATTTCCATTCTCATGAGCAAAACGCAAATTAAAATGCTTGGGAGTCTGGGTCCCCCAGGTTCTGAATTTCCTGTATGCTCTGATCATCAAGGAAGTAATCTCCCGTATGAAGGCACAATTATTGGCATAGCAGGCACTCCCTTTATCTCTCATGGGGGTCAGTGTACACTCCTGAAGATGGTCATTGTACCAAACATTTTATACAAGTTGCAAATGATCTCCTGCTGGGCTACCCAAAAGGATCTTAACACATTGAAATCTGCATTCCTTGCATTTATTTGGAATGGTAAGGGAACGTGGATTAGCTATGCAAAATTAATTTGTAGTAAAGAGATAGGGGACTTGATTTTCCTGACCTGACGTTTTGAAACGTGGCATGCCACTTGCGCTTTGTAGGCGAGTGGTTCTCTGGCCAAATTGCTTACTGTGAAGCTGGCTTAGTGACTAGCATGCTATTGCCTTGGACTCCACTGAATGTATTACATACTAAAGACAAGGATTTACGAATGTTAATTCATACAAATGTTCCGCTACAGCCGGGTGTACTTGCTTGGCGGTGGTATCATGGGCGATGGGATCTTTCTGCTTATACATCCTTAATACTACCCTTTTTTGGTAATGAAGACTTCTTGCCTGGCCTGGAATATGGGATTACCTTTCAAGGGTGGGCTAAACTGGGAAAAATGTTTATATTAAATCTATATGAGGAGGGCCAGCTGATTTGTCTCTCCTTTGACAAGCTTCGAACATGCCCATGAAATTCCGCCTTCACAGTTTTTTGCTTATCTCCAAGCCAGACATTACTTGGATTCTTTGAATGGACGGATAATGTATTTCAGGTGGGATATTCAAGATTTTCAAAAGGTTGAATTAAAACTTTACTCCATCTCTAGATGGCATAAGGCTCAATATTTTGCATTGTTGAGTGACTGCTGGGCAAGACACTAGAGGTGGAGATCTCTACTGGAAACATGTTAAGATTTTTCAAACTTCTGTACTCAAATATTACTGACTCAAATCTGAGGGAAATGAAATATCAACTATTTTTCCATGCTTTCATCAATGATGGAAAAATGTCAAATAGACAAAGAGTCTTTATTAACTCATTTTTTGACTTGGCAAAAAGTAGTTCCATTTGGGATAAAGTGCTGACCTCTGTTCAGAAATACATAGGAGTAGTGATACCAAAGGCCGGAAGAACAGTCTTGCTTGGTGATGTCACTGGCCTCAGTAATAACTTAAGAGATTAGGAGAAATTTATACAGTTGTCCTTGGGGTTGGCATGAACATAAGAACATGTCATACTGGGTCAGACAAAGGGTTCATCAAGCCCAGCATCCTGTTTCCAACAGTGATCAAACCAAGTCACAAGTACCTGGCAAGTACCCGAGCATTATATAGATCCCAAGCTACTATTCCTTATTGATTAATAGCAGTTTATGAACTTCTCCTCCTCGAACATATCCAAACCTTTTTTAAAGCCAGATTACAGTTTCCCAGATCACCTGGAGCTCTTTTTAAATATCTGGTTTACATTGGCTATCTTCTAGTCTTCAGGTACAATGGATGATTTAATGATAGGTTACAAATTAATTGTAATAGTTATGAAATTTTATTTTTGAATTTTTTCAGAACCCTGGGTTGTACACCATCTGGTCCAGGCAATTTACTATTTTTCAGTTTGTCAATATGGCCTATTACAGCTTCCAGGCTCACCATGATTTGGTTCAGTTCATCTGAATCATAACCTTTGAAAACTGTCTCCAGAACAGGTGTCTCCCCAACATCCTCTTCAGTAAGCACCGAAACAAAGAATTCATTTAGTCCTTCTGCCATGGCCTTATCTTCCCCATGTGCCCCTTTAACATCTCTATCATCTACTCCTCCATGGCCAACTTCTTTTCAAATTCTCTCTTAACCTATCTTATCAATGTCTTACATTTAACTTGCAAATGCTTATGATTTATCTTATTTTCTTCTGCTGGATCCTTCTTCCAATTTTTGAATGAAGATCTTTGGATTAAAATAGCCTCTTTCGCCTCACTTTTTAACCATGCCAGCAATCATTTAGCCTTCCTTCCACCTTTCTAAATGCATAGAATACATATGGACTGCATTTCTAAGATTATATTTTTTAACAATGTCTACGCCCATTGCCCACTCTTAACCTTTATATCTACACCTTTCGGGTTTTTTAAACTATATTTCTCATTTTATCAAAGTTTCCCTTTGTAAAATGTAGTGCTAGAGCCATGGATTTACTTCCAGTCATTAATTCAAATTTGATCATGTTATGATCACTATTGCCAAGAGGTCCCACCACCGTTACCTCTCTAACCAAATCCTGAGCTCCACTGAGAATTAGATCTAAAATTGCTCCCTCTCTTGTTGGTTCCTGAATCAATTGCTCCATAAAACTGTCATTTATTCCATCCAGGAACTTTTTCTCTCTAGCATTTCCTGTTGTTACATTTACCCAGTCAATACTGGGATAATTGAAATCTCCCATTATTACTGTACTACCAATTTGGTTAGCTTCCCTAAATTCTCTTAGCATTTAACTGTCTGTCTCATTATTTTGGCCAGGTGGATGGTAGTATTCACCTATCACTCTACTCTTCCACATCATACAAGGGATTTCTACCCATAAAGATTCAATTGTACATTTAGGGGTAGATTTTAAAAAGCCCACACGCGTAAATCCATTGGATTCACGCATGTAGGTGGGGTTACGTGCATCGGGCCTATTTTAGAAAGTCCCGGTGATGCGCATATGTCCCGGGACTTCGAAAAAGGGGCGGGGCAGGGTGGTCTGGGGGCAGGGCGGGGCCAGAGTCCTCCAGCACAGTGGCCATTTGACAGCTGTCCGGAGGCAGCCACAACAGGTAAAATAAAGGTAGGGGGGGTTTAGGATAGGGCTAGAGGGTGGGAGGGGAAGGGGAAGAGAGGTTAGGTTAGGGGGTTGGGAAGTTCCCTCCGAAGCCACTTCAAAATCGGAAAGGCCTGGGAGGGAATGTGGGAAGGCCGCGGGCATCAGCAAATGCAAATTGCACAATTGTGCACCCACTTGCATGCGCTGACTCCCGATTTTATAACATGCGCACGCAGGTGCGCGCATGTTATAAAATCGGGCATCCATGTGCGCGTACCGGGTAGCAAGCGCACATGGACGCTTGCGAGCAACCTTTAAAAATCTACCCCTTCGTCTCTTGCAGGATCTTATCCTGTTGGACTCTATGCCATTCCGGACATAAAGCGCCACCCCTCCACCAAGTTGCAATATAATTTGTACACTGGTATAGCACTGTCCTGTTGGTTATCCTCCTTCCACCATGTCTCTCAGATGTCAATTAAATCTATGTCATCATTCACTGCTATACACTCTAACTTTCCCATCTTCTTAGTCTTCTGGCATTACCTTCAACCATGTCAAAGTTTGTCTTTTGTTTGTATTAACATTCTGCTTTTCAGTTAACAGTGATAATTTGGAATCTTTTAGCTCAGGTGATCTTTACTTATAGGCACATGTACTATTTTTCTTATTATTGGAACCTCTCAGTTGAGATGTACTAACTCTAATGCTTCATTAGTATCCGTCAAAGATACTGTTGCGAGCGTGGAGGCGCAGTCACTCTGACGGGAGATGTGAGCCCTTGGATCACCACGCCACTCAGGGAGGAGCCCTGAGAGCGAAGCGAGAGGTGAGCCAATGCAAGCACGGGCAAACAAGGAACAGAAAAGGCTGGAATGAAGACAAAATAGAGACTGAAGGTCTGACCCTCTACCAAATCTGCACACCCCAAGAAGACCAGCAATGCAATGTTGATCAATGAACAATCCTCTGACCGTTCCAAGCCCTTTCGGACCTGCCGCTGGGTAACGGCAATAGGCAGCAGACCAGACAGAGGACGAGGGCAGATGGAGGCCTTGAAACATGGAAGACTCGTGGACATAGACATGGACGAAGACTCATGGATGAAGGTTCAGGAGCAAAGTTCTGTAGACAACAAGTCAAGAACAAAAGTTGAGTTGAGACTGCAATGCAGCGCGCCCTACACAGCCCATCCACGGGGCTGGTCGTGGATCACGCTGGACCCGAAGAAGACTCTAGACGGAGGACGAGCCCAGGACATTAGGAACAAGAAGACATCTGAAGGTACGGACGGAGGAACATCGGTCATCAGGAACATGAAGACATCTGGAGGTACTGATGAAGACACAACAGACATCAGGAACATGAACACATCTGGAGGCACGGATGAAGAGACGGCGAACATCAGGAACATGAAGACGGAGCCGTCAAAGCAGGAGAAGACCACGGAGGACCTGGACTGAAGATTAAGACACAGACGACTGTGAAAGTTGATCCGAAGGAACTGGATGAAGGCAGACAGGGCCCTTATATAGGGCTGAAGCAGGAAACAAGCTGAAGAGGACTTCCTGTCGCTGGCCCTTTAAATGGGCTGAAGAGATGCGTGCCAGCGCATAGAGGAGGGCCCAGGAGGAGACAGGACCATGGACAGTGGCGCCCTGCCGCACAGAGAGCAGAGAGGAGTAGGCAGGCTTCGGGGCGGCCCTCAGGCTGCAAGATGGCATCAGAGCAACAGCGGCCTACCGCTGCCACTCAGGAAGGACGCCGGCGACGGCCCCCCGCCTCCAGACCACACGAAGATGGCGTCAATGTCGACGGCACTAGACTGCAGGAGTGCGGCAGAAGCAGCGGCCTCCAAGCCACAAGACAGGGGATCCCAGCGGCGGCTCCTGGTGGGTTCGGCCCTGCCGCGCAGGACAGGAACTGCCACGGCCTCCGGGCCACGGGGAATGGCAGCAGCGGCCGACTGCCACGAAGAAAAGCAGGTAGGTGGAGGGGATGCCCACGGCTCACTGCGGGTAGCACCATAACATATACCTCCCTTTGAGCCATGCACTGCTGAGCAACTGTCAGCTTTCCCCTTTGTTCTAATTTAAAAAGCTGCTCTATCTCATTTTTAAAGGTTAGCCCCAGCAGCTCAGTTTCCTTCAGAAAAGACTCCCCCTTCCCCCAAATGTTCCCCAGTTCCTTATAAAACTGAATCAATCTTCCTTCCACCATTGTCTCATGTAAATGTATTATTTTTTAGACAGGAGACACCATAGCTACCTTTGATACCTGGCTACAAAATATGGTTCAAGTGATGCAGGTGGACTTGTTGGACGTTAAGGTGGGCAAACGTAGAATTCTTAAACCCTGTATGGAAGCATGGAAGAGGTTTTTTTCAACATTTGCCATCTGACCTAAGGAGCGGCATGATGGCATTGGGTTATTCCCCGAACTGGGAAAGGTTTCATAAGAACATAAGAAATTGCCATGCTGGGTCAGACCAAGAGTCCATCAAGCCCAGCATCCTGTTTCCAACAGAGGCCAAACCAGGCCACAAGAACCTGGCAATTACCCAAACAATAAGAAGATCCCATGCCACTGATGCAATTAATAGCAGTGGCTATTCCCTAAGTAAACTTGATTAATAGCCGTTAATGGACTTCTCCTCCAAGAACTTATCCAAACCTTTTTTGAACCCAGCTACACTAACTGCACTAACCACATCCTCTGGCAACAAATTCCAGAGCTTAATTGTGCGTTGAATGAAAAAGAATTTTCTCCGATTAGTCTTAAATGTGCTATTGCTAACTTCATGGAATGCCCCCTAGTCCTTCTATTATCCGAAAGTGTAAATAACTGATTCACATCTACTCATTGAAGACCTCTCATGATCTTAAAGACCTCTATCATATCCCCCCTCAGCCATCTCTTCTCCAAGCTGAACAGCCCTAACCTCTTCAGCCTTTCCTCATAGGGAAGCTGTTCCATCCCTTTATCATTTTGTTTGCCCTTCTCTGTACCTTCTCCATCACAACTGTATTATCTGCTTCAATTAGAGCATAAGCATTTACTCATTCAATTTTTTTCTTATACTTGTTAATTAGCTAATTTTTGACCCTAACAGGTTTGAAGTCCTGAATTTTCTTTGGGTGCCCGAAAATGTTACCTGGGGAGGGGGGGGGGTAGAAGAAAGGTGATGGGGGGACGGATTTATACTGTCAGGAATTGGAGGGTTATATATTTGGTGTGAATGGGAACTAAAGCAGTACATATGTGCATGGAATGAAACTAAGGAGAATATAAAAGGAAAAGTGGAAGAGGGAATGGTTTACTGTATACATTTTAAAATGGTGAACCATAGAGCCTTTTAAGCAATAGGGCTTTTTATTACAAAAGCTGAAAGAGACGTGGGTCAAGTGGTAACTGGTTTTGTTTTGGTCTGCTGTTACAAATGAGGGATACACGTGCCTAGCAATATGTTGTTTCCATGCCTTGCCTCTTGACAATCTGACAATGTCCTTGACCCATATTTTTATGAGTGAATAGCTTCCAAGGCCAGACTTCTTTCTCTGGCAGGGGTATTTCACCTACTTTAAATCAGTGCTTTGCCCAATAAAAATTTCAAAACCTATGAGTTGCCATTTCTAGAAACGTTTGTAGAAAAATGAAATGATTGACTACATCTAACCATGAATGCCCATTTACAATGTTTATTCATAAATTATCTGGAAGAAGTAACAATGAGCTAAGTGATTAAAATTAGCAGATAAGTCAAAATTATTCAAATTTGTTAAAACAGTAGAGGATTGTGAGATGCTGCAGAATGACCTTGCAAAACAAGGCGACAATGCATCTGAATGGTAGATGAAATTTAATATGGAAAACTGCAGAGTGATGCACATATAAAAAAAAGTATCCCAACTACAGGCATATGATACTGGGTGCTGTATTTAAAGTAACTACAAAGGAAAAGGATCTTGGAGTCCAAGTGATTGATACATTGAAATCCTCAGCTTAGCAAATAAAATGTTAGGAATGATACCAAAAGATATGGCGAATAAAATAGGAAATATCATAAGGTGCGACCATACCTTGAGTATGTGAGCAGTTCTGGTTACTCCAGCTCAAAAGATGTAGTGGAACTTGAAAAGATGCAGAAAAGCGCACCAAAAATTATAAAGGGGATGGAATGGCTCCCTTATATAGAGTGGCTACACATTATGTGAGAGCCTGTGTATGTGAGAGAGAAAGAGGAACAGCATGTGAAAGTCTATTTGTGTGAGAGAGAGACAGCATGTGAGAGTGAGAGCTTATGCATGTGTGTGTTTGTATATGAGATAGACAGCATGTGAAAGTGAGAGCTTGTGTATGTGTCAGAAGCTTGTGTATGTGTCAGAAGCAGAGTGAGAGACTGTGTGAAAAAGAGAAAGAGAGTCAGCATGTGAGAGTGAGAGCGAGAAAGAGACAGCATATGAGAGTACAAGCCAATGTATGTGTTGAGTGAGGAAGAGAAGACAGGAAAGTGAGAAGAAACAGAAAAAAAAGAGATACTGAAAAAGGAATTAGGAAAAGACCATGAAGGGGAATGTGGGAAAAAAGAGGCTGGGACCAACTGATTAGAAAAATAAGATGAAAAAATAAAGGTTAAAAAAAATTGAGTTTTTAGTGATTGGCATATGCTGTCTTTGGGAGTGTGCATTATATATTTGTATTTTGTTCTTTCTTCAGTATTTCACTGTTCAGAGTCTGGTTTCTCAGGCTTTCCATTTTATTTTTGACTGCATGCTGTTTTTAATTTGTAGTCCCTTACTCTGTATTAGGTAAGGGTCGATCTATGTTTTGCATGTGTGATTGAGGTGCAGTATTTCTGTTAGCATGTAGTTTCTCTGTAGGGATTTGTAGCAGTCTGGCTTGT
Organism: Rhinatrema bivittatum; assembly: GCF_901001135.1. Classification (NCBI taxonomy): domain Eukaryota; kingdom Metazoa; phylum Chordata; class Amphibia; order Gymnophiona; family Rhinatrematidae; genus Rhinatrema; species Rhinatrema bivittatum. The sequence continues at coordinate 33,356,593 of NC_042619.1, read as the reverse complement.
TCTTTTCCCTGAGTAGATGGTGTATTACTATTCTAGGGCATGGTATAATATTTGCATTGCTGTCTTTCATATATAAGGTTGATGCTGTTTGAGTCCCTGAGATTTAGTGCTGTTAAGGGGCAAGGTTCTAGATGTCTTTTTTTTTTTTTTTTTTTGCAGGGGTTTGTGTTACTTCATAAAGTGTTTGGCAGTAGGGAGTATTTGGTTTGCTATTACTGAGGTGAGTGTGTTTGTGGAAGAGAAGGAGAATTGAGTGAGTGTGCATGTGCGTGAGACTCAGGGGTAAATGAGAATGAGTGAGTGTGTGTGTGTGTGTGTGTGTGTGTGTGTGTGTGTGTGTGTGTGTAAGAATGAGCATAAATGTATGTGAAAGAGTATGAGTGAACATGTGAGTGTGTGAATGTGTGTGTGTGTACATATGAAAATGTTTGTGTGCCTAATACTATTGATGCATGCACACCTCCTCCCCACTAGTCTGCAACAATCTCAGGATGACTAGAAATCCAAAGTTCCCAGGTATGCTTATTTGGGATCTCATTTTGTTTTTGTCTGATTATACTTTGGCTCATACATTCCTTTTGTTTTTGCTATATACATATATATACAGTATTTAGCTCTGTTTCTCAAGTAGATATAAATAAAAGAATTTTATCACTGTTGATGGTGAGGTGAAGTAAACGTTTTCCTTGCAGACGTGATGCAGTGTATATTATTTGCTATGTAAGTTTTAAAGCGTGGGCCCTGTACATGAGTGTTATAGTTCTGGGGTAAAGAGTCTGCTCTGAGTATATGCTTGTAATTTTGAGAAGTAAAATTAATAGTTCTTGTGTTTTCTAGGGCGACTCCCTCCTTCACTGGCTCTAAGCACCCAGAGGGGGCTTAACACGTGAAACATCAACTATGAACATTTCACTGATTGTTTCTGAGGTGCTAAAACAGAAATCTGGGTAACAGGGATGCATTAAAACAGCAATGCGCAGATGGATATGCAACAACTCTATCTAGGGACCACTAGCTCATGCTACTGGGACAAGACTGGATTTATGTGGCACAAAGTCACTGAAGCAATATGAGGCTAACCTTAAGGGGAGCGGAAAACTGAAGAAAATACGTTCAAGAATACAAATAAATTAGCTTGGCAGTTCTAATAACAAATAGAATATACTACCAATTCTTTAACTAAATTATTATACCTCCATAATCATCTTCCTATGGCAACAGTCTTAAAAGGTTTATTGCACTTCCCACAAGCCTGTGCTCCATTAGCACATTAGACCCATATTTTGGTTTGCTACAAAAGGAAACAGATGACAGCAATATGTTTAGTAATAGCAGATGCTCAGGTTATCAATGCTACAATTTTTAAATAAATCATAAAATGGCTCACTAGAATCTTTGCATGCAAATGATGTAATTAGCATATGCAATGAAAGCTTTTTTTTTTTCCATGTGAAAATAGAGACATACACAGAGCCTAATTTACTAAGGGATAGATAGTCAAAGAGCAGCTGAGCAGCGAAGTCAACTGGTTAATTTTAAATGGTTAACTTTGGAAATTTAGCCACAATGAACTGATTAAAGTTGCGGCTGTCGTTTACTAAATCACTGCTTAGCAAGCATTCACAAATAGGACATACGGTGCAGTCAGTGAAAAATATGGAACCATCCCTCTCGTTTCATAAAATCATAGCAAAATAAAGCTAGAAAGGATCTCAAGAGGTGATCTACCCCATCCCCATACCAGGAAGCAGAATACACTGTAGCTATACAATCCCTGACAATCAGGCCTATACAGTACAGTGTCGGAGGGGTGAAATATAGTGGGAACACCTCCACAATATTTCACCCCTCCCACAATAAAAAGCAAGGCTTGATAAATGACCCCCTATGAGGCAATGGTGGGTGGAGTGACTTGGCCAAGGTTAGAAGATTCTCCCTAATATGTCACCAGAACTGTAATTTAAATCTGATATTTTTTGTCCTTTCCCTATCAAAGATGGTGAGCAATCAATCAATGAGAGTGTGTGTTTGTGTCTCTGCATGAGAGGGAATAAGAGAGTATGTGTGTGTGTTTGTGTGTGTGTGTGTGCGTGTATGTGTGTGTGAGAGAGAGTGAGAGAGCATGCATATGTATGAGTGAGCATGTGTGTGTGAGAGAGAGCATGTCTATGTGTGTATGTGAATGTGCATGTGTGTGCGTGTGTGAAAGAGTGAAAGAGATAGAATGACAGTGCATATGTGTATGTGAAAGAGAGAATGGATCCCCCCTTCCTCTCTGTCTGCTAATCCTTGACAATCTCGGGATATCTGGAAGTCAAAGGTTTCTAGATATGAAGAACAAGGGATTTTTAAAAATGCTTATTAGTTTTAATTATTGGGTATTATTTGATGTCTCTGTTTTGAAAAAGTTTACTGATGTTCGGATCATTTTTATATGATTTTTCAATTATTTTATGTTATTCTATTCATTAGTTGTTTTGAATTATTAATTTTATTGGTATGGTTTTACCAGAAATGATAATGTTTCTGTTTTTGATTGTTGTGATTCTAGGTAAGATTTTGTCTGCACATTTCTATTTATACGTTATGGTCTCTTTAGTCTGTATTTGGTGGTCTATCTGTGTTCTGCATTGTGATCGAGTTGAGGTATTCTACTAGTATGTAGTTTCTGTATAGGGATGTATAGCAGCTTGGCTTGTTCTGTTTTCCTAATAGAGGGTGTACTGGTGTTTTAAGGCCTGGTAAAATAATTACAGTGTTACCTTTTCATCGGTAGGATTGTTGCTTTTTGAGTGCTGGTTAGTTAGTGCTGTTTTGATATAGAATGTTTATTGTATTTCAATTCTGATTTTTCTTGTAGCTTTCTGAAGGCCAAGCCCATGCCCAAAACACGTTATAGTAAGCCTAATACCATATGAGTTCCAAGTGTTTCTTGCTTTTTTTTTTTTATTTAATTTTTATTGATTTCAGCTCAAATAAGCAAGACAAAATCTTACATCTGTAAACAGAATAATGATTTCAAGAAACATCTCATATTATACATAATATGATAATTACACAAAAATAAATACTCAACTATAGTATCTACTAACACATCATTCTTTGAAAGGAAATGAAGTGTAAGGGATCACTCCCCAGGATCAGTCATCCTGGGGAGTTTCACAGGAAACATACTATAACTGAAATTAGCTTAACATGGAGGGTAGAAAAAATTCCTTTCTTAGATCATGTCAGGGATCGCTCTTGCCCAGGAGGGATTGTTGATATTACACTCCTGGAATTTAAGAAGGATTTCAATTGCTCAGGGAAAAAGAAAATGTAGCAATCATTTTGACTCCGTATCACACACTTACAGGGATACCTAAGTGTGAAAGAATATCCCAAAGTAATCACTTGAGCCCTCAAAGACAGAAAATCTCGCCTTCTAACTTGTGTCGCCCTAGCAAATTCAGGAAATACACGGATAGTTTGCCCATGGAAATTTGAGGAGATATTTTTAAAATATCTCCTCATTGTTTCATTTAGCTCTTGCTCCATTATAAAGGAAACAAGCAGGGTGGACCTCTCTATCACCACATCAGCCGAGTCTTCAAGAAACTGTGTTAAATTAGAAATACCATCCAATTGACCTCCTTGAGGAAGTCTATCTTTGCTAGGGTTAGATAGAAAAAAGGCTTTATTTATGGCTGGTGTCGTATCTAAGTCAAATCCAAGATTTTGATGGAAATAAATTTTCAAGGTGGTATATATTCCTTCTCCCAGAACTCTGGGAAAGTTAACGAAACGCAAGTTCAAGTGTCTGGTATAATTTTCTAAATAGTCCAGTATCCGCGAACAGATCCCAAAGTCTTTGACGAGCTTGAAATTGCATGCTTGGGTTTCTGCCAATGTCTGTTGTGTGGAAACCATTTGATTCTTTATTTCTTGAAATTGGGTATCAAAAACAACATGCTGAGAATTTACTTTAATATTTAAATTTCTCAATTTCACTCTGGCAAACCTTCATTGAGCTTCCAAAGCTCACAATAACATCCCAAATCGCTTCAAGAGTTATTATAGCCGATTTGGATGGGGGCTGAAAAAGCTCACCCCCCTACTCCGGCTTGTGCCTCTCTCGATGGTCCCAGCATTGCTGCTTCAGCTCTTCCTTCCAGCTCCTCTGACTCTTCTGCTGGGGAAGAGGAAAGAGGTGGAGGAAAAACTTCAAGAGGCAACAAAGTCTCCAGTAAGCTGGGAGAGGAATGGAAGCCCGGCACTGATCCTCCTCTCTGATCTCCCCGGTTGCAGTCGCTCCGATGATGACATCATCTTGGACTGCAAACCCGAGGGGAGGGACGCTGGAAACCGGAGCCGGTGGGAAGCGCTGATCTGGGGAACTCAGCTTAGTTTCCCCAGGAGACTGCGGTGCTCCCTCACCGCTAGTCACAGCAGGGAGAGGAACCCCCTGCACTACCGTTCCAGCAGCAAATGAAGATATTAATCGCCGACCTGAAGGTAAAGGTTATATCACTCATTTCCCACCACTAATTCCCAGACAGCATGTCAGGGTGACATGTTTGCCCTCAAAAGCTAAAATTTACATTGCAGCCAATACTATTTGCCACAACAGCAGTGACCATCTTTCCTCACTCTCCAAAACTAAATGTATCACTGCCCTGAAATGCTCAGCTCCAGCTAACCCCATCAGACAGGAGAAACACACTAGATTCTTCCACACCCTGGCAGTCTGAAATTTGTAGGGATGTGTATTTTTTTGAAATGAAAGTGTTAAAACCAATGAGCCTGTTTTCATTTCATAGGAACTAAAAAAGTTTTTAAAAAATGTCATGAATTTTTTGTTTTGGGGAAATAGTGTGCTCTATTTCACGAAAATGAGAAAAAAAAAAAAGCCAACCTGAAAATGATAAGCAAAAAAAATATATATATATATGAAAAAACTAAACAAAGACAAAAATATTTTGACCCTAATAATTTGTTCTCCTAATACTCCTATTCCCCTGCAGTCTGATATGATGACATTAAAAAAATGATCAAGGTCAAGAAACCCTGGCAAAGTAAAGAGAAAAGCTAAGCACAGAGAGAACTATAGTTGCCAACCTTCATATCGAAGGTAGCACTCAATGATGGTGATGAATGCTTTCATTTGAAATGGTAGTAGTTCTACCAGTCAGTCAGACAAAGATACTTCCTTCTTAGTAAATCATACACCAGAAAGTCTCTGTAATAAAACATAATAGCAATATGATATTCATTTGGATTTATACAGCATCTTGTATTCACCCAGGATGCCACTATGAAATTTAGTACTTCTGAAAATGCATAGCGCTGCCTCTGTGCATCATGACCCACACCACAACACATTTGAGAGAGAAAGGGTAGTATTATCTTGAACTAGTACTATTACTATGCAGAAAATCTCCAGAATGCAAGATTTAACTTTACCCTTGCTCATTTAAGTTCCCAAAATGTACGCATCATGGAATAAGCCTGCAAGCAAATGGATCATGAAATGTGCTGTGCAATAGAGATAGACAGCAGCTGGCACTGTATCTGCACTGTTAGAAGACAGCTCCGGAAAAAACACGGGAAATGGTGAATCAGCATTTGTCTTCTTGCTGAATATTCATCAGATTTGAGTAAGAAACAGTGGTATTTTAGCTACACAAGGAAATCATCCAACCAATTCATTTGCTGCTATGTTTTTCAAAATTTGTAGAAAAATACTTTAGAGGATCCAATTTAAAAATAGGCATCTGGCACCATAGCAGATTATGGGGTCAGTATCTGCTTTACCTTTTCTTATAGCTGGAAGTCCTTCTCCTCCATGTTTGTGGGCTTGTGCACTGTGATGGATATTTTCTATAGGATGAATTTTTCCTTCATTGTCATGGCATTTCTTGATATATGCAGTATTTATCTTCTACTTTTCTGTATTAGAAATTGACTAAATAAATTATTTTTTTAATTAGCCATCAATACAGAGCTCATTATGAGATTTCTTTCTCATTTGAATCAATACCATTCTAGCCAGCTAATTTTATTCTCTGGATTTTAAACAATGCCATGCTTTGGCCGTAACTTTACAAGAATTATACAGGGCTGTTGGGAGCACTGGGTGACCACTTAGAGCACTGGAAGGTCGGTGGCCTAGCGCTTCCACCAGTAGCGATCAGATGGGCACATTGATAATGAGTCTGAGCCATGGAGCCAGAGAAAAGCTGAATCGCACAAGTTGGACATGCGAGAGAGAGAGACGGGCGGGGGGGGGGGGGGGGGGGGAGGAATACTCTGTGAGCTCTGCCTAAGACCCTTCACCGGCTCTGGAATTATATACATTTTCCCCAAGCCTTGGCGTGACGTAAAGTCTTTTACAAAGCAGGGGCAGCTGGTACACCACAGAATTAGTGGGGTGCCAGAGTAGGATTTCCCTCCCTCATCTCTTCTTTTTCTCTCTTTCATTAGTCTTTGTCTACTTAGTTCACTTAGAGAATAGCCACTGCCATTAGCAATGGTTACATGGAATAGACTTAGTTTTTGGGTACTTGCCAGGCTCTTATGGCCTGGATTGGCCACTGTTGGAGACAGGATGCTGGGCTTGATGGACCCTTGGTCTGACCCAGTATGGCATTTTCTTATGTTCTTATGTCTTTTTTTCCTCCCCACCTGCTTCACACTTTCTCTCTCTGGCTTTATCTGACTTGCTTTACTGCTCTACTAGTCCTTCTTTTAAGAGCGTCAGGTAGTTAGGTAGTTGCATCATTGAACTTTAACATCAGCCTCCTGTGTTAAATGGGATATTATATAATTATATATATATAAAAACCTAGAATGAGCAAGTTGAGTTGTCCAATATGGGGATTAGAAGAATGCACAGTTCTGGCCATTCTTTACCGGCCCTTTAAATGAAAAGTGAATTTTTCAGAAAAATGTTATCATTTGTCAATGGTTTCATCTCCTGGCATGAATGTTGATTCCAGTTCTGTGTTTCCTATTGCATTTTAATTTCTTTAAAGGTTTTCATTTGAAAGGTCAGGCGTTATGGGGGTAATAATGAAATTGCCTGCATCTGGGTATGCACCAATAATTAAACCAAACCACATGCTTATTGCAACAGAGATTTGCACCTGCTTTTTTTCTGAGGGGACTTTCTCCAAGCAAAAAACAATGCATGTAGTTTTGAAAGTCAAAAACTGTAAATGTTGCCTCCCTCGACTTAATCGCACCCACAGGAATGCTTCGACGGCATGCAGGGAAAAGTACATGCATTGGCTCAACAGTGCACATGCTTCTCCCCACATAGAAGACGGACTCTTTTCAAAAAGCCCGTTTCCCTGGGTAAAGCACCAGTCTATCTTGCCAATGGCTGCGATTATTGCCATCCTCATCCCCAGTGTAAGCCAAAAGCTCAGTCTGAATCCAGTTCATGGGGAAGGTAATTTTCTAAATCCTTTCCACCCATGGAAATGGTCCATTACAAATGAAAATACCCTTCCTGTTCCGTGGGTATGTTTAAGAGCATAAGCCCTATATGCATGCTCCAGAATGAGCAGAGGGGTTGGCGGGGTCAGGGTTGGGAAGGGATTGGCACATTTGCACGCCCGCTCGTGGAAAATTACCACACACAAACTAGCGGGCATAACTTTGTGTGGGCGGTTTAGGTGGGTTAATTTTTCAAGGGAACTTGCGTGTTTAAGTTCGCTTCGAAAACTGGTTCAACTTATGCAGGTATTGCGCCAGCAAATCATATGTAGGATTGTGTTGTTTCACATCCTGGCACGGCTGCATTAATCGCAAAGCCGCAATGGTACTTTGTGACTGATGCTATTGGGAAAACATTTGCTTCCCTTGTTTGTCCATGGACGTAGAAAGAAATAAAGGTCAATTAACAGCAGGCCAGGACACTGACCTACTGAAGGGAGTATAGTGTTGAAAAGCTAGTCACAAATGTGTTAAATTATACAAATAAAAGGTATCACCTACATCCTGTTTCTTGACCTTTATTTCTACAGTATAACATAATTAGATGCCCAAGGCTCATTGTTTTCTAGCAAAATAAATGGCTCTCATTTAAAGTAGCACTGCTAATTAGATTCTTTTAAATATCAGTTCTTTCTGTTTAATTCTACTGTGTTATCTATTGAATCTATTTCTAGAGCTCTTCTTTATGATTTCCAACCAACAGAATGCTGGAAAGCATTCCATCTATCTGGGGCAAATAACTCTCCAATCAAACAGGCCAGTACAGAACGGTGCGCTCAGCTGAGCACACCATTAGTCCCCGCTATTTTTACCCCTCATACAGTAAGGGGTAATAGCGCGTGGAAAACGCGTGGCCAACCCCCCCCCCCAAAAAAAAATAATAGCGCTCATCACATGCAAATGCATGTTGATGAGCCTATTAGGTATTCACCCGCAATACAGAAAGCAAAATGTGCAGCCAACGGCAGGAGTTAATTTCAGACGGCACCGGGAAAGTGTACAGAAAAGCAGAAAAAACAGATTTTCTGTACACCCTCCGACTTAATATCATAGCGATATTATGTCGGAGGCCCCAAAAATAAAAAAAAATTAAAATGTTAAAAAAAAAAAAAAATCTGCCTGTGGCCCGCGGGTTGGAAAACGGACACTCAATTTTGCTGGCGTCCATTTTTCGAACCCATGGCTGTCAGCCGGTTCGACAACCAACGCCGGTAAAATTAAGCATCGGCTGTCAGACCCGCTGACAGCCGCCGCTTAATTTAAATAATTGAAATAGTGGGCCCTAATTTAAATAGTGAATCGAGCGCCAGGAGAGGTGCCTGGCCGCGGGCTGGAAGATCGGGCGCTCACCTCGGAGCGCCGGCTCTCCCGCGCACTTTACTGTATGGGCCTGAAAGAATGTTAAGTCGCCAAGTTTAGTGCACTGAAAGAAAATGAGATTATCTGTGACAAGCTCAAAAACCTGAGGCATCAGGTGAGTATTTACGTAACATGGAGCCTCCACAAAGAATCCCTATTGCCTTACTATAGCAGGCAGTTAGACAGAGTGGGATCCAAATTTTCTCGGTTGCCTTGAACCTTTCTTTTACAGCTTCAAACTTTAGAAAGCAAGCAAAGAAGAGTGAGTGGCATGCACACAGATTCACATTAAGGTTGCCAATTGGCCCCAGATTTTCAGAATAGGTTGATCCAGCCCTGCTAGTATCCCACTGCATGCAGGGGTCTTGTTGTCTTGCTTTTCTTTGGGATTACACAGGGAAATCAGAACCACAAATCTTATTTATTTATTTCTTATTTATTTAAGGTTTTTCTTTGCCGACATTTGTCAGGGACATCATGCCAGTGTACATGGAACTGGGGAAACAATGTAAGAGAGATCTGTTTCAAAAAAACAAGGGCGTAGGAAACTGGGAATTGCGAGCGGAAGATAAGAATAGATTGAAGGAAAGGCATGAGAATGGTAACTACTGTGGGATATACGGAGAGAAGTAACAAAGTGAAGTTATATACAAGTCATGTATCCAAGTCTTAGGTAACATGTCGCCAAAACTTATCACAGTAAAACTTTATATACAAAAACTTTATATACAAAGAAAAACTTTATATACAAAAAACATATTTCCTGGTTTTGGGGAGGAAAGCTGAAGTGGAAAAGATTAATATGCATGCAGTGGATAAAACCAGGACTGGATCAAACTGTCCTGAAAATCTGGCAACTCTAATTCACATATACACACATACGCACAGATACCACACAGAGACATTTGACAAGTTGTAACAAGTGGGAAAACCAAACTGAAGCATAGATTCAGAAAACAAAAAAAGAGGAGGAAAGCATGCAGGGGAAATGCTTTCCAATGTAAGTCCTTACCTGCCCTATCGACACAGTAAGTTCTGTGAGAGAAAAGAGAGGGATTCTAATTGGCAAAGACACTTCTTAACAATTTTCCATCATGCTTTGTACTTGATAATGTCTCAATCCCTTTTAAACATAAAACATGGGTGATTCCTTTCTGTCCATGCATCGTAGATCAATTACTTAGTACAGTCTTCTTGTTTTAAGCTGCATACACTACAGTCTTTCAAACAATTTCTCAGTACTTCCGATCTTAGGTTAGTCATTCAAGTTTCTATTTTTTCTTCTTTGGATAAGGAAATTCATTGCTTCTTGGCCTCCCACACTCTCACCTAAAATTCCTGCAACTAATTCAGAATTCTGCAGCAAGGCTCATTTCGGGCTCCTCCCTACCGGAACATATCACCCCCATCTTTCTGTCTCTACATTGGCTTCCAGTGGAACAGAGGATTCGATTTAAGGTTCTCACAAAGGTTTCTCAGGCCTTACATAGAAAATAACTGAAAGGTGCAGATGCAAAGGTTAAAAGTGTACAACAGACATGGACATTGTTTAAATATACAATCTTAGAAGTGCAGTCCAGATGTATTCCACGAATTAAGAAAGGTGGGAGGAAGGCAAAACGATTACCGGCACGGTTAAAAGGTGAGGTGAAAGAGGCTATTTTAGCCAAAAAAAAACATCCTTCAAAAATTGGAAGAAGGATCCATCTGAAGAAAATAGGAAAAAACATCAGCATTGTCAAGTTAAGTGTAAAACATTGATAAGACAGGCAAAGAGAGAATTTGAAATGAAGTTGGCCATAGAGGCAAAAACTCATAATAAAAACTTTTTTAAATATATCCAAAGCAAGAAACCTGTGAGGGAGTCGGTTAGACCATTAGATAACCGAGGGGTTAAAGGGGCTCTTAGGAAAGATAAGGCCATTGCAGAAAGACTAAATGAATTATTTGCTTCCGTGTTTACTAATGAAGATGTTGGGGAGATACCAGTTCAGGAGATAGTTTTCAGGGGTGATGAGTCAGACGAACTGAACGAAATCACTGTGAACCTGGAAGTTGTAGTAGGCCAGATTGACAAACCAAAGAGTAGCAAATCACCTGGACCAGATGGTATACATCCTAAGGTACTGAAGGAACACAAAAATGAAATTTCTGATCTATTAGTTAAAATTTGTAACCTATCATTGAAATCATCCATTGTACCTAAAGACTGCAGGGTGGCCAATGTAACCCCAATATTTAAAAAAGGCTCCAGGGACGATCCGGGTAACTATAGACCAGTGAGCCTGACTTCAGTGCCAGGAAAAATAGTGGAAACTATTTTCAAGATCAAAATTGTAGAGCATATAGAAGACATGGTTTAATGGAGCATAGTCAACATGGATTTTTACCCAAGGGAAGTCTTGCCTAACAAATCTGCTTCATTTTTTTGAAAGGGTTAATAAACATGTGGATAAAGGTGAACCAGTAGATGTAGTGTATTTGGATTTTCAGAAGGCATTTGACAAAGTCCCTCATGAGAGGCTTCAAAGGAAACTAAAAAGTCATGGGATAGGAGGCGATGTCCTTTCGTGGATTACAAACTGGTTAAAAGACAGGAAACAGAGAGTAGGATTAAATGGTCAATTTTATCAGTGGAAAAGGGTAAACTGGAGTGCCTCAGGGGTCTGTACTTGGACCGGTGCTTTTCAATATATTTATAAATGATCTGGAAAGGAATACGAGTGTGGTAATCAAATTTGCAGATGATACAAAATTATTCAGAATAGTTAAATCACAAGCGGATTGTGATAAATTGCAGGAGGACCTTTTGAGACTGGAAGATTGGGCACCCAAATGGCAATGAAATTTAATGTGGGCAAGTGCAAGGTGATGCATATAGGGAAAAATAATGCATGCTGAAGTTACACTATGTTAGGTTCCATATTAGGAGCTACCACCCAGGAAAAAGATCTACGTGTCATAGTAGATAATAGGGATGTGAATCGTTTTTTGACGATTTAAAACAATCGTCAGATATATTTTAAATCGTCAAAAATCGTTAGAGCCGCGATACAATAGCAATTCCCCCGATTTATCATCAAAATATTGTAAATCGGGGGAGGGGGAGGGTGGGAAAACCGGCACACCAAAACAACCCTAAAAACCACCCTGACCCTTTAAAATAAATCCCCCATCCTCCCGAACCCCCCAAAAATGTTTTAAATTACCTGGGGTCCAGTGGGGGGGTCCCGGCATGATCTCCCGCTCTCTGGCCACGGCTGCGTTATTGGAAATGGCGCCGGTGGCCCTTTGCCCTTATCATATGACAGGGCAAAGGTAGCGCCGATGCCATATTGGTTCCTTGACTGACTAAAAATACAAACAGTCTAACTTCAGTTAGTCAGCCTGAGTGACTCACTGCTCCCTTGATTAACAAATGTTGGTCCCTATTCAAACCTAATCACACTACCTCAACACCTTTCCAAGGTGAGTAACTGAGCTGAACTATTCAACTTTTTTACTTAGGTATACACTGCTCCTAGCTTATTTCTAGCTTCTGGCTACTTTTTGGGTTGGGTTTTTTTTTTGTGTTTTTTTTTTTTTCAATACAAGCACTCAGTTAGTATTTAATACAAAAACTCAATTCTTTAAAAGTCTGGAGAACACTCAGTTCTGCAGACTTTTAAAAATAAACACACTACCTACTGCTACCTTATTGACTGACTAAAAATACAAACAGTCTAACTTGTTTATTCACAGCCTGACTATTAAAGGCACAAACACACTAAATAATATTCCCAAATAGTTAACTTTGCCCCAATGCTTTTAAAAAAGACAATGTCCCAAGTAAAAACTTACTGATTCCTTTCAGCCGCCAGCAAGGTGATCCTCTCCTCTCAGTGTTCCCACTGGAATGTGGGTTACTGAGCTCTTTCCTTCTAATTTATAATGTGCTTCTAAGGTAAATTAGTGCAAAACAATCCCTTAGGAAATGTACACTTCAGTTAGATTTCCTGAGTGACTTCCTGCTGTGCTGATTAACAAAGAATAGTACCTATTCACATCAATTTATAATGTGCTTCTAAGGTAATTTAGTGCAAAAACAATCCCTTAGGAGATGTCCACTTCAGTTAGATTTCCTGAGTGACTTCCTGCTGTGTTGATTAACAAAGAATAGTACCTATTCACATCAAACACACAACCTTCACACTTAGGGGCGGATTTTAAGAGCCCTGCTCGCCTAAATCCGCCCAAATCCGGGCAGATTTAGGCGAGCAGGGCGCTGCGCGCCGGTAAGCCTATTTTACATAGGCCTACCGGCACGCGCAGAGCCCCGGGACTCGCGTAAGTCCCGGGGTTTTCGGAGGGGGCGTGTCGGGGGGCGTGTCAGGGGCGGGCCTGAACCGCGCGGCGTTTTCGGGGCGTGTCGGGAGCGTTCCGGGGGCGGGCCCGGGGGCATGGCTGCGGCCCGGGGCGGCCCGGGGGCGTGGCCGTGCCCTCCGGACCCGCCCCCAGATCACGTCCCGGCGCGCTAGCGGCCCGCTGGTGCACGGGGATTTACGTCTCCCTCCGGGAGGCGTAAATCCCCCAACAAAGGTAAGGAGGGGTTTTAGACAGGGCCGGGCGGGTGGGTTAGGTAGGGGAAGGGAGGGGAAGGTGAGGGGAGGGCAAAAGAAAGTTCCCTCCGAGGCCGCTCTGATTTCGGAGCGGCCTCGGAGGGAACGGGGGTAGGCTGCGCGGCTCGGCGCACGCCGGCTATACGAAATCGATAGCCTTGCACGCGCCGATCCCGGATTTCAGCGGATACGCGCGGCTACGCGCGTATCTACTGAAATCCAGCGTACTTTTGTTTGCGCCTGGAGCGCCAACAAAAGTACGCCTATTCGCGGTTTTTGAAAATCTACCCCTTAGTTAGTCAGCCTGAGTGACTCGCTGCTCCCTTGATTAACAAATGTTGGTCCCTATTCAAACCTAATCACACTACCTCAACACCTTTCCAAGGTGAGTAACTGAGCTGAACTATTCAACTTTTTTACTTAGGTATACACTGCTCCTAGCTTATTTCTAGCTTCTGGCTACTTTTTGGGTTGGGGGTTTTTTTTTGTGGTTTTTTTTTTTCAATACAAGCACTCAGTTAGTATTTAATACAAAAACTCAGTTCTTTAAAAGTCTGGAGAACACTCAGTTCTGCAGACTTTTAAAAATAAACACACTACCTACTGCTACCTTATTGACTGACTAAAAATACAAACAGTCTAACTTGTTTATTCACAGCCTGACTATTAAAGGCACAAACACACTAAATAATATTCCCAAATAGTTAACTTTGCCCCAATACTTTTAAAAAAGACAATGTCCCAAGTAAAAACTTACTGATTCCTTTCAGCCACCAGCAAGGTGATCCTCTCCTCTCAGTGTTTAGGTAATTGCCAGGTAATATTGTAGCATGGATTGGGAACTATTGGAAACAGGATGCTGGGCTTTATGGACCCTTGGTCTAACCCAGTATGGCAATTTCTTATGTTCTTAGGTTCCTCCTTACCTTCGGCAGGCCATTGCTGTCTGTTCTTCTTGCCAACATTTTTTGGATGTACCTACTGTGAAATATGCCCATTTTTCTTCTACTACACAACAGATGTTTAGGATTGCTAGCCCTTCCCTCTGGAATGCATTGCCAGAAGAGCTGAGGGCTGAAAATGACCTGCTCTGATTTATGAAACTTCTTACAACTCAATTGTTTTCTATGGTTTTTTCACACAACAGAAAGGAACAGCCAAAAAACAAAATTCAGGCAAAAAAGTACAGAAAATCAAGCGAGGGCTAAGTCATTAATAAATAAACAAAGAGAAGGGTGTCAGCAAACTGGGTGAAAATGTAAAACCTCCTTTTAATAGGTGGTTACCCATACCTCTCAATCAACCACCCTGTTGTGAGCTTGGGGAATGTGGTCACTTGCTCGAGAGGAGTGAGTCCTTGAACGACAGCGCAACCTCAGGGTGAGACTCCAAGGAAAGCATTGTGGGAAGCTAGCAATTCCATCACCAGCTGGGCTTGGAACTTGGAATGTACCTTGTAACTTGTAACCTAGTACACTCAGACCTCCGCTGAGCCTGTACGCACAGAGTGAGACCCAACAACACAATGCTGGATTCTGGGGTAGCCCTCCAGCCACTCGACAGCCCTTCTGACCTGCCACTTCTGAACAGCTTGTGCAATAGGACAGACGAAGGCCGAAGACAGGACATGACATGACATGGAACTCGGATGAAGACTCAGAAGACTCTGAAAGTTAGAAACTTGAGACGGAGACTTGGAACTAGAGACATTCGGAAGACTTGGAACTTGAGACGGGGAGTCAGGTACAGGAGGAGTCCATCTTCCTGGGGCACTGCACCTCAGCGCACCCTACACCTCCCCCCGTGGGTTGGTCACGATCTATGCTGTCCCACTGCATGCCCTACACAACCTGCCACAGATTGTTCATGGACCACGCAGGGAGTGGGACAGGCTCAGAATTGAGACTCTGAGAACAGAAGTCAGGGCATCACTTGGAATGAGGAATGAGGCTTGGAATGAGGAATGAGGCTTGGAATGAGAAACATGGTGATCCACTGGCTGGACAAGCTCCACGAGCCAGGAACTTGGAACACGAACAGGAACTCGAGACTTGATTTGGAACTCTAAAAAGATGGATTCTTAGGACTTTATCCAGTGAAGATGAACTTGGAAACAGGCTCTGTGCCAGGAAGCGCTCTACACAGCCACCCGTGGCTGGTCACAGACCACGATTCTGGCATGCCTGGCGGGAAGACGAGGGAGAATCCAGAAGGCTGACCTTAGAACAAAGACCAGAACATCAGGAACTTGATTGAAGACTCAGATGAGACGAAGATTCAGAAGACTAGATGAGGAACCAGCAGGAGACAAGGAACACAGATCAAGCAACATGATGGAGCTCCGAAAAGGGACGAGGAAACTAGAACTTGGAACAGGAACAAGAGGATCAGGAACATCCAATGAAGAATATGAAGACCATCTAAACAGAAGATGACCACGGAAGACCTTGAAGGAAAAACACCATGGACAACCATGAACTCCCTTGCGAAGGCCCTTGCCTTCAGCCCTTTTATAGGGCTGAAGGCAAGACAAGGCGGTGACATCATCACTGAGGGCTGTGGGGCTTTTCCCATCGCAGGCCCTTTAAATCTATATGAGATGCGTACATATGCACGCCTAAGCAGGAGCCCGATGTCAAGGCAGGAGCGGCAGCAGTGGAGGCTCCCCAGCCATGGGGAGAGCGAAGCCAGTGACCAGCCAGCAGGCAGAGGTGGCGGCGATGGCTCCCCAACCACGAAGAAGGTCCTGACAGTGGCTCCCAGTTGCACAGGAAGGCTGTGGGCTTCGGCGGAGCAGCACTCAGTTGCGCAGGTGCAGCGTCGGTGGCACCCAGACCGCGAAGACAAACAACAGTTGCGGTTGCCAGTCGCAAAGATGGAGAGAGGCCCGCAGTGGGGTCAGGCCCGCCGAAGATAGCAGCAGTAGCAGAAGCGTCAATGGCACTCCATGCCGCAAAGAAAGCATGGGGCTGGCATGGTCGGACTGGAGGTGAGAGACTGCTCGTGGAATTGGCCCTGCGAGTGGCATCGCAACACACCCCCAATCGCAAAAGTGCCATGAGGCTACTATTGAACAATTTTTTCTTTCTTCAACATAGCTTTTGGCAGATAAAAAATGCCTATAGGCAAATCTAAGGAAATTTTAAGAAAAATCAACATGACATGTTTGCCTATAGGCTATAAATTGCTAAGAAAGGACAGAGAGGACAGAAAAGGGAGAGGAGTAGTTCTTTATATCAAAAACCACATACAAGCAAGGGATGTGGAGTAAAAAAAAAAGAAGATGGTACTTCCGTTTTTACTGGTGTGATCTACAAGCCACTGACTCAAACAGAAGAACTGCACAGTGAACTCATTGAAGATATCCAAAAGGTGGGAAAGAAGGGCAAAATGTTGCTCATTGGAGATTTTAATCTGTGATTGGAGTATCCCTTTTGTGGAATCTGCGAGAAGTAGAGAGATAGTCGATGTCCTTCAAAGGCCTCTGCTCAAACAAATGGTAATGGAACCCACGAGAGAGGGTGTGATACTTGATCCGGCGCACACTAATGGTGGTAATGTCTCTAATGTTTGGGCAGTGACTCCCCTGAGCACCAGTGATCAACAGACGGTGTGGTTCAATTTTGTGAATAGGACACAGACAAGTCACACAAAGACCCAAGTTTTGAATTTCAAAAATACTGACTTTGTCAAAATGGGAATGTACCTGGAGGAAGAACTGGAAGATTGGGTGAAAATGGGTGAGGTGGAACAACATTGAGCCAAGTTAAAAGGAGCTATTGCAAAGGCAACAAATCTATATGCTAGAAAAGTAAACAAGAGTAAGAGGAAAAAGAAAAAGATACCAACCTGGTTCTCTAAGGAGGTGACTGAAAAAATAAAGGCAAAAAGAATAGCATTCAAGAAGTATAAAGGATCCCAAAAAAAAGAACCCAGGGAAGAATGTCTGTCAGAACTGAGGGAGACAAAGAAAGAAATAAGGAACGCAAAAGGACAAGTGGAAGAAAGGATGGCTAAAGAGGTAAAGCGAGGAGACAAAATATTTTTCAGAAGGGAGTTCAGAAGTGATATGGTGAAATTGAAAGGTGACAAGGAGCAATATTACTCCTGGGGGAATTCTGCGCTACTACGGAACGCAGAATTTGCACAGAATTCCCCCGCGCATAATTGCAAATTCTGCGCAGAAAATACCAGAGGAGACCCCGGCATGCCGTGAATGGAGCACGTCCCACGGCACATGGGATGTGCTCCATTCATGGCGAAGATGAAGGCCCGGCACGCCATTCATGGCGAAAAGGGAAGGCCACATGTGCCGTGAATGGACTGTGCTCCGCTCAAGGCGAAAATGAAAGGCTCCCGTGTGCTGTGAACTGCGCGCCGGGCCCTCATCTTTGCCGCGAACGGAGCATGTCCCGTGGCATGCCGGTGAGAGAGAATGTGTGTCAGAGAGGGGAGGGGAGGGTGAGAAAGAGCAGGAGGGTGTGAGAGAGAGCATGGGAGGGATGCCGGTGAGAGAGAATGTGTGTCAGAGAGGGGAGGGGAGGGTGAGAGAGAGCAGGAGGGTGTGAGAGAGAGCATGGGAGGGATGCCGGTGAGAGAGAATGTGTGTCAGAGAGGGGAGGGGAGGGTGAGAGAGAGCAGGAGGGTGTGAGAGAGAGCATGGGAGGGATGCCGGTGAGAGAGAATGTGTGTCAGAGAGGGGAGGGGAGGGTGAGAGAGAGCAGGAGGGTGTGAGAGAGAGCATGGGAGGGATGCCGGTGAGAGAGAATGTGTGTCAGAGAGGGGAGGGGAGGGTGAGAGAGAGCAGGAGGGTGTGAGAGAGAGCATGGGAGGGATGCCGGTGAGAGAGAATGTGTGTCAGAGAGGGGAGGGGAGGGTGAGAGAGAGCAGGAGGGTGTGAGAGAGAGCATGGGAGGGATGCCGGTGAGAGAGAATGTGTGTCAGAGAGGGGAGGGGAGGGTGAGAGAGAGCAGGAGGGTGTGAGAGAGAGCATGGGAGGGATGCCGGTGAGAGAGAATGTGTGTCAGAGAGGGGAGGGGAGGGTGAGAGAGAGCAGGAGGGTGTGAGAGAGAGCATGGGAGGGATGCCGGTGAGAGAGAATGTGTGTCAGAGAGGGGAGGGGAGGGTGAGAGAGAGCAGGAGGGTGTGAGAGAGAGCATGGGAGGGATGCCGGTGAGAGAGAATGTGTGTCAGAGAGGGGAGGGGAGGGTGAGAGAGAGCAGGAGGGTGTGAGAGAGAGCATGGGAGGGATGCCGGTGAGAGAGAATGTGTGTCAGAGAGGGGAGGGGAGGGTGAGAGAGAGCAGGAGGGTGTGAGAGAGAGCATGGGAGGGATGCTGGTGAGAGAGACAATGAAGCCTTAAGAAGCCCACCCCAATAGTACTCCCCAAATTGCTGGGGGTAGAGTGCCCCCACCCCCCCCCCCCCCATCCCCTCCATCCCCCAATATAGTAAAAAAATCATTGGTGGTTCATGGGAGGCTCCACAACCCCCCCCCCCCCCCCCTTCCGCATCACCAAACCTGCAAAAAGCTGTTATGGATCCCACGATGAGGCATGGGGCACACCCTAGTCATGGGCCTGGTCAGTGCCATTTTTCAAATTGGCTTCCACTTGACCTTGCCCCCATCATGTGATAAGAGTAAGGTCTGGGGATTGGACCTAGGCCACGTGGCCTAGGTCCAATCCCCAGGCCTTGCCCCATTCACATGGTGCCGACCAGGCCCGAGGCTACAGGGGTGCTGTGGGCACCATCATGGGATCCACAACAGCCTTTTTTCAGATTTGGAGGTGTAGGAGGAGTTCCGGAGGTCCCTCCCATGAACTACCAATGATTTTTTTAATATATTGGGGGTTGAGGGGAGGGGGAAGGGTGAGGTACTATAACTCCAGTGATTTTGGAAGCACTGTTGGGGTGGGAGGAGGAAGCTGTCTCAGACAATGTCTTTGGAAAGAGGGGAGATGAGATATTCTTTATTGAGGACAGGATTGGGGGTGAGGGAGGCCATCGTAACGCATGCACTTAAATCTTTTTTTTTTTGGGGGGGGGGGTGTCGGGGGCCGCATCAAGTGGCTGCCCTATCCAGGAGTCAGCCTGGATTCCCGCGCAACTGTGTCTTTTTTGTCATTCTTTTTTTTTATTTTTTCATGGCCCTTTAAATGTAACGTGGGAGCCTTGACACCCATATTAGGATCCCTGAGCTCTAAAGTTACAGGTAACGAAATGCAGGGAGCGATTGCTAATTTATCACAGCTGACCACTCACTTGGTCAGCCGCGATAAATTATTAACATAGAATTGAATAGTAATGAGCTGCTTTGCATGAATTAGCATTATTCATACATGCAAAGTAGTTTATAGTAATAGAGAGGGTATCATAAGAACATAAGAACATAAGAAATTGCCATGCTGGGTCAGACCAAGGGTCCATCAAGCCCAGCATCCTGTTTCCAACAGAGGCCAAAACCAGGCCACAAGAACCTGGCAATTACCCAAACACCTAGAAGATCCCATGCTACTGATGCACTGATGCAATTAATATCTGGGCAGGGCCAAGCAAAATGTCATGTATATTGCATGATATCGCTGTGATAGAACTCTGTGGCATGATATATGCTGTTTAATGTGCTTTAGAACCTTATCCTGCTTGACGCATCTCCCAGTTAAATTGTAAGCCCTATAGGGATAGGGAAATACCTACAGTATCTGATTGTAATCTGCTTTGAAGTGCCGAAAAGTATAAAAAATAAATAACCTAGGAGTTGCCAAATGAAAAACAGTAGAATACTGTTTTGTACTATTATTCATCCTTAATGAAAGGGTTCTTACTTAAACTAAAAACTAAAGCATATTTACAGATCCTACATTAAAAAAAAAAAAAATTGTAACCGCTTTCCATTCCTTGTCTGTGTAGCTGAGTTTTCCAGTTGTTTTGGGTAACATGCTCCAGCATCTCAGGGGTCAGCACGAATAAGAGAATGAAATGGGTGGGTTTTTGTGGCGGGCGCTTGTCCTTGAAGTGCAAGCTGATTGCCTCTTATTCTTTGTTTATGGATTACTGTTGCACAGGGGAGATGTTTGAACAAATCCTGATCTGGACTGTAATGCAAAAGAATTAAACCATGACGCCGCTCGCCTGCCTGCATGGTGAGGATTAAGCACACACATTCAGTGAAACGCAAACTAGGTGACCTGCTTTCCAGCAGACTCTCTTCAGCAAAGTAATTGCCAGAGGGCCGACAATGTTGCTGGAAACCTACGGAGTATGTTCAGAACTTGTTGGTGAGGTCAATGACGATTCATTAAAAGCAGGCTGTATTTACCCTTGGTAACATGAGCACAAAGGCCGCATACTAGCAATAATCCTTTAAATTAGTTGCTAAAAACAGAGAGAGAGAGAGAGCAGGATTTTTTCTTTTTCATAACGTAATATTTTGCCATTTCTGTGTCCCCAGCACCACAGGATGTTTGCACGGTGGTAGGACAATTTTCAAAGTCCTTTAGCTAGATACAATGACTTGACTTAAAAGATCCCTCCTTAGCATGGGGATTATGTTGCTGTTTGATATATTTTCGCATTCATGACAGTTTGCTGATATGTTTTATTATCTATGCTATATCATATCTTATGCATTTTGTTGTACACCGCCTTGACGGTATTTAATAAGGCGGTGAATCAAATGAGCTACCTAACTACAAGCAGCACGAACAAGGGCAAGAAGACCCCAACACACCAAGGGGCAGATTTTTAATGTTACGCGCGCTGGGTACATTTGCGCACACAAATGTACACCCGATTTTATAACATGCACACGCTGCCACGCGCATGATATAAAATCTGGGGTCGGTGCGTGCAAGGGGATGCACACTTGTGCACCTTGCGGGCGTCAAGCCCTAGGGGAGCCCCAATGGCTTTCCCCGTTCCCTCCAAGGCCGTTCCGAAATCGAAGCGGCCTTGGAGGGAACTTTTTTTTAGCTCCCCCCACCTTTCCCTCCCTTCCCCTATCTAACCCACCCCCCCAGCCCTACCTAAATCCCCCCCCCCCCCATCTTGTTTCTCTGAGTTACAACTGCCGGCCAGCTGCCAGCACATGAACCTCCGGCACGGCCGCTGTGCCAGAGGAATCGGGAACGCCCCCTGCCCCCCCCCGGCCCCCTGCCCCGCCCCTGGCCCCGCCCATGGACCGCCTCTTTATCAAAGCCCCGGGACATACGTGCATCCCGGGGCTTGCGCGCGCCACCAAGCCTATTCAAAATAGGCTCGGCGTGCACAGGGGTAGGTTTTCGGAGGTTACGCGTGTATCTTACACGCGTAACCCTTTGAAAATCTACCCCAATATGTGGGGGCAAAGAGCGCCAACCAATGTGGCATAAAGATCTCAAGGCACCGGAGGAGGAGTAAAAGGCTCCAGCAGAAGTGACATGAAAGCCCAAGGTACCAAAGGAGAACAGCCTGAGGAGTACCGGGAGGGCCATGGCAGCAGCTTAGGGAGATTTGGGGTTACACCAGTAGTAAGGACGCACACGCACACACAGAGGCAGGCAGACACTTAAAAGGCTGTAAGGCGGGAAGAAGTGTGCTATCAAATCCCCAGGGCGCCAAAAAAGGGGCAAAAGCTGTAGGGATGTGCCGAGAAAAAAAAATTGTATTTTTTCTTAATGTAGTTATTGGGGTGCTTTTGGCACAAATTTCATTTTGTTTGATGTTTATTTTGCTTCCTTAAGTTTACAAAAACAAAATAAACAATAAAAAAAGAAACACCCCCAAAAATGGATTTAAAAAAGAAATGGGGTCTCCTGAGGTCTCCCTACCACCCACCCCTCCTACCTAGAAAAATGCTAGGGCCAGGATCCTCTCCATCCCCACTTACCCGGTCCAGGAGGGATCTGTTATCTCAGCCTAGGACCCATGGAAAGGCCCGGCTTAGAAGTCTGGTCCCGATGCCGAGAGCTACGCTCAACATCGGTGCCTAGGCTGGAAGCTGTGACCTAGGACCCGGCCTGATGCCAGGACCCAGCTTGGTTTCCACTCAAAGTCCTCAGGCCATGCCTGATGCCAGGGCCCAGCCCGGAGGCTGGGTCCTGAGACCTGGGCTGCCCTAGCCCAGGCCTGATGCCAGGCCTTTGGCCTAAGCTCAGGACCAGATGCCAGAGACCAGTTCACGGTGATGCCCTTCTTTTTTCTTGTCTTCTTAAAATAACGCCATCCACTGGATACATGCCAGAGTAACTTAATTCCGGCACCTTCCTCTTCAGTGGAAAGTGTCATTTTGATGTATGGCAGTTCATTTAAACTGGTGCCCTCCACTGAGAAGGAAGGTTCCAAAGTTAAGTTAACTCCAGTTCGTCCCAAGCAGATGATGTCATTTTAAGAAGAAGGGAAGAAAGAAGAGGATAAACACGGCCTGGTCTCTGGTCTATATGCCTGGACCATAACCTGAGCCTAGGACGAGGCTGAGGCCCAGGCATCTTGACCTGGCCTCCGGGCTCAGCCCTGGAATTTGGCCTGTGCCTAGTCCTAAGCATCGGTGCCAGATCACATTGTTGAATCCCCAATTAATGAAGTTTCTGGGGGCCAGGAAGTTTCCCGACCCTGGACAACTTTTTCGGGCTTAAGTCTCAGCCGATATCCCCAGCATCTGGCCCAGGCCTGGGTCAAGACCCTAACGTTGTGCTTGGGCTTAGGCCTGGGCCCCCTGCGTTGGGCCACGGACTATTCCTTGGCGAGCCAAAGCACCAGCTTTGGACTCAGGGGTGAGCTGTGGCCCCTGCTTTGTGCCTCTCCCTATCCCTAGCAGATGACTCGGCCTCGGACCTGGGCCTAGGCCTGATGGGAATTTTCTTTTTTCTTTTTCAAAACAAAATGTGAAAAGCAACATAATTTTGTCAGATTTTCAATCTTTTTGTTTTGAAAATGAACTGAAATTGGAAATACTGTTGTCGTACCTTATTTCATTTCTAACAAAAGGACGTCCCTAACCAACAGTGGCATAAACACTCCAAGGGCTTGTGAGAGGTGCAACAAGCGCGTAAAGCATCGGATAGACATGACAAGAACAAGTAGACATGCAAGTATCATAAGGGAATGTGAAAGGAACTCTGAAAATAGCAGGAACAAAGGCAAAAACACCCAAAGGCACCAAGAGAGGAGTAGAGCAGCAGGAGCACTAGCATTAAACATCCAAACCATAGGTGCAGAGCAACACAGCAAGAGAGTTGCATGAACATCCCAGTGCTTAGCATACGATGTATGACTGAAAGCTATGGGGTTTTAGTGTTACAGTCAGGGCTTAATTTGTGGGGGAATGGAGTGGAACACAGCTCCAGCAGGAGTATTCTGCTCCAGCCCCTCCCCTCCAGGCAGCCTGCAGGGAAGAGAAGAAGAGGGGTGAGCCTGGAGTAGAAAGAGCAGCCACTCTCCTCCCTAATCCAGCCTCTCGCCTCCTGTTGTCCTTCAGTCTCACCCCCTTCTCTTCCTGCACTGCAGGGAACAGGAGGCCAGGGTGAGGGAATATGAGGACCACTGTGGGACTCAAGGGACTCCGAGGATGGAGGATCAGAATTACCAGGGTTAAGAGGAGTAGGAAATTAGAGAGAGAGGGGGGGCCAATTATCTCTTCACGCCTTCTCCTCCTTACCCCAGTGATCTTCCAAACCCAGTTCCCACCAGTCCTTCTGGTGGGAACCCCCATCTGTCCTTCACCACCAGTGCTCATCAAGCATGTCAAGTGTATGAACAGTGCATTTAGGTATCTGCGTGTGTGTTTGAGAGAGAGAGTGTGTGTGTTTTGGAGATTGTTTTCATTTCCTGGTTCTAGCTCTGTTCCAATTTACCTCCCCCTCACAGTTCTACTTCCTTTTTGTCTACAGAATAAGTCCTGGTTACAATACATTCAGTATTGCAGAGATACACACATAGACACATCAAATAGTCACTTTTCTTGTGAAACAAAAAATTCTGATTGCTGTACTGGTGTCTTCACTAAATGAGACACACATACAAATACTGAGAGACAAAAGGCTACAGTGCTGTATGTCTGCTTCCAGTCAAAACACACTGATCTCTCCTCCTTTGCTTGCCGCTCCTCAGCCCTCTAACTCTTGTCAAATGACCCTAATAGAGAAATCAGCATCTCCTATTATACACTGAGAAAAGGCAAAAACAGCCTAATCCTAGTAATCTTTCTTCTTCTCTTCTAAGTTATAAGTAAATCTTTTTATACTTTTTTTTTCTTTCACTCTGAAACTTACAGAAACAAACTCCTCTTTCTCCAAAACCTAAAAGAGAAATGTTCACAGTCTAGATTTCCTTTCAATTGCAGTTTAACAAAATTAGAAAATTATTGTCAATTTATGCAGCTGCCAGATAGGAGTGGCTGGTTGAAACAAATGCTTCACCTTTGTTATGGTTAAGCGGTGTTTGGGTGGATTCTTGGGTACTGTGGCAGATGACCACTCCCATGGGGAGTGGTCATCTGCCACAGTACCCAAGAATCCATCCTGCCACAGTACCCAAGAATCCATCTGCCACAGTACCCAAGAATCCATCCTGAGTCTAGCCACAGTACTGTGGCTCCCCACTGGAAGATCCAGTGGGGAGCCACAGTACTGGGCTAGACTCAGGATGCACAAACACAAAGTTAGATCTTTTATTGTACAGCTTGCTGTATACCACCAGAGGTGGCAGTAGTAGTCTGGAAGTAGAAGTCTCGGGACCCTCGGCAGAGGGGACCCTTCTCACCCCATTGGTATAGGGGAATTACGGTGTAGGTTTCCCAGCAAGGCAATGCTGTAAATGAGACAGACTGAGAGTTAGATTACTCACTAGATCAGGGGTGGGCACTTCCGGTCCTCGAGGGCCACAAACCAGTCTGGTTTTCAGGATATCCCTAATGAATATGCATGAGAGAGATTTGCATGCACTCTGCCTCAGTTGTATGCAAATATATGTCATGCATATTCATTAGGATATCCTAAAACCTCGACAGGTTTGTGGCCCTCGAGGACTGGAATTGCCCACCCCTGCACTAGATGGTAGCTGTAGGTATGCAATTCCATCAGGCTGAAGTAGATGGTACTGGCACCAAGGCAGGGAGAGCAGGCCCTTGAGGAGCGAGTACCTGATCCCTGTAAGGCACCTGAAATAAAGCAGAGGGCCCCTGAGGAGTGCGTACCCAGGTTAGTCAATACCCCGAAGGGCAGAGAGAGAGCTTCCAGTGGCAGCATGGAAGCAGCAGAGTAGCTTGGACCGGACGAATCCAATCCTATTTCCAGTCCATGTCCAGTCTGAGTCTGAGTCCTTGCTAACTCGATTCGCTAGCAAGTAAGGGCAGGCTAAATACCCAGATGACGTGATGTCACTTGAGGGGGACGCCCCCGAGGTTCGCGCCATAGCTGGAATAAAGACGAGGGTAGCGCACGCGTGCGTGCACCCTAGTAGGTCCTTGGGAGGAGCATGGCGGGAGGAAGCACCATAGCCGTTCCGGGGAAGCCAGAGAGGGCGGCTTGCAGACGCAGCGGTAGCCATTTTCCCAAGGTAAGCGGGAGGAGCTGTGAACAAGGTGAGGGAAACGGGACGAAGCCCATCTGGGACCGACGGGCGCAACAACCTTGAGTGGTTCTGTTCCTTCTGTTTCCCTTTCCATCTAGGCAGTGCTGTGTCTGCCCTGAGAAGAAAAAAGCTGCAGTTTTGCTTGCCCCATAGAGTTTAAAGGATCTGAAAACAAAAATGTTCATCATTTTCAGAGCCCCTGTCCATCCATTTTGTTTGGAGTGAAAAAAAAATGAAAATGGTCTTTTTCGGTTCAAATTACCTATTAAATCCAAACAAATGTATATCCCTAATACTGAGTGATGGAATTAATGCATATGGGTTATTTTTTCATGATATATATTATAGTTTTCTGGATTGTTTGGTTTTTGAGAATCTAGAAAAAAAAGTAATAATGGATTATTATCCAGTAATTTAACTTGGCAAAAAAGAGAGAAGGTTTACAAACGCTTGCATTCTTTTATTTTCTGTGCAAATTCCTGTAAAATTAAGATATATTTAAAAAATGGAAAAATTGTGTGTTAGGTTGAAGAAAATTTGAAATAGTTGTTCTTAACTTTACAATGCTCCCATTTGGAACGGATTGTTCTGAAAGAAAATAGAGAAGACAATTTAAAAAAAAAAATGCTGGTTGAAAGCTACTATGAATTTTGTCAAAAATATTTTAAGTGCACTTACATCTGAGGCAACTATTTGCCATTTTTTCTTAGCTAAACAAAAAGTGTTCCTGAAAAATGTAAAAGTAGTTGTTTTCTTTTAAAGATGATGTTCTTCTTTCATTAGAGCTTAATAGATTTATCTTGTATATTATATAAAATTATTTTATTTTCATATAACCTTGATCTAGTGGGGTTTGTATTACACTAAATGTGTCCATCTCAACTCCTCCTCCCAACCTCCAAGCGCCACACTAGCCATGTGCTTTCCCCCTTCCCAAAATTTACACAGTTGAGAAGTTGAATCGTGGTGGGTGGGATCCCCTTTTATGTAAAGCCTTAAGGGTAACAGAGAACCAATTTAATAAGGGTCTGGAATGGCCGCCCTCCTGAGAGTCTATAAAGCAGCTCCCTACAGAGAGCTCGGGAGGCAGCCCCTTATGGTTTGCTGAGAGTTAGGAAGTAGTGAGGGGTTTTTCTTTAGTTGTTTTTCAGGCCCCATCAGAAAAGCCAGGCAAACCCTGCCTGGGAATACTGACCAGGGTTGGGAAGGTTTTCCTCATCCACTCCACTCCCTGGCTGGTTAGGATTTTCCCTCTGGGTATATTTTGGGGGTTTTGAGATTTTAATTGGTAGGAGCCTGTCCACTACCTGGGACTCAGGCCACAGGGGAACCCTGTGTCTGGGTCTGTGCAGGTTAGGGAAGACCTGCCCTCCGTACCCTCCATGAGGAAGGAGGTGTCAGTGACCTGCTGTAAGAAGAAACTCTGGTGTTAAATTCACTTAAGGGAAAAAGACTTTGATTTCAAGATCCAGGAGGAAGTTTTGGCTGCCCTTCCTTCCTGTTTGAGGCAAAGAGAGCTGCCTGCTTCAAGGGAATCCCTCCCATCAGGGATCCAGAAAGAAGAGATAAAGAGACTGTGTAAGAACCAAAGAGATCCAGAAGATCTGCTCGCCGTGAGTAATGGAAATCACAAGTCACTGGGGACACCCATCCAGGGAGAGAGAGAGAAGATTTACTCTCTGTGCTATAGCTAAAGAGGCCTTGCCCACCTTGGGAACTCTACCTAACCAAGCCCTGGAGGGTGAATGATTCCCTGGCCCTAGTACGTGATTCCTGCACAGAGGGAAAGAGACCATAAGAGAACAAGAGAATTCTGTGGTGCTGCAGTTTAAGTTATTGCACCATTCATCAACAGCATACGAAAAGAAAAAGACTTTAATTTTGGACACTAACTCAGTGAATCCAGAATATTTCTTTCGCACTCACTGCATCCACCATGAGGACAAGCCCCCTCTCCCAAGGAGCACATAGGAAAAGGACATTGGGCCCTGAAAATAAATCTCCCCCCCCCCCCCCCCCCATATAAAGTATCATCCAGCCCTGGAAGTGAGAGAGATTGAAATGGAGTGAGCCGGTGAGTGGTTCCAGCCCTGAAGAGAAACAAATTCTTTTATGGCCCCCACCTGTGCATGCAGGCAAACCGTGGGGGTGGGGGTGGGGGTAGGGGGCATACACTTGTATTCTCATATACTTTTGTTACATTTTCTGAGGGAAATACTAAACTAGAAAGAACCTTAAAGGTATATTTTCTGATGGACCATTCTTTACCTTCCATAAAACCCCTGGGGGTTTTTTTTTTCCAATTCTGCACCAGCCTTTTCATGTTCATCCAATTATTTATTTGACTAAAAGAGTGGGGAACAAGTTACACTGGAACCTTACCATCTCCATTACAAGGTACTAAATACTGTATATCATTAACATAGAGCAAGTAGCCCCAACTGATGAAGGCAGGACGAAGCAGAAAGTGAAAGTATCTCCCCTGCTGGTTGCTATCTTGAACTCTCCCCCATCTCAGCAGCTTGCACAGTTTTTGCACCACCCAGCTTCATCAGCACCTATAGTGTACCCATGTCACTCGCCCACTAGCAACCTGAGGCCTGGCGTTACTAAGCAGAGCAATTTTTTTTTTTTTAATCTCAGAAAGGGTGCAGCATCACAGGCGGGGGCAGTCCCTCAATATTTTGCTCCTTGCCTGACAAAATATCGCAGCAGGATTGCCATGTTCTGTTGCAGGAAAAGTCTGCGAGACAAAAGAAGGCAGCTGGGGCCTACTAAACATTCGATGGCAGCCCCAATGCAAGGGACCGGCATTGCTTTAAAGAGCCATGTGGCCCAACATGAACCCCCCCCACACACACACACACACCAAAATGTAAAAGAAAAAGACACCGAGCATCTTACTAGACTCCCGTCCAACCTGGGGGCCACCATTTGAGGCAAACTTGCAAAAAATCTTTAAATAAAAAATATAAAGTAGACTGTGCAGTGACACCACACACCCTTCCCCATTACATCAAATCCCCCGATCTAATCCAAGACCCCACCCTTTAAATTAACCCTATCCATGGCCCCCCTTTTTATTAAATAGAAACTCTGGTAGGGTTCCTTCTCCCCCAACCCCCAAAAATTACACTGGTGCCCCCACCCTGGGCCCACCAACCCTCCCATCTTTAAAAAAGTCATTGGTGGTCAGTGGCGTGCCCAGGGTATCCCTTAGAATCTGGCCTGTTTGGTGCCATTTTCCAAAATGGCGTTGACAGGTAGGAACAAAGGTCAGTCAGCGCCATTTTGGAAAATGGACTGGACTTCGGACCTGGGGGCACCTTTGCACTGACAAGAGGGGAGACAATTCGAGTTGATCTGCAGAAGACGTATGTGGAACCATCAGTGAATGGAACCAACAGATGGTTAAGCATTACCCATGACATATAAGAGATGCCCATACTGCGGACGGCAATTTGAATTCCATTGTGAATTTTTCAGTGTGTTTTCAAATTTAAGCCCCTGAGGCAGCCACTGGAATGTGGCAAAACTCGGCCTGAGTTGGGCAATTTTAACTTACCTTATACGTCTCCACCTATTAAAGAATTGGCAAAGACTTTCTTGGGCATCTATTCTTTTGTTGTTTCCTCACGGCTTTGTTAGATCGCCTGCCTTGCTGTTTTTTTTGGTCCGTCCCTTTTTAATGGTAGGGGGCAGGGGGTCTGTGTTTGGGGGACTAGCCCCCCCCCCCCAGGATAATTTTGGGGGGTTGGGGGAGGGGGCCCTACCAAGCTTTCTGTTTAATGGAAAGGGAAAGCTGGGGGGTGGGAGGCAGTTCTTGGGTGTCGAGGGCTTAATTAAAGGGGGGATATTGTTTAGAGCCAGAGATGGTTTGGATTTAATGGGGAAGGGTTTAGTCAGGAGGGCAAGGCATTGCCTTGTGGTAGACTTTATCTTTTTTAAAACTTTTTTTTTTTTTTTTTTTGTGGGGCTGCCTCGAATGGTGGCATCAGGGTAGGTGGGCAGGGAGGTGTAGAAAGACCCTCAGTGGCTTTTTTACTCTTTTGGGCTGGAGAGTTCGTGTTGGACCACATGGTCCTTTAGTTCCAGCACAGGCACATCGTTTTCAGAAAACGAGGAGTTAAAATGTGGCTGAAAAATGGTAACTCTGCACACTATTTTATTTACATAGAATTTAGGATGCATTAGCTACTTTGTATGCATTATACAATTTTATGTTTGCAAATAAATGCAAAGCAGCTGACTGTAATAAGGGCGGATTTTGTTTCAAAACAACAAACGATATCCCTAATATCACATAATATCGCAGTGATAGGGCTATATCGTGCGATATGCAGCATTTATTAGGGATGTGAATCGTTTTAGGACGATTAAAATTATCGTCCGATAATTTTAATATCGTCTTAAACCGTTATGGAACACAATACAATACAGATTCTAACGATTTATCGTTATAAATCGTTAGAATCGTGAGCCGGCACACTAAAACCCCCTAAAACCCACCCCCGACCCTTTAAATTAAATCCCCCCCCCCCCCCAACCCCCCCCCCCCCAATAACTTAAATAACCTGCGGGTCCAGCGGCGGTCCGGAACGGCAGCGGTCCGGAACGGGCTCCTGCTCCTGAATCTTGTCGTCTTCAGCCGGCGCCATTTTCCAAAATGGCGCCGAAAAATGGCGGCGGCCATAGACGAAAAAGATTGGACGGCAGGAGGTCCTTCCGGACCCCCGCTGGACTTTTGGCAAGTCTCGTGGGGGTCAGGAGGCCCCCCACAAGCTGGCCAAAAGTTCCTGGAGGTCCAGCGGGGGTCAGGGAGCGATTTCCCGCCGTGAATCGTTTTCGTACGGAAAATGGCGCCGGCAGGAGATCGACTGCAGGAGGTCGTTCAGCGAGGGTTCCGGCGCCTCGCTGAACGACCTCCTGCAGTCGATCTCCTGCCGGCGCCATTTTCCGTACGAAAACGATTCGCGGCGGGAAATCGCTCCCTGACCCCCGCTGGACCTCCAGGAACTTTTGGCCAGCTTGTGGGGGGCCTCCTGACCCCCACGAGACTTGCCAAAAGTCCAGCGGGGGTCCGGAAGGACCTCCTGCCGTCCAATCTTTTTCGTCTATGGCCGCCGCCATTTTTCGGCGCCATTTTGGAAAATGGCGCCGGCTGAAGACGACAAAATTCAGGAGCAGGAGCCCGTTCCGGACCGCTGCCGTTCCGGACCGCCGCTGGACCCGCAGGTTATTTAAGTTATTTGGGGGGGGGTTCGGGAGGGTGGGGGATTTAATTTAAAGGGTCGGGGGGGGGTTTTAGGGGGTTTTAATGTGCCGGTTTTTCGATTTTTCGATTTTTAACGATTTTTAACGATTTTTCACGATATTTTACCCCCCCCAAACGGCAACAATACGATTCCCTCCCCCTCCCACCCGAAATCGATCGTTAAGACGATCGAGGACACGATTCACATCCCTAGCATTTATCGCGTGTTATAGCCCTATCGTGGCTTGATAAACGACCCTGTGAGTTTGGAATGCTTTCCATTTTAGTTTCAAACACATTTATTCTGAGGCTTCTGAAGATCAAATGAAATGCTTTTCAAGGTCATTTGTGAAAAACTTGTGACTACTGTACCTTGTAGGTCAGCACTGAAGCAGTTTGTATGGCAACCCAGTCATCTGCATGATCATGGCATAAAATTTTCCAGTGCTGAAAATGTGACGTTCTTTAAAATCCTGTGTAGAAGAAAGTCTTACGTCTTGCACACATTTGCAATTGTCTTTTTTTTTTTTTACAATTTTTTTCTCCAGTAGGCACTGGGGCTTGCCTCAAATAAAAATTAAACTACTTAAAATTTAAATGTAATACTCAGAGAGAAATTTATAGCCTAAAGTCTGTCACATTCTTATGTCCCAGGCAATTTCTGTCTCTTAAAAAATTGACTCCAAGCACTACACCTGATCCTTTCCATCCCATGACTTCCAGCCTTCCAGTAAAGGAATGTCAAACAAAGATTAGAAGAAAAACCCTGCCTCAAATTCCAACAGTAATTACATTTTTCTTTGCTTTTGTTTTTTGTTTTTTTCTTTTTAGGGGCTTATAAAACTCAAAGTGGTTGTAGCTTTCACTTTCAAGTGTATGCACCCCAGTAAATATTTAACATGGGATCACAGATTGGGAAAAATTACCAAAGCCATGTTCGCCTCAGTGTTTATAATTGTAAGAAGCATTAGATAGCTTAAATAAAAACACTTGAAGAGGAAAGCAGTAGCTGCAAGACTAGAGCATTTTGGGCCGGATTTTTAAAAGGTTACGCACGCTGGGCCTATTTTAAAAAGGCCCGGTGACGCACGCGAGTCCCGGGGCTTTACAAAAGGGGCGGGGCTGGGCCAGAGGCCTCCGACAGAGCAGCCATTGCCGCTGTATCGGAGAATCGCGTGCCGGCAACCCAGAGGCAGGTGCAAAGGGTAAGACAAAGCACAGCTTAGAGTAGGCTAGTGGGGGAAAGGTTAGGGGAAGGGGGTGGGAAGGTCAGGCTAGAGGGAAGGGAACGGAGAAGGCACAGTGCACACAAGGTGCATAATTTTGCACCCCCTTGCGCGTGCCGACCCTTGATTTTATAACATGTGCATGTTATAAAGTCGGGCGTGCAGGTGCACGCGCCAGGTAGCGCGCGCACCTGTAGGCCACATGCACTTCTTTTAAAATCTACCCCTATGTCTTTCTGAATTGCATATTAACTTTGTAAGCCATTTTTTGGTAACCCTTTTTGGTCTAAAAGGGCAAGGTATAAATGTAAAAATAAGATGATCGGGCCCAGAAAAACTCAAAAAAGGGGATCAAAGGTAGAAACTTGATGGATATGTCATCATCTTGAACCTGTAAAGATAAGACATTTTGTCCTTAATTCATTCAATGAATTTTCTGAAAGCCCTCATGGAGCACACACATGCAGACCGACAAATATCAAACTGAAACATTACTACTTCTCATGTGTGAGGTCTGGCCAGTCTTCTTGAGTAATGTCATTTCAGCTTAGGTCCTGCCTTCCTGCTGGTAAAACCAGCACTCAACGCATGTTACAATAAAAAAAAAAATAAGGATGTGTACTTGTTTCTAAAGAAATCCAAAAATGCAATGAATAAAAGCCATTTTCGGTTTGATTCAAATGAAATGAACTTAAAATTGCCTCCTACGAAAATTCCAAAAACTTTTGTCGGGTATTTTATTCACGGCATTCTTTAAAAATGGGCCTCTGCTGGGGCCTGGCTGGAACTGAGGCCAGGGTCGGGGGCCATACCCTCCCCGATTAAAAGGTTCAGAGCTCGGGAGCTCCCACCCTGGCCCCCAGCCCACAATTACCCCCCTTCCCAGATCCCAAGTCAAAAAAGGGCAGGAGTCATGCAACGGGCCCTGGAACTTTAAAAATAGTGCCATCCGCCTGGAGGATAGTGCAAAAGTGACATCACTATGGTGCCTTCCATCAGTGCAGCAGGCACCATTTTGATGTACAGCTATAGAAATGGGATAGGCTCAGCTCGGGGCAGTCTTTTGGCCCAGGAAAGATCAGCCAGGCCCATTTTTTAAATTATTGTTCAGGGGTGCGTGTGTGTGTGTATGTGTGTGTGTTTGTGTGTGTGTGCTTGTGTGTGTGTGGTGGTGGTGGAGTTATTTTGGCAGTTTTTTCATGTTTAATGTTTTTTTCAGTTTGGCAAACAAAAACACATTAAACAAAAAAAAGCCCCCAAAACAAAAAAAATTAAACCAAAAATTTTAGAGGCTGCACATCCCAGCTTCTTCCTGATACATGTGCCTGTCTGGGTCCCTATCTGTTCCTGAATCCTGATCAGGTTTATTCTATTTTTTTCTCCATGCCAACCCTCACCTAACCCTGCTCCCAAGCTACATCCCTCAGCATTGAACCCTGCTTGAACCTGATTTGCCAGACTTATTCTCAGCAGCTTGCCTGTGTGTCTTTTGGACACTATCTCTCTGTGTCAGTCCTCTTCACCTCACCTGTTACATAATGTTAGATTCAACAAGGAACGGCAGGATAGATCACATTTCCAATTCAGTGGTATTCAGTGAATCTGAAAAGTGAAATTTTTGATCAGTGTTCTTTTTAATTTCGGTATGGGTCAGTGACATTTAGCAAGTGGGGCACTAATGCAACTCCCATCTGTATTCCTCTTTCAAAGACTCAAGTCCTCCGTCAGTCAATATCTCTGGAGGCTGTACTGGAGTCGAAGGGAACAAGTCAGGAGCGAAAACTCAACTGAGAAACAAGAATGCCTGCAACAGCTGAGGCAAAATTGACTACTTCGAGGACCCTTAGAGGCAGGAATGCTTATGTTTATTGGCACAATTAATGCCTCCCAATTAGCTCAATTCAATGAGCCACAACTCAACTATAACTTGTGCAGTACAGTTCCTACTGTAATATGAAAATCCCACCAGACTCCCTAGCTCTCAGCCAGAACTGCTTAGCTCAAAACTATCTGAAATATAGTGAGTTAGCGTTACCAAAAGAGCAAACAGTGTACAGTGTGGCTTAAAGTCAAAATAATAGTGTGCATTTCATATTGTAAGAATCACAAATATTTAGTCTTTGGCCATACAGATTCTATTAGTATAGCATAATAGGCCATGTTATCCATGCATTTTCTTGAATACAAAATTAAGGAAAATCTTTACTGAACAGGACATGAATGTAAACACATCTATGTCTGATGATATGGAATGCAATTATCAACTGTTAAAAATTGATGGCAGCAAAATACTGATCCAGCATATTTAGTTAAAGTCACTATTACAAGTATAATGCTTAGTTTCATGGTGGGCAATCTGATTGGTTGGAACATACAGCTTTTGACAAGACACTTTCATAATCGCTGACTCAGAAAGTCTGCAAAGTTAAAAAAGGTCCCTGAAGGTGTGTATCGCGAAAATAGTGGTCTTGTCGAAAAACTTAGGTTGTAAGCCCTCTGGGGACAGGGAAATACCTACAGTACCTGAATGTAAACCGATGTGATATCTCAGATCAAATGTCGGTATATAAAAAAAAATAATAAATAATATCTTTGAAACATAACTTGTGAACTGAACCTGTGACATAGGACTTGTCACATGCCGAGAGAACTTATTTCTCTTCTCCAGTAGAAATCTAGGGAATATTTCTTTACGTTAGGAAATATTTCTTTACAAAAAGTGTAGTGGATGCATGGAACGGCCTCCCAGTGGTGGTGGAAACAAAATCAGTATCTGAATTCAAGAGAACATGGGAGAAACGTAGGAGATATCTGAGGGAGTGATGAGAATCGTAAAGCTAAATTAGTTGGGTGAATGTACAGACTAGATAGGCCTTATGGCTTTTTTCTGTCATCATATTTCTCTGTTTCTATCTCTGTGAATCCCATCGGTGTGCTGCTCCAGTGGTGCTCTGATATCCTCCACAAGGAGTAAAAGAATAGCTTGGTGTATTGCACCCAGGCCCGGCGCCACCAGGTGTGCAAACCGAGCAAACTAGCAGTGGAAGAAGTGGAGGCCAGTGGTGCTGCCGGTGGGAACGGCAGAAGAAAAATTCACGTCCAGGTGCTCCTCCTCTTCACTGCCTGCATGGCCCCGGAAGAAAAACTTTGCTGGAGCTGCACAGGCACGAAGGAGGAGGAGCATCTGCCGCGCACTGAAGACAAGCATTATTTGTGTCAGGGTCACCGCGAGGTGGGATCCCACCTCGCAGCGGCCAAGAAGTGGAAGCTAGCAACAGGGTCGCCATGGATCCCACCTCACGGCAGCCCGAGAAGAGGATGCCCGGCAACTGGGCCACCACGAATCCCACCTCGTGGCGGCCTGAGAAGAGGAGGTCTGGCAACAGGGCCACCACAGAACCCACCTGGAAGTGGCCCAAGAAGAGGAGAGCTTGGCAACAGGGCCGCCACGGATCCCACCTCACAGTGGCCCAAGAAGATCAGGGCCACCACAAAGCCCACCCCATGGTGACCTGGGAAGAGGAGGACCAGAGATGAGAGAGAGGCTGAGGCCCTGTATAGTGTGTGTGTGTGTGTGTGTGTGTGTGTGAGAGTGCATTGAGAAACTGTGTGTGGGTATAAATGTAAAAATAAGATGATAGGGAGTAACAGCCTGTGTGATCAGAGAAACAGCGTGTGTGAGCCTCTGTGTGTGCGTGTGAGGCAGCATGTGAGAGTGATAGAGCCTGTGTGTTTGTGTGAGTCAGCAAGTGAGCGTGAGAGAATGTGTGTGTGTGAGAGTGAGACAGCATTTGAATGAATGGGTACCTTCCTGGGGTCTGTCTGTGTGAGAATGAGTGCCTGTCTGGGGTGTGTTGATATAAATGGGAGCTTCTCTGAAGTGTATATGTGTGTGTGTGTGAGAGAGAGAGAGAGAGAGAGGAGAATGGGTGCTCCAGGTGGATTCAAACTTGCCAGCAACTGAAATGAAGATGAGGATCTGACCCTGCTGGTAGATTTCAACCAAAGAAGAGCTGGAAATGCCTATGGAGTGTATGTGTGTATGAGCTTGTGTTCATGTGTGTGTATATAAGAAAGAGAGGAGAAAGTTTGTGCATCTCTCTCCCACTAATTCATGACAGTCTCAGGATGACTGGAAACCAAAGATCCCAGCTATGGAGAGCATGGATTTTTAAAATACTTTTTAGCTTTATATTTCAGAGGTTATTTGATGTGTCTGCTGTTTTGAAATATTTTATTGGTGTTTGGTACATTAAAAAAAACTTGAATATGAGTTTTTAATTATTTGATCTTTTATTCATCAGTTTTTAAAATAATATTATTATGTTTTTAGTATTGTGATTATGTATTTATTTTATTTCTTGATTTTATTGTTTGATGTTTGAGGAATAGTGATGGTTCTTGTTTTCATTGTTGCACTGCATAGAGAGCCTGCTTCTTGTGGTTTCCAGTTCAGTTTTTGTCTGTGCATTTGTTTTTCTACTTTATGGTTGCTGTTTTCTGTATTTGGTGAAGGTCCCGCCATGCTGGAGGAGAAGGCAGTCCAGTGTTGGGGAAAAACAGGGAAGGCCAGACCCAAGGGGGAAGTTCAGCGGTTTGTGGGAGGAGCCTGCGGACCACCAAATGCAATATACCCCCAGATCCTACTCTTTCTTTATACTTAGAGGAATTTCACCTCCAATACTTTACCTTTCTCTTGGATTTTTGTATCCTAAATGCATTAGTCTGTATTTTTTTAGTATTAAATCTTGGCTGTCAACCTTAGACCATTCCTCGAGCTGCACTAGATCCCTTCCTCATGTTTTCCACTCCTTCCTGGCTGTCCACCCTGTTACAGATTTTGGTATCATCAGCAAAAATACAAACCTTTCCCAACAACCCTTCCGTTATGTCCCTCACTAAAAAGTTGAAAATAACTGGTCCAAGGACTGATCCCTGAGGAACACCACCAGTAACAAAACCCTCCTCAGCACCAGGCCTAAGCCATAGCAACAGGATCAGGCCCCTGCACCAGGCCTAGTTGGCACATCTGGATCAAACCTAGGCCTCAGCACTGGGACCAAACCTTGTCACCAGGCCCTGCACCAAGGTCTGGCCCTGCAGAAGGTCCTTTTATTTAAAGACAATGAATTTGAAAAAACCTGAACATTTTTGGTTATTTGCTTATGAAGCTAGTTTCAGTTTGTTCCATTTCAAACAGGAGTGGAGGAGTAGCCTAGTGGTTAGAGCAGCAGCCTAGGAACCAAGAGACCAGTGTTCAATTCAAGTCCCCTTGTGACCTTGAGCAAGTCACCTTACCCTCCATTGCCTCAGGTGCTGAAAAAAGTGCAAAAAGCAGAATATAAAATAAGGTCTCATTTTTTGCATTTGTGAAAAAACAAATGTATATCCCTGCAGCCTGATAAGTCCAGCCTCCAGGAAAATTCTGGGCTTTGGATCATGGTTCATGGCTGTAATGTTTCAGCCCATCTCTAATTTAAACGGTGTATCATGAACCATGTTAGTATTTGCCAATGTTACCATAGGAGTTTGCTGAATTCACAACTAGTATTATCTTCTCTTTCACAAGCCCATGCCAAGGCTCATCCCTATGTACCCCCACATCAGATGCCCACCTGCAGCTCCACTCCCCAGTACAATAGCCTCCTTCAGTAGTCCCACCCCATTTCCATACTCTACCTCCTACCCAACCACCAAAAATAGTAACAATCTCTTATGACACACCCCACCTCCCTCCCAGATTCCACCCGCTCCTCATCTCCAAAGAACCTACAGATCCACAATGGGGCAATAGAGCAATCCCCAGCTGTACCTAAATTGGCCTTCATGAAAATTTACTAGGGGGCATTTCCTAAATTCATGTTCATAGTTTCTTTAGGCTCCTAAATTTATGAACATAAAAAGTAGGTGGCTAAGGGGATGGAGTTAGGGCAGGGGAAGAAAGAGGAGCTTAGCACCGGTTTTCAGAACTAGGCACTAATTTAGGGTGCTAAATCTAGGCAAATGAATAGCAGGCCTAAATTTAGGGGTGGGGATCTAAGTTTTAGGCCCCTAAATTTATGTGAATTTTCAGCTGAAAACTTGGGACCCTAAGTTTGTCCGAAAATTGGTGCCTAATTTATGTACCTAATTTAAGGAGCAAAATTTAAGAGGTCATTTTTTAAAAAATATATCAACCCCTTAGTGTCTACTTTTGAATACCAAACAAAAGACAGAAAGAAAGATAATTTGGATGCAGAATAATGAACAACAAATATGACAGGTGATAGGGTGAGTGGAGAGACTAAATTATGCTTTGTATAAGTATAGCACGTAAACTAATGAAAGGACTATGAAATAGTTGCATTTATGTCATTTTGGTGATGGAAGACAGGGATTTAAAATGACGGAAGGAAGAGTCTAAAAGGCATTTAGTCCATAAGCAACTGCATTAGTTCAGAACTGAATGAGGCAGCTACCGTCTATTTATTAGATCACAGTAAGAGGAAGGCACTCATCAGGAAATACACTGATTCGTGGCCTTCTTCTGATAAACTGTCACACTACATTAAGGAAACCATACAGTACTGCTCTTATAAATATGTTCATTATCTTGCTATACATGGCCAAGGGTCTGATTTGCTAAGGCTTTTCTTCCATTCTGTGTCTGTGGGGAAAAGCCTTAGCAAATCAGATCTGAAAATTATTAACAAACACACGCAGGGCACAGAAGTTATCCAACATAAAAGTGTATTAAAACAATTCAAAGAAAGGAGAAGCTATACAAAACCACAACGAGTCAAATAAACAGAGTGTTAGTGAAATGGCAAATGGGAGGAATTGAAACAAGAATAAGGGAGCAATCATGTAATATTTTGGAGAATTCAATGATGTTCACCCCAGGTGTTTCTAATCATGAGTTCCCAACTGTCCTTTTTGTAATTATTTTTTCAATAAAGTGCCAAAAAATGCAAAATAAATACGGTGCTGAAGGAAAACTAATATAGTGCTGGATTCCTGGGCAAAACAATCAGGTTCATAAGCCCACAGAGGTTATTAAATCACAGTGTCACTATTTAACAAACCATATCAGGATCCGCCGTAGTCAAACAATAATTACCGCAGGGAGAGTTGGAAATTCATGATTATAAACACCTGGAATGAACATCGTTTGATGAGACGCCTAAATATGTTACGATTGTTCCCTTTTTCATAATTGAAATCCTCTCGTTTACTACGTCATCACTATCCTATGAGGTGAGTGTTAAAAGCTTGGCGCCTGCACACGAGTCGGGCTTGAGCACGCCCACCGAACTTTTAAAGCTGCCCAGATGTGCGTGTATCTCCCTCGGCTTGCATATTCTCAGATTTTTCAAATGGGGGCTGGGCATGGGCACTTTGGGGCATGGTCAACAGATGTGAACGTAAATGCTTACGTGCCCAGATCCCCTGTCACGTAAGTTTACTCCCGCTAGAGTCAAGGTGTAAGTTGAAAAAAATAAAAACCAGCCATACTCGGGTTGTAAGGGTCGGAGGGGGGGTGTAAGCTTTTCAAGCAGGGAGGTTTAGAGGACCTATCTGTTAACTGGGCAAACTGGTGTGCGGACTGGTGAAATTGGCAAAGGCGTCGATGCGCGCCCCTTTTAAAATGCCCCGACTTACGCGGTAGAAGCGGGATTTGCGCACACATGCACGCGTCCACTTAAAATTGGGTGCACATGTGCGCGCAGTCAGATTATTTTATAACGCGTGCGCATATACGCGTGCAAATAATAAAACGGCCACATCCCTGTGTGTGCGCTGGTTTGCAACCTACCGTCCCTGTGTTTATTAAAATAAAATAAAAGCATTAATAAAAAGGAACACCTTATCCCCATTTTCTTGGGCATGAAGGAGAGGGTTGAAGGTCGCGTCCTTTTATCCAAGAGATCTCTTCTTCCCTCAGGTGGAGCAATAGCATGCCAAGGTAAAGCGGAAAGAGAAAAAAAAAAAGAGTACAGTCAGAATAACTCACAGACAACACAGCAGCAACAGAAAAGCAGTAAAGATGGCACCGCATATGTAGCCAAAAGGAAAAAAAAAAAGAAAAGAACGAGCCAAAGTGATAATTTTTTATGTTGCTGTGGCCCGAGGAACAGGGCTATCGGAGGAGCAGGTAGACAGGCAGGAGCATTCTCTATCTTACTCTGGCAACACGTGAAATTGTCATGCCGATAAAGTTATCCGAATGTGGATCTGGGTCTCCGAGCTGGGCATGTGCTGTGTTGCTATGCAACAGAGAAGCTGGCGAGGGAAGACTGAAAGACAGTTGACAACCTTTGGGGAATGGAAGAATACAGGAGCTCACTGAGGGAGTTACTTATACAGTTTGTTAAAACTAGAACAGCATTCATATAATGAAATGAATGTAAAAAAAAAAAAAAAAAAGTGGCTGTGACAGGATTGTGTAGTGATTGAATGCTGGAAACTTTGTGATTGAAGATATGTGCAAGATAACTTGTAAAAAGGATTTTGCCGGAAATGTGTTAAGTAATAACATTTTACTAGGAAAATGTTCTCCTGAGTAAAAAGGTAAGGAGCAGAAATAAACAGGAAAGGGAATGAAGGTATAATAAAATATTGGAGCAGAATGGCGGGACGTACTAGGGATGTGAATCTTGAGCCCGATCGTTTTAACGATCGGGTTCATCTGGCGGGAGAAAAAAATCTGATCGGCATGATTTTTTTGGTGAAAAAATCGTTTTTCCGAATAGTGCGCACTAACGCGAGTTAGTGTGCACTATCAAAAATTGTTACTTAATGGTTTAAAAGTAACATTTGAGGAAATGTTCGTTAGCTAGAGGTGCGCACTAAGCCACGCATGCTTGTTGCTGTCCCCCGTGGCCATTTTGCTACCAGATATAGCACGCACTAACCAGAAAGAGAAAAAAAGTGCCAGCAGGCTGCAGCAGTGACAGTGCCAGCAGTAGCCACTAGCCAGTAGCCAGTCTAGCCTCAGCCTGCTCTTTAAATTTAACCACTGTAAGTATAATAAATTAATAATGAAGTTTTTTGTTTAGTTTCTCTATAGTTTGTTAATGTTTTGAAGCTCAGGTTGCAAGTTTATTTATTAAATGTTTTGTTTCACTAAAGTAGCATATAGAGAAGTACTTAATTTCATTTTATGTAAAGTTTCTTTAGTTTAATACACAAAGTACTTCATTTTATTTTATTCTACTCTAGTGAAAAAAAAGAAGTTTAGTTTAACACAGGAACTGCAAACTTGAGCACAGTGAATGGGGGGGGGAGGGGAGAGGGATGTGAAGGGGGAGACAGCCCCTGCACTCAGCAGCTCTGATTTTCTGAAGAGATCTGTCCTTCAGAGACCAGGGAGTGGGACTGCTTGGCCCTTCACCTCCCCCTTTCCCTCCCCTTCCCCTTCTCTCTCCCATAGACTGTTTTCATACTGTTTTCATACTGTTGACGTCCAGAACCTATGCTCATGTTTTTACTCATCAATAAGAAATTTCTTCCTCCTCCTCCCCTCCACGAACAACCTTCCTTCCCCCTCCCCACCCATTAGCAAACCTCCCTCCCCATGCGCTAGTTTCGCTCTAATAGTGCATACTGCTACTGTTCCTAGTTACGTTATGTTATATTATCCAAGTTGTTCACTCCCTTGTTCATTGTAAGACATATGTTGTCATTGTTTTCTACTTGTTATAATGTAAACCGGAGTGATAAGTAATTCTGTTACCTGAACTTCGGTATAAAAAAAGTTATAAATAAATAAATAAATATACCAGCAGTGGGGGGGGGGGGGAGGGGGGAGAGAGGGATGTGAAGGGGAGACAGCCCCTGCATTCAGCAGCTCTGATTTTCTGAAGAGACCTGTCCTTCAGAGACCAGGGAGTGGGACTGCTTGGCCCTTCACCTCCCCCTTTCCCTCCCCTTTGTCAAGCTACCAACCGTTTCCATTTCCCATCCCCCATATATTAAACCATCACCTCAGTGGGAACCTTGGTAACATCAATAAATAAGATGCAGCCAATAGGAATACATATTCATTCCTAACTGACCTGAAAAGTGTCAAAATGTATCATTTTCTGTTAGTGCGCACTAACAATGGGTAGTGCGCACTAACTTCCTGTTAGCGCGCAATAACTCCCGTTAGTGTGCACTAAGACGATTAATGATTTTGTTACGATAAATCGGGGGAATTTCTATTGTTTCACACTCTTTAACGATTAAACTGAGTTTGAAACTGCACTAACCACATTCCCTGGCAACAAATTCCAGAGTTTAATTGTGTGTTGAGTGAAAAATAATTTTCTACGATGTGCTACATGTTAACTTCATGAAGTGCCCCCTAGTCCTTCTATTATCCAAAAGAGTAAATAACCGATTCACATTTACCCATTTTAGACCTCTCATGATTTTAAAAACCTCTATCCAACGTCGCTTCTCCAAACTGAACAGCCCTAACCTCTTTAGTCTTTCCTCATAGGGGAGCAGTTCCATCCCCTTTATCATTTTGATCGCCCTTCTCTGTACAAGGGTGCTGAGATGCAGAAGAGTCTCTCTGGAACATCAATCGCTTGGAAGCCAGGGCAGTCTGGTTGGCATGTTTGCAGTTTGGCGACAGGCTGCAGGGTTGATTGATCCAGATGGACAATGTAACAATTGTGGTTTACATAAATTGGCAAGGAGTAACCAAGAGCCAACAAATGTCACGGGAAATAGATCAACTTATGGAATGGGCCAAACTACATCTCCAGATGATCTCAGCCTTGCACTTAGCAGGAAACGACAATGTAAGAGCAGACTTTCTCAGCAGAGAGAGTCTGGACCCAGGAGAATGGCTGCTATCAAACATGGTGTTTCGTCTGATTTTGGATTGCTGGGGTCTCCCATTTCTAGAACTGCTGGCAACTTCTCACAATGCGAAAGTTCTGCGATTCCACAGTCGCAGGAGAGATCCAAAATCATTGGGGATTGATGCCTTGGTGCAGGAGTGGCCGGAAGACAAGTTGCTGTATGTCTTTCCTCCATGGCCCATATTGTACAGATTAGTCCAAAGCAGTGGTTCTCAACCTTTTTCCCATCGTGACACACCTGACAGACCACATTCAATGTGTGACACACTGATCATTACAATTTACGGCAGAAATAAAAAATAAAGGTCCAGTATTATTTTTGTTGTTAAGAATGACACAAGGAAAAGATACATATTCTGTCTGAACAGAAATTGCATAAACGGTAAACATCCCACACCAAAACAGCACCAATTTCCAGCACTTAACAGTAACCACCTTACCTAAGACAAGGCAACACTGAAAATATTACACCAGGCCTTAAGACACCAATACATCTCCTATTAGGAAAACGGTCCAAGTTAGGCTGCTATAGAGCCCTACACAGAAACTACACGCCAGCAGAGAACCTCACCTGAATCACATGTGCTGACCCTCACCTAACAAAGAATAAAGAGACCAAAACGCATAACTAGAAACATGCAGACAAAAACTGAATTGGAAACCGCAACAAGCCAGAGTGTCTGTAAGCAGTGCAACAAAGGAAAAAAAGAAATATCACCCACCCTTATAAAACAAATCAAGAAATATAAAATCAGTAGCAGTAAAACCATACTAACAAAAAGAACAGATTATTTCAAAACAGCGGATGAATGGAATATCCAATAATTAAAAACTCATATCAAAAATTTCTAGATACCAATAAAATATTTCAAAATAGCAGACACAAAAACCCAGTAATGAAAAATAATAAGGATACAAAAAATGTTTTGCTCTGCATACCTGGGAACGTTTGATATCCAGGTGCCCTGAGATTGTTTTGAATTAGCAGGAGGTGTGGTTTGCTTGGAACTTTCTCCTCTCTCTCTCTCTCACAATCGCTCACATATACACATGCTTTTTCTCCCTCACTTATATAGGCTCTTAATTACACATTTACACACATGCTGTCTATCTTTTCAGGCTTACACACACACAGGCTTTCAATCACACACATACATGCTGTCCTTTTCTCTCACATATAG
Organism: Rhinatrema bivittatum; assembly: GCF_901001135.1. NCBI lineage: Eukaryota > Metazoa > Chordata > Amphibia > Gymnophiona > Rhinatrematidae > Rhinatrema > Rhinatrema bivittatum. The sequence goes on along the minus strand of NC_042619.1, from coordinate 33,312,113 downwards.
ACTCTCATTCACATGCTTTCAAACATGCTTACTCTCTCTCATTTACACACAGGCTCTCAATCACATACTCATATGCTCCCTTCACCTAAACCAGCTCTCAATCACTCACATACTCTCTTTCACATGTACAGGCTCTCAATCACATACTCCCTCACCTAAACCAGCTCTCAATCACACACAGACACATTCTGTCTCTCTTTCTCTCATTTACACACAGCCTCTCAATCACATACTCACATGCTCCCTCACCTAAACCAGCTCTCAATCACACACAGACACACATGGTCTCTCTCTTTCTCTCATTTACACATAGGTTCTCAATCACATACTCACATGCTCTCTCACCTAAACCAGCTCTCAATCACATACATACTCTCTTTCACATGTACAGGCTCTCAATCACATACTCCCTCACCTAAACCAGCTCTCAATCACACACAGACACACATGCTCTCTCTCTTTCTCTCATTTACACATAGGTTCTCAATCACATATTCACATGTTCCCTCAGCTAAACCAGCTCTCAATCACATACATACTCTCTTTCACATGTACAAGCTCTCAATCATTCACATACATGCTATCTCACTCTCACACACACACACACACACACACACACATGCTTGTTCATTCACTCACTCTCCCCCCTCCCCCAAACTAGCAGCAGCAGCAGCCTCCTCCACTTCTAACCCTAAAAGCAGCAGCAACTTACTTCATTTTCAGCCCTCGCGGCGCAAGGAGTCTCATCAGCCGCAGGGGTTGACGACATTCTTCATTTTTCTCCGAGCTGTGCTGCTCATTCCTCAGGCTGCGCCTCTCTTTTCTTCGGGCCGACGCTGCCCGCACTAGCAGGGTCTCTTTTTCTCGTGCACGCACCCGCTGCTCACCACTTCCTCTTCTGGGCTGTGGGGGGGGGGGGGGAAGAAGAGAGCATGCCGGTGCCACTGACTCCAGCTCTCCTGCTGCGTTCTGCCCAGGCCTTCAGAATTTTAAGCCCGGGTGGAGGACCTATCTTGCTCGGGTAGGGGGAGCAGCTGGATCAGCAGGGGACCGGGAAGTGTGGTGACACACCTGCGTGTGCTTGGCAACACACTGGTGTTCGTGACACACCGGTTGAGAACCACTGGTCCAAAGGATTAAGTGCCACAAAGGGATCATGCTCTTGGTTGCTCTGGATTGGTCTAGGAAATCGTGGTATGTGGATCTGTGGCAGCTCCTGGTGGAATTGCTCCTTCGATTTCTGGCGCACAGGGATCTGTTGCGGCAGGGTCCTGTTCTTCACAAAGATCCAACTCGATTTTTCTTATGGTATGACCCTTGAAAGGGCTCACTTTCTGAAACGTGGATACTCTGCGGCAGTGAATTCCACCTTGCTAAGAGTTAGAAAGTTCTCCACTTCTTTGGCCTATGTGTGGGTTTGATGAGTGTTTGAGGCCTGGTGTTTGGTCAAGATCCCATTCATTGTATGTTTGCAGGATGGCTTGAATAAAGGCTTGACCCTTAATTCCTTAAAGGTACAAGTAGTGGCTTTTGCCTGTTTCAGAGATCAGGTGAATGGTGGATCCTTGTCGGCTCATCCTGATGTTGTTGCAACCCTTAGATATCAAGAGACATATTGCCAGGTATCTGGAGGTTATTAAGGCTTTACGGAAGACAGATCACCTGATTGTCCTTCACAGCGGTACTAGGCAGGGAGAGCTGGCCTCACAGGCTACAGTAGCTCACTGGATTAAGAATGTAGTCACGGCTGCATTCGTTGATGCTGGGAAGCCGTTACCTAGCCAGATCAGGGCTCATTCCACTAGGGCTCAGGCAGTATCATGGGCAGAAGTGAAATTGTCTCCCATCAACATTTGCCAAGCTGTGACATAGTTCTCATTACACACTTTTTCCAGGTATTATTGTCTGGATGTGCAAGCCTGGGAAGATGCAGCCTTTGCATGTGTGGTTTTGACTGGACCACGGGCAGCCTCTTACCCTATTCGGGAGTAGCTTGGGTAGGCATGTGTATGTGTACTCCTAATTTTAAAAGTATACATGCACAGGAGGGAAATGTTGGCTTTGAGGTGCACAAGTGAGGGAATTTTATAACAGGCACACATCCAGGCCATGACAAGTTTCACCAATTCATCCACCAGTTTGCCCAGTCTATAGCTAAGTCCTCAATACACCACTGGTTCTTTAGCCTGCATTCCTCCCAGTTAAGCCAGAGCCCTCAAGCACTTCATATGTGGCTAGAAATTGTTTTGTTCTGACTTACACCTCATCTATAGCAGAAGTAAATTTGCACTGAAATGAACTGGAAGCGCACAGCATTCACTTCGCTTCATGCTCGCATATCTCTTGGCTCCACCCCAGAATTCCCATGTCCTGCCTCCATTCTGCCCCTTTTTTTTTCCTGATGTGAGAGACATTCGTGCATCAGTACTTATGCGCGTATGTGGGTGGCTTATAAAATTGGGTGGACACGCACATGTGCTATATATAACATGCACAATAAAGGGAAACCAATACAAACTAAATCATATAGCAAGGGCTTAGCTATAAAGGTGTCAGCATGCCAGACGGTGTGTTCAATAAGATTTGAACTGCCTGGTCTTTTCTATCATCCACCTTGTGCATGAGTGAATCAAAAATAGTGAAGCTAAATCAAAATTGCAAAATTATGCAGCTGGGGGAGGATTATGCCACCACCCACTTGCAGGACAAACAGGTTGACAGCTTCAGGATACTCTGTTTGGCTTGTAGAAGCCTGCCTCTGCACCTCCCCTAGGTAATCCTTATTTCATATGGTCATAAAGTGAAAACGGAACCCTGCCATTCCCTGTTGAGCGCCCTCCTCTTACTCAGAGTCCCGTTTCTTTTTGGTTCCACTGCTCTCCTCCTTCCCCAGTGGCTCTTCCTTTTCCTTAATCAGGTCTGCAGCTGGGCTCTGTTCCCATCACCTCCTGTTCTGCAGTTTAGCTCACATTGCAGGGAGCTGTCAGATTCCCCTCCCCCAACAGCTTCCTGTCTTTGCCTTTACAACATATAATGATATCTGCAATAAGAGGCATCTCTTGACCTCCAGTGCAAACTCCAAAGAATGCACGCATGCATCCATCTACATGTTGCATGTCTGACTTGTAATTAGACACCAGCCCTTCAGATGGATTATTGCATGCTTCGGTTATTTAGGGGAAAAGAGAAAAAGTGTGAATAAACTCAGATAGAAGGAAATAACAGTTACACCAAGAATCATTTGCAAATAATGGAAAGGCAGACTACACAGAAAGGCGTTGAATATAACCAAGAAAGACAAAGAATCAAAATGGCAGATACTACTCAGAGAACACAGAAAAGGCATGCAGCCGTGGAACATGCTTTTCCAAACTTCCTTACAGTCAGGAGTGGTCAAAGGGACTGGAGACAGGCAGAAGTGGCTCCTCTTCACAAAAGTGGAAGTAAGGAGGAGTCTGAAAACTACAGGCCAATTATTTTGATCTCTGTGGTGAGTAAATTAAAGAAATTGCTGCTGAAACAGAGGATAGTGCAATTTCTGGAATCCAGTGGATCACAGGATCTGAGACAACATGGTTTTTACCAGAGGTAGGCCATGTGAGACAAATCTAATCAATTACCTCAAGAATTAGATCAAGGAAGAGCACTATAATGTACTTGGATTTCAGCTAGGCCTTTGAAAGTGTTCCACATAAGCGACTTACAGCATAAACAAGCTCAGGAGCCTTAAGGAAGCTTCTGCTGCTAAGAAGAAAGAGGCTGCCAAGCCCAGCAGTGAATGATGACATCGTCACCATGAGACCCAGAAGGGCCCCAGGTCACAGCTCCACAGAGCAAGGTCCAAAAATAAAATAAAAGGTTAAAAAATTAAAATTAACAAAATAAATAATATAATAAAGACTAGGAGTAAAAGTGGCAGGGAATCCCGAGCAAGCCCCCACTGAGCTAATAACCCTCCCAGACAATGCAGGAAGTACAGAGGGATGCATGAAGCAGGGCAATACTGCAGGAAGGGGGCCCTGGGAAAGTCCCTGCTGCACTGCTACAAGTCAGAACAAAACCCTGGGGAATAGAATTGTTATGTTTAAGGAAGGATGTGAACCCTTGGGCGGAGATGAGAGATGCGTCTGCCCACAGGGAGGAGCCCTGTGAACCTCACCATCAGCAGGCACAGTCTCAGTGACGTGGGACACAGCTAGCAATGAAGACTTTATTAATAGGAAGGAAGAATTAGTCTCCACAGAAATGGAAATATGTTCATACAGTCCTGGGCAGAGTGAGACACAGTTGAGAAGATCCGGTAGTGGCCCGCGGAGCGGGGTACACCGAGGATCCCCTCTGGTGAGCGCAGGCAATTTCAGAATACAGATCCGGTAGTGGCCCGCGGAGCAGAGTATGCCGAGGATGTCTGTACAGTAGATGTTGAAGAACTGGTAGCGATGCCTTAACCCAGAAGTGGCTTCTGTAGATGAGGTGTCGGTATTCTGTAGAGCCAGAGGATGGAAGACTCCCACAGGAGGAAGGCAGTAGTGGTCCGAGGATCGGGTTATGTCATGTGAAATCCTCCATGCAGTCTGTATAGTAGAAGTCAGTAGCAGTACTCACAGTCGGTGGTTCCTGGAGCGAGGTAGAGACCAGAGGAGGCAGGTCCAATAGTAGTCAGGCAGGAAGGCCCTCCGAGGAGCGGATAGCCGGGAACGCAGGGGTGCACCTGAGGAGCGGGTACTCAGAGCATCCGTATGCCAAGACCGAGTCAGGAACAGAAAGTCCTTGAAGTGGAGATTAGAATACAGCAAGACGGAAGACCTTGCTAACTCGGGGAAGGCAAGGGCAGGTCAGATTAAATACACTGGCGGGCTGACATCATCGGTCGGGGACACCCCCGAGGTTCCCGCTATGACGTGTTCAAATGAGACCCTTGCGCGCGCATGTCTAGGTAACTCCGGGTCCAAGATGGCAGTCGGTAGCACCCAGGCTGACCCGGGAATGCCTGAGAGGTCGGCGGGGATTGGCAGAAGCCGCCATTCTTCCCAGACTTGATGGAGCAGGGATAAAATAGGTGAGCATGAGAGGTCGCAGCCGTCTGCGACCGACAGGCGTAACAATAATTTAAAGAAAGGGAGCAAATTGAGTGATAGATTATACTGTACAAGTCCCATTATATGTGTCAAAGTGGTTAGGCAGCTCACAATTTTTACCTCCTGAACTATGGCAACCACAGCAGCACAAGAAATAGCCTCATGGCTGAAAATAGTGAAATGACCATTGACTAATGGAAGGACATCAGGGGAGTAAAATGACCATCCCCCTAGGACCTCTTGTGGACAGCACAGCTACTATACAAAAATATTAAAATCATCTAGAGGTAGTTGGCACCTGTTCCAAGGTACCAAGGAGGATAGGGCGATGCAAGATTAAGGTATGTGAGAACTTTTAGATTGCATTACTTTATGGGTGATGTCATCAAAGCAAGGATATGTTATGTGGGAAAAATGTTTTCATGTGGGAAACTTGGACAGAATACAGGTGGTGCTGGACAAGGGCAGAAGTGCTGTTCACCATTTCTGCCAGACCCAAGAGAATTCTTGGAGGAGCTATCCTTCATCTAAGGGGAACAGTCACAGGGTCTGGTAACGGCTAAGTACTGAATAAGTATGGGAAGATTGAGAGGAAAAGGTGATTTTGATTCACAGTTGGTCCTTTGCCCTATGTCAAGGTAAAGAGACAGAATAGTTTATTGTAACAATATTGAACAGGAACACAGCTCTATTTCACCTGTTCTTGATAGAAAAGAGCATATAGGGTCAGATTTTTAAACCTACATGCAGGCATAGATTTATTTATTTATTTATTTTAAAAACTCTTCTATACCATCGTTAAGTTGGAGAACCATCACAATGGTTTACATATAGGCACGATAACAACTATGAGTGGTATAGCTTACAACTTGAATATGTGCCAATATAGTTCGGTAACAATATAGTGCAATGAGCTATAAGTTTAAGTGAGTTAATTAGTTTGGTATGACAGTTTCTCACCAGTATAAAATTAACATTACTATGAGTTTGTTCGGTGCGTCCATCTTAATCAATTGTTTTTCTCCTTCACTTTGTCTTTATCGAAGGCTTGTTTATAGAGCCAGGTTTTCAGGTTAGATTTAAAGATTTTCAGATTTCTCTGGAGCCTTAATTCGAGAGGCATGGTGTTCCATAGTACAGGGCCCGCCAGTGACAGGGCTCTTTCCCTAACTTGAGTGAGCCGTGCTGTTCTGACTGAGGGGACAGTTAGTAGAGCCTTATTTGCAGATCTTAGGTTTCTGTGAGGGACATGTACGCGCAGTGCTGTGTTAAGCCAGTCGGCTTTTTCCTCATGTATTAGCTTATGGATTATACATAGAACTTTGTATTGTATTCTTTGTTCGATTGGGAGCCAATGTAGTTCGGCAAGTGTTCCGGTTATGTGGTCCCTTCTTTTTTTGCCGGTTAAAATTCTTGCAGCGGAGTTTTGTAGTATTTGCAGCGGTCTAAGAGTAGATTGTGGTAGCTCTAGTAATAGTGCATTACAATAGTCTGTGCTTGCGAATATCAGTGCCTGTAGGATTGTGCGAAAGTTATTTAGTGTTAAGAGGGGTTTCAGTCTTTTAAGATTCATTAGTTTACCGTATCCTTCTTTTATTTTCTGAGAGATGTGCTGTTTCATGCATAGCTCAGGGTCCACTATAACCCCAAGATTCCGTACTTTTCTTGCTAGTTCCACGTCTTGCATATTTTAAAATTTGATTGTAGTTTGTGTTGGTTAAGTGTTTTTTCGTTCGAGGTGTAAGAATTCAGTTTTGTCGATGTTTATTACTAATTCCATCTGATTTAGGAGCTGTTTGATTATTTCAAGGTACATGTTGGCTAGTTGCATTGTTTCCTCGATGGAGTTAACTATGGGTAATAGTAGTTGAATATCGCCTGCATATAAGTAATGTGTGATTCCTAGTCCTGCTAGAAGGTGACAGATTGGCAGTAGGTAAATGTTGAAGAGTGTTGCGGACAGGGCTGATCCCTTTGGGACACCTGTTGTTAGTTTAATTTTGTCTGAAAGTGTATTTTTAATTTGTGCTTGGAAGTATCTGTTGCTTAGATATGATTCAAACCAATTTAAAGTTTTGCTAATGAGTCCAATTTCTTTCAGTCGAGTGATTAGTATTTTGTGATTTACAGTGTCAAAGGCTACGGAGAGATCTAATAGAACCAGAATGTAATGTGTTCCTGTATCAAAGCCTCTTAGGATAGTATCAGATAGGGCTAGTAGTAGAGTCTCTGTACTATAATGTTTGCAGAATCCATGTTGGGCTGGGTATAATATGTTGTTAAGTTCAAGGTGGTTTGACAATTGTTTTTGTACTGTTTTTTCAATAAGCTTGGCAATAAAAGGTAGGTTGGAGACAGGTCTATAGTTGTTCAGATTAAGGGGGTCCAGGTTCTTTTTCTTAATGATAGGTTTGATTATAGCTCCTTTCAATGGATCGGGCATTACTCCTTCATTTAGTGATAAGTTGATGATGGTTGAAAGTGTTGGTGCAACAGTACTGGCAAGTTTTTTTTAATTCTGTAATAGGTATGGTATCGATTATGTGGATAGCTGGGTTCATTTGATTAATCATTTTTTCAACTTCATGTTGTGATAGCTCCTCAAATTCTGACCATTTATTGATTTCTCTAGTGGGCATCTTAATTTCTTGTTTTGTTGCATTGGGGATTTTTTTTTTTTTTAGGTTCTCAATTTTGTCACTAAAGAATTGGGCAACTTCATTGCATTGGTTCACTTGTAAGGTTGGTTGATTGTTTGTATTGTCAGTGGTTAGGTTTTTTACTATGTTAAACAGGGTTCTGGTGTTATTTGCAAATTTATCGATTTTTGAACTGTAGTATTTTTTTTTTGGCGTCTAAAATTGTTTTTTTGTAATAGGCGAGTTGTTTTCGATATTGTGTGAGGTTAGCATTAGTTTTGTGGTTTTTCCATTCTTTTTCTTTTTTTCTAAGGGATCGTTTTATTTCTTTAATTTGTTCACTGTACCATGGATTATTCAGCTTTGGTTCTTTAATTTGAGCTGTTTTTAGAGGGTTTAATTCATTAGCTAATGTGTTTGTTTTGTTTATCCAAACTGTTGTAGCGTTTAGACTATTTGAGCAATTTATGTGCATTAATTCTTTATTTAAATTATCTTTAAGTATTTCAGTGTTGAAAGGGGAGCGGTATGTAAATTTATCTGGGTCCTTGATTTGTTTCTGTATTGGTCCTATGTGCTTGATCTGTGAATTAATAAGGAAGTGGTCTGACCAAGGGATTTGTGTGTATTCCGTTTTAATGTTTTCAAAGAGGTTACTATTAATGAAGGTCAGATCTAAAGAATGTCCAGCTTTGTGAGTTGGTTTATCTGTGAGGAGATTGAAACTGAGTGCAGTCATTACGTCAATTAGTGTTTGGCAGGTGCTGGAGAGAGGGTGAACATCCATGTGGAGGTTAAAATCCCCTAGTATTATGGTGGGCTTAGAGGGGTTAAGATGGGTTGTGAAGAATTCTATTAATGGGGAGATGTTAAGCTCAAGGAGACTGGGGGGGGGGCAGTAAACTAGGCATATTTGAAACTGATTAGTGTCAAACAGGGCAATTTCATGATTTGTTGGTGTTGTTATTGAGAGTAATTTAGTTTTAAATACTTTTTCAATAATTAATAATAATCCCCCTCCTCTCTTATTAGTTCTAGGGATGGAGAAAACATCATAGTTTCTGTTGGGTATTTGATTCATTAACACTGTATCTGATTTTTTTAACCAAGATTCGGTTATTGCCATGAAGTTAGGTTTATTGTCATATATCAAGTCTGTGATGATGGGAAATTTTTTTGTCACTGATTGTGCGTTCACAAGCATAAATGAGATTAATATAAGGCTTTTAATTTTCGTACTGGATGTATCTTTCAATGGAATTAGGTTCCTTGTGGTTGACTTGCTAGTTGCTTTTTTATTGTGTAGTTTGTTGTATTGCAGCCTTTTAGTGTCAGTTGCATATTTACCGTATCCTGTGCACGTTTGGATGTTAGATGTATCTTTTGAGTTCGTTGTTATTGTTCTGATGCTGGTTGAAAGTTGGATTTTGTCCATTTTTTAATTTCGTGGGCTGCTGTACGAAGGGGCTTACAAAGGGGCATGTCCCTTTGGTGCGCCCCTTTGGGGCACGGTGCCGGCGCGCGGCGCCTGCCGGGTCCTTGGCGCGCTTTTATCCTTGGCGTTCCCCGGTGACGTCAGTCGTGTCACCGAGGGGGAGGAGCGCGGGTCAGAGGCCAGGGAGGCCGCGAGAGCACTGCAGACCTGTTGAAAAGAGAAAAAGAGAAAAACAACAAGGGAGGCAAAGGGAGAGAGAAAAAACAAGTAAAACTGATGTGATTTAGCCTCGGGTGGTTCGGGAGGCAGGAGGGCACGTCCGCTTCCGGGTCTTGGCGCGCTTTTATCCTCGGCGTCCCCCGGTGACGTCAGTTGCGTCACCGAGGGGGAGGAGCGCGGGTCGGACGCTGGGGAGGCCGCGAGAGCACTGCGGGACCTGTTGAAAAGAGAAAAAGAGAAAAACAACAAGGGAGGCAAAGGGAGAGAGAAAAAACAAGTAAAACTGATGTGATTTAGCCTTGGGTGGTTCGGGAGGCAGGAGGGCACATTCGGGAGGCAGGAGGGCACGTCCGCAACCCGGCGTGCACAAATCTACGCCCGATTTTATAACATGCATGCGTATCCGCGCACATGTTATAAAATCCGGGGTCGGCGCGCGCAAGGGGATGCACACTTGTGCACCTTGTGTGCGCCGAGCCCTAGGGGAGCCCCGATGGCTTTCCCTGTTCCCTCCGAGGCCGCTCGGATTTTGGAGCGGCCTTGGAAGGAACTTTCCTTCCGCCCCCTCACTTTCCCCGCCCTTCCCCTACCTAACCGCCCCCCAGTCCTATCTTAACCCCCCCCCCCCCTGACCTTTGTTGACGAAGTTACGCCTGCCTTTGGGCAGGCGTAGGTTGCGCGCACCCTCAGCACGACTGCTGTGCCGGAGGCCTCAGTCCCGCCCCCAGCCTCCCCCACCCCGTCCCCGGCCCACTCCCCAACCATTTTTTCAAGCCCTGGGACATAAGCGCATCACGGGGCTTGCACGTGTCGCCGGGCCTATGCAAAATAGGCTCGGCGCACGCAGGAGCGAGTTTTAGGGGTTACGCACTTAATATACTCGTGTAACCCTTTGAAAATCCATCCCATAAGATTGTGAGAAAGAGTGAATGCTCTTCCTGGAATTTCTGATTATCGTTTCATTTTTCCCAATTAGGAGACCAGTTCATTAAACTGACAGACACCTCACTAGAGAACTCCTAACTGACAGAAAATTCACGGTGTCAGGAAGTTAGGCTTTCTTATTGATTTTGTAAAGATAAGCAATAGGTATCCCTGGAAGAGAGAATGCCATCAAAAGAAGATTGAACACCCATAGCATCTAGACTCATCTTCCAAGGATGGCTACTGCACCCAGATTCATTGCCCAGGAAACATCTGTCGCATCGGAGCTTTGACAAAAAAGGATCATAGATAAGTTTACCACCATATCAAAGAAACATACTCAGTCTGCCCAGACTACCAACACTTTGTTGGACTCAATAGCAGAGGCAAACAGTAAGAGAAAATACTGAGAGAAAAACAGACACACAGAGAAGAAAAAAACACAAAAAAGAAAGATACCTCAAGGGACTCTGCACTAGAAGAGCCTGTGAAATGATATAAATTGAATTTCTTAAAATACAAACTGTAAATAAAACACTGTGAAAGTAAAGAGAAAATACAAAGACAATACTTATCTGACTCATTGTATTCAGCCTACGGCTCTACAAGAAAACAAATATAATTGTTAATAGTGTTTAAGGTATTTCTATACTAAACGGAAAAGGTTTGAAGGCATTGAAGTTCCAAACTATTGTCTAAACATATAACAACCTTTATTTAGGTATTTGTTTAAAAATACTTGTTGAAAAGTACATATGGTATATTGTTTATTGCCAGTCAATTCTTAACTCTGTTATCTAGTATAATAAAATCATTAAACCCTTTATTACATGATCATTTACTGCAGAAGATTTCTGGACTAACATCTTTACACAGGATGCTTTCCTATTTTTATCTTGGCTTTCCCTCCCTACCCCTGGAAGATGGCTGGGAGGGTTAGACTCAACCACACTAAACTTGGCAGGAAAGTGGGCTTTTCAGTTATGCCCCCTCAAAGAAACATCACTGGTCCCTATTTATCTTGACTCCCTCAGCCTGGGACACCAAAGCAGGAGGGACTGCACCCTGAGGTGGTTCGGTATGGTACAGGAGGCAAATTTTTTCTGTGCACAAAACATGAGTGAGTTCTAGGGGTGATTACACCTGATGACCTTAAGGTGGCCAAACAAATAGATAAGGTGATGGCAAAAGCCAGAAGGATGCTTGGGTGCATAGGAAGGGGACTAGCCAGCAGAAAGAGTGAGGTGATATTACCTCTAATGAGGTAAGGAGGAGGCACTGTGGGTTATTCTGGAAAGAGGGACTGGGACATATATTTATAATGGTGTAATAAACAGATCTCCATCACAGACAGAAGAAATGGGTAGAGATTTAATGGAAGATATTCAGAAAATTGCTATGAAAGGGGAGGTGCTATTGCTAGAGGATTTTAATCTGCCAGATAGTGATTGGGACAACCCAGCTGCAGTGCCATCCAGAAGCAAGGAGAATTGTTCTGTCAACCAGGGACCTGCATGGGAGGGAATGATACTGGATCAGGTGCTAACCAAAGGGGACAGTATCTCTGATGATGCAGTGGATGATCATCTGAGAACCTGTGGTCACTGGATGATGTGATTCAACATTAGAGTAAATGAAAATTAGAATAAAGATTCATTCAAAGGCGAGGTTTCCAGACTTCAAAAACTTTGTTAAAATGGGAAGCATCTCAAGGAGTCAACTGGATGGGAAAATCTTGGGGAAGTACAAGAGTAGTGGGCAAAACTAAAAGGACATAGTATAAGGGTAATTAACCTTTTTACTAGGAAAAGAAGAAAGAAGAAAAAGAAGCAATTATGGTTTCCTAAAGGTAAGGGAGAAAATTAGTGTTCATAAACCAGAAGAGATCACAGAAAGAGGCAAAAATATCTGGACATGCTAAGAGAATCTGGGAAAGTAGTTAGAATCAAAAATTCAAATGGAAGTAAAAATAGCAAATATGGTAAAAAGGCAGTCAAGATCTTTTTTTTATATATATACTGACATATCACATTGAGGGATAGGGTCTTGCCCTATCCCTCAATGGAGGGTAAAGTGACTTGCCCAAGATCACAAGGAGCAACAGCAGGACTTGAACGCTGATCTCTTGGTTCACAAGCCCACTGCTCTAACCACTAGGCTACTCCTCCACTCTGTATGTTAGTAACAGAAGGAAGAGCAAAAGTGGCATTGTGAGACTCAGAGGTGACGGGAAAGACTATGCAGAGGCTGATGAGGGCATTGCTTAACAAATATTTCTGTTCAGTATTCACTGCGGAAGGGCCAGAAGCAGAACCAGATAACAAGAATACAAATAAGATTGGAAGTATAATAAACCTCAAATGATTTTCAGAAAAGTGTGTTCATGAGGAACTAACTAAGCTTAAAGCAGATAAGGTGATGGGGCCGGACGGAATACATCCAAGGATATCAAGGGAGCTTGGAGAAGATCTGGCAGCTCCACTGGTTGACCTTTTCAATGCTTCCTTAGAATCAGGAGTGGTTCCAGTGGGTAAATGTGGTTCCTATTCATAAAAGTGGAAGTAAGGAGGAAGATGGGAACTACTGCCCAGTTAGTTTGCCCTCTAAGGTAAGCAAATTCATGGAATTGCTGCTAGGATAGTGCGGTTTCTCAAATCCATTGGATTGCAAGATCCAAGGCAGCCTGCTTTTATCAGAGGTAGATCTTGTCAGACAAATCTGATTAATTCCTTTGATTGAGTGACCAGAGAGCTGGATCAAGGGAGAGTGGTATATTAAGAGGTAGGGTTTAGTATGTGCGCACGCGTCCATGTGAGCGTGCTTCCCAGCGCGCACACATGGACACGCCGATTTTATAACATGCGTGCGTCGGCGCATGCATGTTATAAAATCGGTGGGCCGCGCGCACACGTGTGCTGGATTTTATAATCTGCACGCATGTGCTCACAGCGTGCGCAAGGGGGGATTTAATTCTGCAAATTCGCACAGCGACGCATTGCAGCCTTCCCCAGTTCCCTACCTTCCTATCCCGGCCCGCCCCGCTCCTCCCAGCCCCCAGGTCTACCCCTTAGAAAAGGCCTGGCTCTTGTGCGTGGAATGGGGGTTACGCGCACAGCTAGGCCTCTTCTAAAATGCACGTGGCGCGTGCAAGGTCCAGCCACGCTCATAACCCCTGTTTTTTACGCGCACCAGCCATTTAAAGTCAGGCCGTTAGTGCATTTGAATTTCAGTAAGGCCTTTGACATGGTTCCGCATAGGTGACTTATAAGTAAATCGAGCACCTTGTTATGGGGTTCTGCAGTGACTGACTAGGTTAGAAACTGGATGAATGGAAGGCGACTAAGGGTAGTGGTAAATGGAGTTTATTCCGAGAAGGTGGGTGATAAGAGCAATGTGCCTCAGAGATTGGTCCTTAGACCAGTTCTTTTCAACACTGCAGAAGGATTGTCAGAAAGGGTTTGTCGTTTTGTCAGGAAGGTGTGGAAAACATGAGAATGGATCTAGTAAAACTCAGGAAACAATGCAGAATTATGCATTTAGGATGCAAAATCCTCAGGGAGAGGTATAGTATTTGGGGTGAAATTCTTCTAAGCACGAAAGAAGAGTGGCATCTGGAGGTGATTGTATCTGATGATCTTAAAGTGGCCAAACAGGTAGATAAAGCAGTAGCAAAAGCCAGAAAAATGCTTGGCTGCTTAAGGTCAGGAATGGTCACCAAGAACAGGGAGGTAATATTGCCCCTGTATAGGTCCCTAGTGAGACCTCATTTAGAATATTGTGTACAGTTCTGGAGACCGCATCTTGCAAAGGGTATAAACCAGTTGGAGTCTGTCCAGAAGATCAGTGACATATTCTGGATTTTGACTCCCCTAGGCACTGCTGGTGCTGTCGCCCCCTGTCATTCCCCTCTTCCCTCTCCCCCTCAAGGCTGGACATCAGGAGGCAGAAGGTCTAAGGCACAGTCCCCTCCTAGTTTCTTGTGGCAGTTCAGGGGTAGATCCTGTGGCTAAAATGTAAAAATCCTGAAGCAAATTGGCAAACATTTCCAGCTTTTATATTACATTATGAAACTAAAGAAGTTTTACACTATATTTATTAGTATAATTTATATTATTTTTATTGGAAGGCAGCAAATCTTCAGCTAGCCTGCGGCTCCCTCCCCCCACTCCAGATTTCTGCTGCTCTAGGCACAGACCTAGTGTGCCTATTGAAAAATCCAAGCCTGCAGAAGATGGCTACTAAAATGATAAGTGATCTTCATTCTAAAGCATATGGGGACAGACTTAAAGATCTATACCCTAGAAGAAAGGTGAGGTAGGGGAGATGTGATAGAGAAATGTAAATATCTCCAAAGTTTCCATGCACAGGCAGCAAGCCTTGTTCAACAGAAAGGTAGCTCTAGAATGAGGAGTCATGGGATGAGAAAGAAAGGATTCAGGAGTAATCTTAGGAAATATTTCTTTACATAGAAAGTATTGGGTGCATTGAGTAGCCTCACAGTGCAGGTGGTGGAGACAAAATCGGTATCTGATTTTAAGAAAGCATGGGATAAACACATGGGAGTGATGGAAATTGTAAAGCTAGATTAGTTGAACAAATGGGCAGACTAGATAGGCCTTACAATCTTTTTCTGCTGTTGCGTTTTTCTATTTCTGGAGACCACGCCTTCAAAAGGATATAAATCAAATATATTCATTCCACAAAGCAGCTACTAAAATTGTTAGTGGTCTTCATAATAAAGCATATGGAGCAGATTTAAAGATCTAAACATGTGTAGCCTAGAGAAAAGGAGGTAAAGTGGAGACAGAGAATTTAAGTAATTCCAAGGAGTAAATGCACAGGAAGCAGGCCTCTTTTAACAGAAACGAGGCACAGGAACAAGGACTCAGGAGAAAAGGCGAAAGGTGGTAGACTCTGGCACAATCTAAGGAAATATTTCTTTATGGAAGGGTGGTGAATACATAGAATAGCCTCTCTGTGGCAACTGGGGAAACAAGGATAGTATCAGAATTCAGGAGAAGATAGGACAAGCCCGGACGATCACTGTGGGAGTGAGACTTTAAAGCTGAGCAGAAGATGTGGATGGGCAGACTGGAGGGATTATATGGTATTTATCTGTCATCATATACTATGTTTCTGTGTTATACAGGCATGATTGGAAAGGACAAGAGGGTCTGTGAACTCTGGAAAAGTTGGAGCAAGCGATACACATGAAGAAAGCAGAGGATCACGGCAGATTCCACTTAATCATGGCACACAGAAACAGGACATATGGAAATACACTCGCCATGACTCACACAAGGTGCTACGATGGACAACGGACATGTTCATGGAAATGCTGTCTGGGCCTGTTCTACCAGCCATAGATAGTCCTTCAGGCTTTCATACCCCTCAGTTTCCTCCAGCAGCTGTCGGCGCACATTTGAACTTTCCACTTCTGACCAGGAGGCAGAGTGTCTCACCATGACTTCTGTAGCAAGAATAGCCATCTCCCAGGATATTAGTCGGTTGGAATACATGTTAAAAAAAAAGATTCTCATTAGTTAGTGGAATCCAGCAAATGAAAAGCAAAGCATTAGTGTAGGGCAGGAGTTCTCAAGTCAGTCCTCGGGTAGAGATGTGAATCGTGTCCTCGATCGTCTTAACGATCGATTTCGGCTGGGAGGGGGAGGGAATCGTATTGTTGCCGTTTGGGTGTGTAAAGTATCGTTAAAATCGTTAAAATCGTGAGCTGGCACACTAAAACCCCCTAAAACCCACCCCCGACCCTTTAAATTAAATCCCCCACCCTCCCGAACCCCCCCCCCCCCAAATGCCTTAAATTACCTGGGGGTCCAGCGGCACACTAAAACACGGCACACTAAAACCCCCTAAAACCCACCCTGACCCTTTAAATTAAATCCCCCACCCTCCCGAACCCCCCCCCCCAAATGCCTTAAATTACCTGGGGGTCCGTAGCCTTAAATTACCTCCGTAGCGGTGGTCCGTAGCTAAATCAGGGGAAGGGAGAGAGCAGGAAAAGCGGCACACTAAATCGTGTAGTCTTCAGCCGGCGCCATTTTGCAAAATGGCCGCCGCAAAATGGCGGCGGCCATAGACCAAAATGATTCGACGCAGGAGGTCGTTCCGGACCCCCGCTGGACTTTTGGCAAGTCTTGTGGGGGTCAGGAGGCCCCCCCAAGCTGGCCAAAAGTTCCTGGGGGTCCAGCGGGGGTCCGTGAGCGATTTCCTGCCGCGAATCGTTTTCTGTACGGAAAATGGCGCCGGCAGGAGATCGACTGCAGGAGGTCGTTCAGCAAGGGTTCCGGACCCCGGCTGAACGACCTGCTGCAGTCGATCTCCTGCCGGCGCCATTTTCCGTACGGAAAACGATTCGCGGCAGGAAATCGCTCACGGACCCCCGCTGGACCCCCAGGAACTTTTGGCCAGCTTGGGGGGGCCTCCTGACCCCCACAAGACTTGCCAAAAGTCCAGCGGGGGTCCGGAACGACCTCCTGTGTCGAATCGTTTTGGTCTATGGCCGCCGCCATTTTGCGGCGGCCATTTTGCAAAATGGCGCCGGCTGAAGACTACACGATTTAGTGTGCCGCTTTTCCTGCTCTCTCCCTTCCCCCGATTTAGCTACGGACCGCCGCTACGGAGGTAATTTAAGGCTACGGACCCCCAGGTAATTTAAGGCATTTGGGGGGGGTTCGGGAGGGTGGGGGATTTAATTTAAAGGGTCGGGGTGGGTTTTAGGGGGTTTTAGTGTGCCGTGTTTTAGTGTGCCGCTGGACCCCCAGGTAATTTAAGGCATTTGGGGGGGTTCGGGAGGGTGGGGGATTTAATTTAAAGGGTCGGGGGTGGGTTTTAGGGGGTTTTAGTGTGCCGGTTTTCCTGCCCTCCCCCTTCCCCCGATTTATGATTTTTTGACGATAAATCGGGGGAATTGGTATTGTATCGTGGCCCTAACGATTTTTGACGATTTAAAATATATCGGACGATATTTTAAATCGTCAAAAAATGATTCACATCCCTATCCTCGGGACACATTTAGCCAGTCAGGCTTTCATGAAGATGCCGGTAGTTTGAGTTTGTAAGTCACAGGGCCCAGTTGTTGCTCAATGGGGAACGGACCCACCAATTGCGATATGAACTTCAAAGATGGCATCTTCAATCATAGATTTTTAGTACGGAGCCAAACTAAGCTTCCCAGGGGAAGTTGAGGCGTAAGACGAGTTTCTTGAGAGCATGTTTTTTATAAAGTGCTCCGCCGCTTGCTCTAGAAGATGGTGTGTCTTCTGCTACAGTTGCTGGAGTTCCTGTCCCATCAGGTTAGCTGCTGGGCAAGAATAAGAGACCAGAATAGGTCTGGGTGTACAGGCATGATGACCCTGTGGAACTGCTCACATGGTTATTATGTGAGAATTCGGCCCATTGGAGGAGGGAGGCCCAGTTATCTTGCCATTGGTTCTTGTAGGCCCATAGAAAGGCTTTGAGACTTTGATTTACTTGCTCTGTTTGCCTATTGCTCTGGGAATGCTAAGCTGAGTTGAAATCCAACATAATTCCAAATTTCCTGCACAAGTCTTTCCAGTAGCAGGCTGTGAATTGAACCCCTTGGTCTGAGAGGATGTGAAGAGGGAGCCTGTGCAGATGGAAGATATGATTGGACAAAATGTTTAGCCAGTTGGTGCATGGTTAGGAGACCCAGGAGGAGTGTGAAATATGCCATCTTAGAAAATCTATAAACTAATACCCATATGGTGGTGTTGCCACCAGAAAGGGGAAAGTCAGTGATGGTCAAATGAGTCCAGGGTTCCTTGGGGCTGTCAGCAGCTGAAACAACCCCCATGGTTGTGCTCACACACTTTTAATCATGGCACACATGGGGAAAGACTTTACATATTGTTTCACGTCGGTCTTCTTCTGAGGCCACCAGGTGTGTCAAATGACTAATTCCAATGTTCAGGTGATACCTGGGTGTCCCGCCAAATGGGAGTCATGAGCTCACTGAAGAATATTCTGTCATAGGCACCGGAGAACCACAGTGTTCCCAGGAGGAACTGTAAATATGATAGCAACCACAATCTTTGCAGGGTCGATGATATGCTGTGGGGATTCCAGAGAGTCCTCAGTATCAAAGGAACATGACAGGGCATTGGCTCAGTGGTTATTCTCAGCGGGACAGTACCACAACTCGAAGTCAAACTGATTAAATAACAATGACCAACAGGCTTGCCAAGGGCCCAGTCTCTATGCTTGCGCTATATGCTCTAGGTTCTTGTGATCCATATAAATAGTCACTGGGTGCTTGGTTCCTTCCAGCAGGTGTTGCCATTCTTTCAAGGCTAGCTGGACTGTTAGTAGCTCATGATCTCCAATGGTATAATTATTCTCTGCTGGAGAGAATTTCGTTGAAAAGTAGGAGCAGGCCACTAGTGTACCATTATGGTTATTTTGTAAGAGGACAGTGCCTACCCCGAGAGTATATGCATCTACTTCCAGGATGAATGGCTTGGACAGATCTGGATGGTATAGGCACGGATCAAGGGTGAATTCTTCCTTGAAATGCTCGAAAGCTTGGATAGTGTCCATTATCCATTTCTTAGTTTTTGAGCCCTTTTTAGTTAAGGCTGTGAGTGGGGACACTAAGGAAGAGTAATCATGGATAAATTGCCTATAGTAATTTGCGAACACCAGGAAATGTTGCAGTACTTTAAGGCCCACTGGTTGGGGCCACTCCAGTATAGCTTTTAATTTATCTGGGCCCATTCGGAGGCTTTGGCAAGAGATAATACATCCCGAGAAGGGAAGTTCTTCTTGTTCGAAGGTAAATTTCTCTAACTTGGCGTATAGGTGGTGCTCACGGAGTTTCTGGAGGACCTGTTTCATATGATAACAGTACTCCAATAATGACTTTGAGAAGACTAGAATATTGTCCCTGTAAACTACCACATGAGAGTAGAGAAGGTCTCAGAAAATCTTGTTTACCATAAATTAGAAGACTGCGGGGGCGTTGCACAACTCAAAGGGCATCACTAGGTATTCATAATGTCCATCAACGATGTTAAAGGTGGTCTGCCACTTGTCACCATCTCGGATACTGATCGGGTTGCATGCCCCTTGAAGGCCCAGCTTGGTAAATATTTGTGCAACTCGAAGGCAGTCAAAGAGCTCGGAGATCAAGGGAAGAGCATAGCAGTTCTTCTTGGTAATAGAGTTAAGACCATGATATCAATGCAGTAACGACCCATCCTTCTTCCCTACAAAAAACAATCCAGCCCCTGCAGGTGAGGAAGAGGAGTGAATAAAGCCTATTTAATATATTTGGTCATAGTCTCTGATTCAGGAGTACAAAGTAGGTATACTCTGCCTCTGGATGGAGCCTTGCCGGGGAACAAGTCTATGGCACAATCATAGGAATGATGAGGCGGCAGGACCACCACCTGCTGTTTATTGAAAGCATCTGCAAATTTGGTATACTGAAGTGACAGCCCTGGAAACAATGTGGTAATTGTCCAAGCCTCAGGCACCACAGGGAAAACTTTGGCAAGGCATTGCTGATGACAGCTAGGACCCCATCTGGCGATTTGCAACATGGTCCAATCGATGTGGGGCTGGTGTAGCATGAACCATGGCAGACTCAAGATCACTACATTGACTGCCTTGGGAAACACATGGAGACTGATCTGCTCTCCATATAGGATCCCTGCTTGCATGATCAGTGGTACTGTGGCTCTTGTGACATGTCTGGGTAAAGGTTTTCTGTGGGATGTCCAAGAAAACTGTTGGTATGCAATAGTGTTGGATCAGAGCTTTGTGGATAAAACTGCTCCCAGCGCCGGTATCCCAAAAGGCAAGAGAATTCTTTGAGTTTCCCAACTTATTTGGGCAGCAACTTGTGAAATGCACAGATGCAGGTCAGTATAATCACTGGTTCAGGATACAATGTCTCTGCTTCTCTTCTGCTGAAACGATCCACCTGCATGGCTTTCAAAGGTGAAGTTCCCAGCTCTGAAGGAGAGTGGGAGGTTAAAGGATGCTGGAAATTCAGAGCAAGGCAGACAGGATGGTGAGCTGAGTCTCTCTCTCTCTGGCCCATTCCTGAAATCTCAGGTCTAGCCACATTGCTAGGCTAATCAGGCCTTTCAAAGTATCCAGCAGCCAGATCTTCTTTAATGCGGTCTGAGAGTCCCTGACGTAAAATCGTAATCAGGCTGTCACTGCCCCACTGACCTTCCGAGGCCAGAGTGCGGAAGTGCACTGCGTACTCTCCCACAGACAGGGAGCTTTGTCTAATCTGTAGAGTTCAGATGCCTTGGAAGCCGTGCAACCGGGCTCATCGAATATTTGCCGTAATTCTTGCGGGAAGCATGTGAGGTCCACCAAGAGCAGATGAATTGTACTGCAGCCAATACAAAATGTCTGTCAATTGCTTCAGCATTAATATGACTGTCCTCTTTGTTTAAAAGCAATAATCCTTCCCTCCAGGAATGGGATGAAGTACCAGAGTTGTACCATAGAAACCTGACTTTTGCCAGCACTAGTTTTGTTTTAGATATATTATTTCAACCCATATTTACAAAAATAAAATAAAATAAACGGTTCTTTTCTGTGCCAATGGGAAAAGCAAATCTTTAAAAAAGTGTGGCACTTTATAAGATCGTATCACAGTCACTTAAGAGCTATTTTAGCATGACTTACAAACTTGCTCAGAATTCTAATTATGCCTGCGTTTATCAAAATACCTAACAGATGCCCTTTCTCTGCATTTCTGGCATTCTCTTTTGCTGCAAATGAAGCCTTATACAAATATTTGTCAACTCGAGAAATGCATAATTCATTTGTTCAACACTAAATCTGGAGGTTTGGTTTTTTTTTTTTTAAAGCTCTCTAGAATTGTACATATTTACATAAAAGTTGGTAGCCAGGTCATAGTCTGCCCCTCTCTCAGTGCTGCTTAAGTATTTTTAGGACCCATTCATGGTAGACATAAGAATCGAAATGTTAAATTAACATTAGCATGGTTAGCAATGTGACAGCTAATTTATCTTCCCACACAGCTTTCTAATAAAATATGGAAATACCCGTAGCTTATTCATCATGTGCAGAGATAAAAAAAAAGTGATTTGCAAGAATGATTTTACAATTAAATTGGAATGAACAGTGATATGGAGGAACATGATCTTTTTCATATGCATATCTGCTTTATGACTATTGCAGCCTTTATAGTTTTACAATTGTTTCATATCCTGGTGACTGTAAACCACCATTTTCATAACTATAAAAAAAACCAAACTGTGTCCCCCACGCTCTGTTCAATATTTCTGAAGTAAACACAGCAACTAGTAACAGCAACCAAATCTCTTATTAAATACTTAGGGGGGGAATATTCTAAACTTTACACGTGTAAAAATTAGCACATATGCTCATAAGTAGCATCTACTCGCTTATTCTATATTTTATAAAAGTCAAAAGTATGCGCATAGTTTCACTTTCGTGTGTACATATTAGCATGTTAAAATTGGGCGGTCTAGGGGTGTTCCCAGACGGGGCCAGCACTTAAATGCCTAAGTTGCTATTTTAAAAGATATTTACGCACCTACATTTGCCAACTTACATAATTTTACACCTGCTAATTATCTGGCCGCTGTGATTTTAGAGCTTGGTGATACAAACTTTAAAAACTGCCACCACCCCCTCACCACCACCGAACTCATGGCTGGTGCAAAGGTGAACCTTATAGTACCTTTTGATACTTGCCAGGTACTTGTGACCTGGATTGGCCACTGTTGGAAACAGGATGCTGGGCTTGGTGGACCCTCGGTCTGACCCAGTATGGCAGTTTCTTATGTTCTTATGTTCTTTTATTCTTATAGCTATGCACATCGTGTCCTTCCCCTGCCCCATTCCACACACAATGTTAAGAGTTATGCATTTATATTTTGCATGAAAAATATCAAAGTACAGTATTCTCCGGTAAAAATATCACTTACATTATATTTACATGCACTACTGTGATACCAACCAGAAATCCCTGCAAAAAAGACACTTGGAACCCACATAAACTGTGAAGGACTTCAAAGGGGCGTGGGATAAACACTGTGGATCCATCAAGTCTAGAGGACGTGAATAAAGTGGGGAGTGGCTCGCATACAGAATGCCGAACAAGCAGCAGCCCTCAAGACAGAAGGGCTCAGAACAGAAGAACAGGAAGTCGCTGCTGCCAAAGCCGCTGCCGAGGTGCGCAGAAAGGCTGAGCTAGAGATCGCCTCAGACCTGTTGCAGTAAAAGGGAGAAGCAGCAGCCCTTGAAGCCCTAATTAAAGGTCTTGTTGTGGGGGAGGGGGGGGGGAGTTGTCACAGCCACGAAAAGTAGCAGACGCAGGGACCACTAACCGGGGCCCGCAAGGCCAAGGGTGGAAGGAGGCGGCAGAACACTGCACGGAGCGGCAGTAGCCACAGAGGCATTCACGGAGCGGGATGCCAGTGGCCAGTGGTCGGTGTTCCACCTTCACGGAGCGGAAGGATGGAGGGCTGCCATCTCCAAAAAAAACAGGGGTGGGTAAGAGTATGTAAAATTACCGGTGAGGTCATAGGCTATAGGTATTGCCAATTATTAGGCTTGTTCAATATTTGTTGATTGTTAATGTGGCTCGCGGAAATGGGGGCTACTACCTGGAGATAATACCCTTGTTCAGTGTACATACACACGGTTGATGAGTCTCCATCATTGCTCTGGGCTTCAACGGCAAGAGGTAATGTGGAAGAAAAAAAAAAATTTGTATTCACAGGGAAGCGAGGTGTAGCTGGGCCGATACTTTACTTTCAATGCATGTCCAGCGTAGCTCTCTGCTTCAACGGCAGGGGAGAGAGTCTGATACTTCTCTTTCAATGCGTGGCTCTCTGCTTCAACGGCAGGGGAAATGGGGAAGGGAGGATCTATATGTGGATTGCATGGTCTGGGTGGACAGGGGCGGGGGTGTGGCCTGCTTGTTGCGGCGGTTACTACCCCTAATTGAGCTGGATATTCACTTGGATGCAGTTCCGGCGCTGCTGTCTGCATTGATGGTGGGGTGGAGGGGAAATAGAACTAGAGGGTACTGGAAGCCAGGCGTAACAAGTATGGGAGAGAGAGAGAGAAAAAAGAAAAAAAAAATAAGAGGAGTGCATAGCTTGCTGGGCAGACTGGATGGGCCGTTTGGTCTTCTTCTGCCGTCATTTCTATGTTTCTATGTTTCTATATGTATTAGAGCTATTGTGATGTGTGTTGGGTGTGGGCGTGACCCTCTGAAAGTCCGAATACACTAATACACTTCCTATTAGGAAAATGCCTCACCTCAGTCACACATGCAGAACATAAACAGACCCTCACCAAATACTAGGGTTGTGCATTCGTCCTGGTTAGGCCACCCCAAAAAATAAAGCGGATTTTCCCAAAATTTCGGGAAAATCGGAGCGGCTGAAAAAAATCGGCCCGAACCACAGAGCAACCATAAAGTAGAAATACAAATGTACACACAAAAACTGAACTGAAACCACAAGAAGCCAGACTCTCTGCAGTGCAACAATGAAAAAACAGAACTTTCACTATTCCTCAAACATCAAATAATACAATCAAGAAATAAAATAAATACATAATCGTAATACTAAAAACATACTAATAATATTATTTTAAAACAGCTGATGAATGCAAGATCAAATAATTAAAAACACATATACACGTTTTTTTAAATGTCCCAAACACCAGTAAAATATTTCAAAACAGCAGACACAGCAAATAATACCAGAAAAAATCATGCTCTCCATATCTGGAAACTTTTGATTTCCAGTTACCCTAGCATTGTTGTGGGATGCACAAACTTTCTCCTCTCCTTCTTACACACATACCCTCCCTCTTAACAAACCCACAAGCATCTCCAGCTCTTCTTTGGTTGGGATCTACCAGCAGCCCCTGCCCCTCATCTCCATTTCAGCTTCACACCCCAACCAAATCCCAGCAGGCTCTCATTTTATTTATTTTGATTATTTTTATATTTTGCTTTTTAGCACTTCAAAGTAGTTTACACTCTAAGGGCCAGATTTTAAAACATATGCGCGCGGCCTACATGTGCGCGTGCTACCCAGTGCGCGCACACGTACATACGATTTTATGAAATGCACGCGCAGGCGCACGCATGTTATAAAATCCAGGGTCGGCGCGCGCAAGGGGGTGCACAATTGTGCACCTTGCGCGCGCCGAGCCCTATCCGAGCCCCGCTGCCTTCCCCTGTTCCCTCCCAGGCCGCTCCAAAATTGGAGCGGCCTGGGAGGGAACTTCCTTACCCCCCACCACACCTTCCCTTCCCTTCCCCTACCTCCCCCTGCTCTTTCCCCCCTACCTTGGGGCTGAAGTAAGCTGTGCGCACTGGCTGAGCCAAGGCCTCTGACCATGCCCCCGCCCCATCCTGGACCGCCCACCCTGCCCCCGGACCACCCCTTTTGTAAAGCCCTGGGTCTTACACACGTCCTGGGGCTTTACACAAGCCACTGGACCTTTTGAAAATAGGCCCGGTGCGTGTAACCCCCCTACGTGCGTAAATCCTTGAAAATCTGCCCCTAAGTTTGTACCTCAGGCAACAGAGGGTAAAGTAACGTGCCCAAAGTCATAAGGAACGACAGCAGGATTTGAACGCTGCTTTCCCTGGGTTGTAGCCTGCTGCTCTAACCACTAGGCTACTCCTCCGCTCGCCTACGTTCTCACACACTCCATTTTCACGCACATCCCCTGCTCATCCCAGGAAGGCTCCCATGCGTACACACACATACACCCATCACAGGCAATTTCCCATTCACACACCCACTCATTCCAGGCAGCCTCCCATTCACACACACCTCACACATTCCCACCCATCACAGGCAGTCTCCCATGCACACACCCATTCATTCCAGGCAACTTCCCATTCACTCACACACACACACACACTTTCATTACAGGCAACCTTCCATTCATTCACACACACACACACACACTCACACACACACACACTTTCATTACAGGCAACTTCCCATTCACTCACACACACACACACACACACACACACTTTCATCACAGGCAACCTTCCATTCATTCACACACACATGCAGACCAGGCAGTCAGGGTCCATGGGTCATTCCTCCTCCACTGCTGCTGCTGCCTGACTGCTCTTTCTGTGTGGAGAGCAGCCATTCTGCAGCTCCTCTTCTTGTGCTGGCCCCGAGGTAATTTTGCAGTGCTAGAACTTCTTGGATTCTCTCATGAGATGAGAACACAGGAAGTGCTAGCACTGCGAGTGTTTAATACCGAGGGGCTAGCAGTGGAGGAGGAGCTGCCAAACGGGCTTCCCCTGCTGTGGCCTCCTGCTTCTGCCACCAGTGGGATCGGGTCCACTGGCAGCACCACGGGTTCTCCTCTTCTTCTACCACGGTTGAGATCTGGTCCACCAGTGGCACCACGAGCCTCCTCTTCTTCCGCTGCCGATGGGATCGGGTCCACCGGTGGCAGCATGGGCTTCTCACTGCCCCCCGATGACACCCCACTGGGTGTGCTGCCCTCTGCAATTGCATTGTTTGCACACCTGGTGGTGCCGGGCCTGCACCCAATTGACCCCAGATCCCTCACCCTGCCATGTGAGCCCTAAAACATGAGATCTGCAGACCTTGCTCCTCAGCAGCAGCAGCAGTAAAGTTATGCGGTTAACTAGCCAACGCGAGCTGTAGTGACCAGTTTTAAAATTCTGACTTATGCCCCAGCCCAGAACAACCATGCCACGCCCATTCCCGCCCCTTTTCAAACACCCCCCCCCCCCCCCCATATTTTTGGCATGCACATGCATATTTACACGTGTGCACTGCAGCTTCTAAAATCCACTTTTCTCATGCGCGGCCCAGATACTCGCAGATATGGGCTTTTTTTTGAGCGAACAAGACTTTTACAATCAACACCTAAGGTAAAACTACTGACTAGATACTGAATAAGGAACACATCTAGGTTTCAGGCCAAATAAGGGCAAAAAGCCTGCAAGTCAATTTGCTTGCTGAATTAAGGGATGGTAATTCCCAGGACTGCCTGATATAATATTTGTTAGTGGAACTGGCCTCCAGAACTTGCCAATGCCTATTTTAAACATCGCTATACTATTAGTCTTGATCACATCTTCCATAGCTTAATTATGTGCTGACTGAAAAGGGTTTTTCCTAAGTTAGTTCTAAATTTGCTATCAATTAGTTTCGTACAGGGCCCCTAGTCCTGGTACTCTTTGAAAGGGTAAACGGCTGTCCCTATTAATGTCTTCCTCACCACTCATAATTTTATAAGCTTCTATTACATCCCTTCTCGGTCATCTCTTTTCAAGATGAAGAGCCCAAACCATTCAGTATAAGGAATTTGTTGCAACTTCTGTATGATTTGTGCTGCCCTTCTGTGCACCTTTTCTGGTTCTGCTATGTCATTTGTATCTATTATTATTAATAGGGATTTGAATAGGGCTTCGGACTATTGAAAATATCGGACGATATTTTCAAAATCATCAGAAATCGGGGGCTCCCCCGAAATGATAGGAAAACCCCACGATATTGTTCGTGGGGGTTCTCTTATCGTTTTTGGGGAGGGCAGGAAAAACGGCACACAAAAATAACCCCTAAACTCACCCCTACCCTTTAAAACTAGTCCCTTAGCTTCCCCCCACCCCCCCCACCCCCCCAAAAAACTTTTTACAGGTACCTGGTGGTCCAGTGGGGATCCCGGGAGCGATCTCCCGTTCCTGGGCCGTCGGCTGCCACTAATCAAAATGGCGCCGATGGCCCTTTGCCCTTACCATGTGACAGGGTATCCGTGCCATTGGCCCGTGCCATTTTTAAAGATGGCGCCGGCCATCCAGTGCTCCCTCCATGTGACAGGGGCCGGCCAATGGCACGGATACCCTGTCACATGATAAGGGCAAAGGCCATCGGCACCATTTCGATTAGTGGCAGCCGACGGCCCGGGAACGGGAAATTGCTCCCGGGACCCCCACTGGACCACCAGGTACCTGTAAAAAGTTTTTTTGGGGGGGGGGGGTCGGGAGGGTGGGGGAAGCTAAGGGACTAGTTTTAAGGGTCGGGGTGGGTTTTTTGTTTATCGGCTCGGGCGCAGCCGATAAACAAAACCACGATCGGGCCCGAAGAAAAAAAACCCCACATGTGAATCGGAACCGTAATCCGAACCAATTCAGGTTCCGATTCACATCTCTAATTATTAATGTAATCATAAACATTTGATATTTTGCCTTTTCCACATGTGATTACATAACGGGTTTTGACTATCAATTACAGTACATTAGTTGAATGCCATTTACATTCAGAACTGAATCAAATTTACAATGGATAGCACTAATGATTAAGGTAGATGGCAGAAAGAATGAGTGTCTCTCTACAGAGGGGAGTCGAGGGTATGGTCAAAAAAAGCCAGGACTTAGCTTCTAACCTGAAAGTGAGGTAAGACACTGAGGTCCAGCTGTGCTGGTAAGGTCTAGATGGCTTTCAGTAATTTACTCTGCAGGGTTCTCCACCTTCGCCCGTATGACATAGTGAGGGCAAAGGTAGCGCCGGCGCCATTTTGAAGATTGGCAATACGGCCCGCGTGCAGGAGGTCGCTCTCGGACCCCCGCTGGACTTTTGGCAAGTCTTGTGGGGGTCAGGAGGCCCCTGCAAACTGGCCAAAAGTCCCTGGGTGTCCAGCGGGGGTCCGGGGGCGATCTTCTGCACGCGTGACGTCGGGAGCCAGGAACCAAAATGGCGCCGGCGCTACCTTTGCCCTGTCACATGATAAGGGCAAAGGGCCACCGGCGCCATTTCTCTTAATGCAGCCGTGGCCAGAGAGCGGGAGATCGCACTGGGACCCCCCCACTGGACCCCAGGTAATTTAAAACATTTTGGGGGGTTTCGGGAGGGTGGGGGATTTGTTTTAAAGGTTTGGGGTGGGTTTTAGGGGTTTTTTGGTGTACCGGTTTTCCTGCCCTCCCCCGATTTACAATTTTTAACGATTTAAAAAAAAAAAAAAAACACGACGATCAGATTTCCCTCCCCCCAGCCAAAATCGATCGTTAAGACGATCGATCACACGATTCACACCCCTAATGTGCACTGTTTAACATGTGTTTAGCCACGTGTTGTTTTCGAGGGGCGTCTATTACCCCTTTTACTGTAAGGGGTTTAGCACCTCAAAACGCGAAGCCAATCCCCCTGAAAACTAATATTGTTTATCACATGCAAAGGCATGTTGATGAGCCTATGAGTCAGTCGCCCGGGATACTGAAAGTAAAATGTTCAGCCAATCTGCACATTTTCAGCTCATAAATTAAGGGCAGGCATTAATTTATGAGCAGCCCAGAAAAGTGTACAGAAAAGCAGAAAATACTGCTTTTCTGTACACCCTCAGACTTAATAACCTAGCGATATTAAGTCAGAGGCCCCAAAAATATAAAAAAAATATTTAAAAATTAAAAATTAAAAAAAATGCGCCGGCCAGTCCAGTTAGGAAAACGGACAACTCAATTTTAAAAGCGTCCATTTTCCTAACTGATGGCTGCCAGTGGGCTCGGAAAACTGACACTCACTAGCGCGCCGAGACGCGACCCGGCGGCGGTTCTGGAGGGTGCGGCCGCGCCCCCAGACCGCCCAGGCCGAAACCACGCCCCTGGGCCCGCCCCCAAAACGCCGCGGCCCACCCCCAAAACGCCGCGCCGATCGGCCCCGCCCCCGACACGCCCCCGACACGCCCCCCTCGAAAAACCCCGGGACTTACGCGAGTCCCGGGGCTCTGCGCGCGCCGGCAGGCCTATGGAAAATAGGCGCGCCGGCGCTCAAGGCCCTGCTCGCGTAAATCCGGGCGGATTTAAGCGAGCAGGGCTTTTAAAATCCGCCCCTATTTGTTTTTTTGACTGCTACCACACATTGAGCTGAGGATTTTAGTGTATTGTGTCCATAATGACTTCAAGGTCCTTTTCCTAAATGGTAACTCCCAATTGCAACTCAGCATTGTGTAGATACAGTTAAGCTTAGTTTTCCTTACATGCATCAATTTGGAGTTGTCAATATTGAATTTTATCTGACATTTAGAAGCCCAGTGTGTTACCGTCTGGCCATTACCCCAAAACATAAAGTTTGTCATTCTTCGCCCACTGAAGCATGATTAAAGACTGATCAGAGATGCTATTCCTAGATGGAGTCAGCTGTCAGAATGCACGGGAGTGCGAGCCAAGGTACAGGTACAGTGACTGAGTCACTGGAATCTAAGTAGCCTCCCACCTGTTGCTTAGAGTTGCAGCTAGAGAGAGAAAGTCCTGCTCAGAAAAAGAGGGCATGGAGTCGTGCCTGAAAATTATTTTTACAAAAGCGTTAATCATGCTGACTAATGTAAGAAACCACAAAAACAATGCACAATTATTTCTTCGAGGGATATAAATACCAAGAAAAAATAAACAAGATATCACCTCTGATGATCAAATTATGCCATGTTCTTGTTTCAAGATGTTTTAATAAGAGAGGTCTCTCTAATTTATTA
Source organism: Rhinatrema bivittatum (assembly GCF_901001135.1). Taxonomy (NCBI): domain Eukaryota; kingdom Metazoa; phylum Chordata; class Amphibia; order Gymnophiona; family Rhinatrematidae; genus Rhinatrema; species Rhinatrema bivittatum. Next base: position 33,282,276 of record NC_042619.1, on the reverse strand, counting down.
AATAATTCTCAATTTCTCCGAAATGAGAGCAATTTTTCTCACAAAACGACTTTTTACCACAGAAAAAAATTTTTTTAGGAAAGAAGAGGAAGGTTTCATTCAATTTTCTTAAATCACTGCATCCAGCAGTGTATAATAATTCTAATCATAAACCGACCTCCTCCAACCTGTGAATACCTTTCCTAAAAAAAATTTTCTGTGGTAAAAAGTCTTTTTGTGAGAAAAATTGCTCTCATTTCTGAGAAATTGAGAATTATTTAATAAATTAGAGAGACCTCTCTTATTAAAACATCTTGAAACAAGAACATGGCATAATTTGATCATCAGAGGTGATATCTTTATTTTTTTCTTGAAAATTATTTTTGGCATCCTGACTCTCCCCAGAGCCTCTAGTAGCAGTTCTCATTTCCACTCTGCTGAAGAAGTCTCTAGACTCCTTTCAGTGATCTTTAGTGCACTTCCTGCTGCAAACCAGAGGAGTTCAGTGGGAAAGGGGCCTTTCACAACTTTCTGGAGGGCAGATCCATTAGCACTTTGTCAGGCATGGGCTGCCCTTGACCAGGTGCCCTGGGGGGTTCTGGAGCACCATTCCTTCAGGAGCAGCCTTTTTCCCTGCTGGGGACTGCAGTTCAGCCAGCTCTCTACTGGCCGCATTAGGTGTTGCATATTTATTCATTTATTATTTATTTAAAACTTTTCTAAACCGACATTCATAGGATATCAGATCAGTTTACATTGAACAGGGGAAACAGTTAACTTTTGGAAAAGGAATTAGAAATTGCATGGAACAAGGGAGAACTGGAACTTGGGTGTATAAGGAATAGAAAAGAAGAGTCAAGCAACAGAGTAGAGTATTTACAATTAGAGGTATATACTTAAGGAAAAATAAGCTTAGGAGTTAGGGGTAGAAAATTAAGCAAGAGGAAAGGGGTGTGGAGGGAGGGATGTAGGTGGACCTTAATCATAGTATGGCATCTTTAGGAAGGGGGAAGGGGTAAGAGACATAATAAAATGCGAGGGGTAGCAGAAGCTTAGATGAGGCTGTGTTCCTCGCTGGTTCTTTGATTGATTGATTGATTCATTCATTCATTCATTGCTTGGGCTCCTTTGCTTCTTGGTTCCAGTTCTTCATGTTCCTAGTTTCTCATTGCCCATGTTACTCACATGTCCCTGGATTCTTGCTCCAGTCCATTCCTGCTGAGAGTTCCTATTACCTGGATCTCTTCGACTGTTTATTTCGTGACCTTGTACTGTGTTTTCCTTGAACTGCCTTGGTTTCCTGCTGTTAAGGTATAGTGAAGTTAAACTAACATTCTTCAGACTTCTGTTGTTCCTAGCCTATGTTTGTCAGGCATTCCCAGCAGTGAACCCAAGGGATCCTCAGTTTATAGGGGCTTCCCAAGTTTCAGCCTGGAGATTCCCTGACACAGCTATTAGCTGGGTGGGCTTGGAGATCACCACCTCTTACTTCTAGAAATGAGCCACAAGGAACGGATCCCCCTATTAAGATCTGCTAGGCACTTCCAATTGACCCAGATATCAGGACGCTAGGTCCAGTGGGCTGAACCAGCAGCAGGGCACCTCTTATATTCTTAAGAGATAGGACGTAGTGGCCCTAGTTTCTTTTAAAGGGCCGGATCTATAAAACAGCAGGAGCACTGAAATTTGAAAATGGATTAATTGTCCCCTCCTACTCCATCCCCATTAGAAAACCCTAATTAACAAGAGTTCCCTGCAACATACCTACAATGGGACAGCAGATTGAATCCGATTAATTCTTTCCATTGACCCAAGTGTTTTGTTCCTCACAGCACAATCAGAGGATGATCTGCAAGGGGGAACTGGGGGGTTCTAAGAAGTCATTTTTTTTTTACATGATGCTAGGCCTCTTGCCTTTCTACACCGAGCACGGTTCCTCTGCAGTAGGCATTACAATACCAAGAAAAAGGGCTAAACTTGATGGATGGGATATTGTTTAGTAGTCCACAACCATTGCTACCATGTAGCTGCACATTTATTAGCAACATCCATATCACTTTCGCTCCATCCTCCTTTCGCCTTTTGTTCCTAGGGATTTGAAAAATGGAGGCAATGAAGTGAAAAGCAAGATTCAGAGTATATGCCACATAAATCTGACACCTCATTATTTCAGCCTGGGTGAAAGCATTGCCTACCAGACACCTAGGACAAAAATAAAATAACAACAATGATAATAATATTATAATAGTAATAATGTCGCCCTATTGTTTCTTGGCCAGATTCAGTTCACTTTACACAAAATGCCAGATCTCACTTCAGGTATCCTGCCATGAGAGGAAGTTGCCCTCAGCTTTGAGATTAGCTGTCATAGTGGAGCGAGCCGTTGCATGGCCGCTTACCTCACTTCCTTTGCTGTCCTTCTGTGGCTTTCATTCACTCCAGCAATAGGGGGAATCAGTAGATGACGTGACAGTCTAGAGAGAATCCTGGGAAAAACAGGGCTGGACTGGACATCAGCAGGTCCTCCTCCTCTGCCTCCAGGCAGGATCCATTTTATCGCTACCTATGTCATACCAGACAAATGTTTGTTCTTCTCTGAAGAACTAGGATTTGAAGGTGCAATATTAGTCTTACCCTCACAAGATGAACAAGATTTTCAGACAAGTGACCACGCTGGAAATGGGCAGGAGCTTGCCGCTGGAGGCATGCACAGGAATTTCATTTTGAGGCCCACTCACCTGCTTCCTCCTACTTTTCCCTGTGAGATTCTAGGCCTTCAAGGTATATGGGGGGAAAAAGTTTCCCTGCAGCGCTGACCAGCTGGCACATTTTTAAAGGGAATAGCCACAGAGCTGCCAACTCTGTGCTATTAGATTATTAGCTTCTTAATGATTCATTTTCAAAGCTCTTTAAATGGATAAATAGTGATTTGCATGTGTAAGTTGGCTGTCTGAAAACTGCCTTTTTTCAAATATCACTTATTTAGCTGATTTCGATCTGGGAGAAAAGCAACTAATATAGAGACAATTGTGAAAACGAGCAGGGAGCAGGCCATTCTATACAAAGGTTTATAATGAGATTGGAGATTTTGATTACTTGTGAAGATTTTTTTACATTATAAAAGGTTTAGGGCTGTATATTTTGTGGGGAGAGACAAGTGAATATATAATAAAAGGGAGGGGTTTTTTTTGTATTAGCTATAACATTGTACCCTTTTCCTCCCTAGCAAGAATAGGAAGTGCCAGGGCTTAAACTGGAGAGGTCCCTATTCAGGGACCGATGCAATAAAATTTGCGGAAAGTGGGCGCTGACTTTTCAGCGCCCACTTTCTTAACACATGCATGGCACTTGCAAGGGGGGCGCCATGCAATAAAGAAATTAGGGGCTCGCACTAGCAAGGAGGCGCTAGGGTCGCTAGCGCGACCTTAGCGCCTCCTTGCTAGCGCGACCCCCATGGTTATCGGCGGTCTGCCAGTTATGAAAAGCAACGCTGACTTTATCGGCGTCGGTTTTCATTACTGGAGCCGGCCGGTTATGAAAACCGATGCTGAGCATATTGACTTCGGTCTTCAAAGTGGCCGGCAGAGGTTTTTTTTTCTTTCAGAAAAGCTATTTTTTCTGCTTTTCTGTACTTCTTTTCAATGGGCTCAGCTATTAACACCTGCTCCAGGCAGGCGTTAATATCTGAGCGATAAATGTGCGTCCGAGACGCACATTTATCTTTTTGCATTCGGAGTGAATGAGTAATAGCCTCATTCACACGCATTTGCATGTGATGTGCACTAACCCATTCACTCCGCGCCGGTCGCGCGTTAAATAAATGCTAATCCCCTATTGCATTAGGGGGTGGATTAGCGCCTATTTAACCCGCGTCCGACAGCGGGTTAAACAGTGCGGCCGGCTGAGCACACTGTATTGCATCGGCCTCTCAGTAAGCAAGTAGATACTTTATCCAGCTAGAGTTAGCCAGATAACTTGTCCCAGATATTTAGCGGGATAAAGATTCCACTGAATATACTTGCCTAAAGTTACCGGTTAGATTTTTTAAGTTATCCGGCCTTGCGTGGCTGGATAATTTGCCTCTTAACTGGATATGTTCAAAGATATCCAGTTAAGCAGCCCTGTAAAACTTAAAAAGAAAAAGTCATTTGTGGGCCTGCAGCCTGATTCCCACCCACCTCCTCAATAATGTTTAAATTGACTCTGCCAGGCCGAGCAGCCCCCCACCCCCTCAAATCCCCACCAAAGACCCCAAATGTTTTTTTGGGTGGAGAGAGTCACAGATTGCCCCCACACCTCCTGCCCCATTTTGTTATTATTTTTTATATACGTTTCCTTGCAGCCCTCCCCCCCCTCCCCCCCCTCCACACCCTCTACCCAACTGCAACCTCAATATCCTGCACCTCCACTTCACATTCCCCAGGACCGGGTAAACCTCTGCCAAGAGAAAGCTCCAGACTCTTCAGATAAGACAAGCCTTGGAAGCAGATAGGCCCGCAGCCCGTGCTTCCAGCTGTGAGAGGTTATCCAGGCACACGAGGCCAGATAACTTTAGATCTACTTAGCCAGTTACAAATGAAAATCGACTAAGTTAGATGGATAACTTTGACCCACCCCGGAATGTCCTCGGAACACCTCTTTTTTTATCTGGCTAAATTATAGATGAAATTGACTTATCAGGCTATAATTTAGCCAGATAAATGGCCAAATATTCTAAAAGTTGCCGTTTGGATAACTTGTGAGTTATCCGGCTAATTTGCTTTGAATATTAACCTTGGAGTCCTTAGGAATTTTTAATAGGGTAATGATGTAATTTGAAACTAAGTGAAAATGTAGGGATACTGTGCTCATATTTGTTTTATTTTAGAGTTTTATATATATATATATATATATTGTTGATTTGTCAAATTTACATATTATGTTGATTTAATTAATATTGCATTTTGTATTTCATGTTTTTGTTGCTTAATTTTTTTATATGCTATTGTTATGTATTTTATGATTTATGATTTATTATTGTATTATGTTTCCCCCATATATTGTAATACATAGAGGTAGATCTTAAAACAGTACGCGCGTGCGTAATTTTGTTGGCGCAACAGGCGCCAACAAAAGTACGCCGGATTTTATAAGATACGCGCGTAGTCGCGTGTATCTTATAAAATCCGGGGTCGGCGCGTGCTAGGCTGCACAAAATCGGCAGCCTGCGCGCGCTGAGCCGCACAGCCTGCCTCCGTTCCCTCTGAGGCCGCTCCGAAATCGGAGCGGCCTCAGAGGGAACTTTCCTTCCACGTCCCCCCACCTTCCCCTCCCTTCCCCTATCTGACCCACCCCCCAGCCCTACCTAAACCCCCCCCCCTACCTTTTGTTGTGCAAGTTACGCCTGCTTCAAGCAGGCGTAACTTGCCCGCACCGCCTCGGCATCCCCTGGCACAGGCCGCAGTGCCGGGGGCCTCGGGACCGCCCCCCCCCCCACCCACCCCCAAACCATCACCACACCCCCGGACCCGCCCCGGACCACTTCCTGACCCCAGACACGCCCCAGAACATGCCCCCGGACTGCCGACACGCCCCCTGATATGCCCCCTCCTACCCCTTTTACGAAGCCCCGGGACTTACGCGCGTCCCGGCAGGATTTATGCGCGCAGGGCTTTTAAAATCTAACCCATAGTGAGTACTGAGTTACCAGTAGAATGGTGTGATTCCCAAACCAAATTGACATTGCATTGCATTATATTACAAAATATATTTTGGTGAAAAAACATATGAATGTCCTTCCTTCAGGATATCATTACAATATTGAACTCTTTATAACTAGTGACCAAAGATTAAGCTAATTCTTGACAAATGCTGCTTCTACTATCAATGCCCATTTGGGACCACCTTTGATACACCGCGCCCAATTTCAGAACTGCACGTTCATCATGGCCTGTTCCTCAGAAATGAGAGGAGCAACCCAGAGGTTAGAGCAATGGGCTGAGAGCCAGGAAAACCAGGGTTCAATCTCACTTCACCCCACTAATGATCCTTGTGACCTTAGACAAGTTATTTAACTTGTACCCTGCAAGTTCTTTGAAGCAGGGAATTATCATACCTGAATTCATCATTGTATAGCACTGCATGCATCTTGTAGCACTACAAGACCAAGTATTACTAATCATTGGCATTAAACTACAGCAACTGTTCTAACAGCTTGAACATGTGGCACAGAAGTGATATAAGCCGAAAGTTATTTGGATGGGACAGTTCTTTTTCAAGCTTCATGTGAACCATTATGTGGGCCTGACATTTGGGGCCTGATTCGCTAAGATTTTTTTTTTTCTCATTCTGTGTCTGTAGGAAAAAGGCTTCGTGAATCAGGAACTTGGAATTTCATCATATGCAGACAATGAAGATGTCAAGCAAACTTTACCTCCCTGTCAGACTAATTCTACATGAAATGTGATGGCTTTCTTATTACGTACATCTAAATTCACCCTGCAGTCAGAGTATCATTTTCATTAGAAAACAAGACACCTACAGTACAGCTTTTCATGTCATTGCCCTTTTTACATATTAGAATGCCTCCATTGTAATTATTCAAATTGTCTGTTTTAAAATGTGAGATTTATTGAATTATTGTGATATCTAGCTCTAATAATTTAAAAATTATACTTAAAAGAAGTATAATAGAACAAAGGAAAAGGAAAAGCAATAATAATGATAAGCATGTAAATCCATGAATAAGGACCATATTCTGCAAAATGGCATATTCATTAGGGATGTGCATTCATTTTGATTTGCATGGGCATTGTCTCCAAAAACCCAAATCCTTTTTTGGATCTTTCGGTTCAGTCTAATTAAAGTCTATCCAGAAAGGAGAGCCAGTTTGGAATTTGGCAAAGGAAGAGTAGGAATCTTGTTTCAGCACTTTTATCAAGACGTCTATACCGGCTTTATTGCAATTTTTTTTAGGTGAAAGTGAAATTTAGAATACTTTTAGCAGCGATCGTTTTGTTCTCAGTCATTCTTCTGTTGGATCTCGGGAAGAGAAGGCGGAGATTCTGAATCTGCTTTCTTCAAACTTCAGATTTAAAGCTTTTTTTTTTTTTTTTTTTATAAATAAAAACTATTTATATTAATTTATAGGAGAAGGCAAAATGTGCTGTTAGAATCACTCCCCACCACTGTGCCTAGCCATGGTTTGGAGCACTACCTACTAGTAGCAGGAAAAAGTCTATAATCTCTGTGAGAAGGTTCCAGTGTGTATCATCGGGGCAAGTTTCACTTATTTCCATAGGTGCACATAGTCACTGAGCAAGTAACATCAGTTCACTCACTGTGCTCTGTTTGTGACAAAAGTGTCCGACTGGTCCATCATGTATGCCCCCACATCAGGGTGTACGACCACTGTAACATTTAGAGCCCCTAGCAATACTAATTGCTCCATCATGTCACTGACACCAAGCGATAAATGTGCCAAATGGGAAAGGCGAGGGAAGACTTGGCTTCATCCTGACAGACAGGAGACTAGCACAAGCAGCAGTGGTGACTATGAGAGACATCGGATGAGGACCAGGAGTCTCCTACCAGGCTCAGATCTTAACCGTGGAGCCACCACGACCAACACTAGGACTCACATCAGCCTTATTTTCTTTCATTACGAACCATCCCCCCCCCCCAAGATATTCCTTGCTTCTTCAAACTTCACGCAGCAGCAGCTTTAGCAGTGGCTCCGTGGTGGCTCCAGCTGCTCTCCTTTCTTCCCCACTATCACTGCAGGAGCGGGAAGTACTCCTGCTGCCTCCTCTCACGCCTGCCCTCCCCTGCTTCACCTCTCCTTTCCTCTGCTGATAGGAGGCACACACAGACCTCGCAGCACTGCCAGATGAACACTTCTCACTGCTCCATCTGTGGCAAAAATAAAAATAATAATAATAATTAACTTCCCTCCCCCCAGCATTGGAGTTATTCAGCCTGCCCCTACCCACAGGGACCATCACCTCGAGCAGAAACAGGGAGCTTACCCATACCCTGCCTGAATCCCCCTGACCACAAAAGTAACAGTTTTTGGCGTTCTTTTTACTTATTCGGAGGTGAAGGGGGAGAAGAATTAGAGAGAGTGGCAGTGAGTCAGTGAGCATGTGTGAGAGTACATGTGAGTCAGTGAGTATATTTTTGAGCGTGTACATGCGCATAAAAGAGCATGAGAGTCAGCAGACAGCATGTGACTCAGCAAGTATGTGTGCATACGTGAGAGTGTGTATGAGAATGAACATGTGCTTTAGAAAGTGTGTGTGTAAAAGAGAGAGAGAAAGCTTGAGTGCATCCCCCACCCCTGACTAATTCACAACAACCTCAGATTAACTGGAATCAAAAGCTTCCTAGAATGGAAAGCAGGGGATTTTTTTTTAATCTTTATTAGCTTAAATTATTGGGTGTTATTTGATGTGTCTGCTGTTTTAAATAAAATGTTATAGGTATTTGGGAAATTTATAAAAATGTTTGAGTTTTTTATTATTGGATGTTCTGTTTGTCAGCTGTTTTGAAATATTTATGCTTTTTATTAGTCTGGCTTTACTATAATGATTGACGGTTTGATTTTATTGTTTGGTGTTTTATAAGGAATGGTGGTGATTCTGTTTTTACATTGTTGCACTCCATATACCTTTTGACTTGTTGTAGTTCACATTTCTATTTATACTTTATGGTCTCCTTATTCTTTGTTTGGTATAGGTCTGTGTCCTGCACATGTGACCTACATGAGATATTTTGCTAGCATGTAGTTTCTGTGTAATGATTTATAGAAACTTAGCTTGTTCTGATTTCCTAATAGGAGGTGTATTAGTGTTTTAGGGCCTGCTGTAATATTTGAAAGGTTGACTTTTCATACAGCATAGCTCTCTGCTTCAATGGCAAGAGAGAAAGACTGACACTGCACTTTCAATGCAAAGCCAGTATAGCTCTCTGCTTCAACGGCAGGGGAGAAAGTTTGACACTTCATGCATATCCAGCATAGCTCTCTGCTTCAACGGCAGGGGAGCAAGACTGATACTTCACTTTCAATGCATATCCAGCATAGCTCTCTGCTTCAACGGCAGGGGAGAAAGTTTGACACTTCACACATATCCAGCATAGCTCTCTGCTACAACGGCAGGGGGGAATGAAGAAACTTGGATCCTTATTCAGGCAACAACCAACAAGGACTGAATTACATAGCTGAATAAACAGATAAGCATGGGTGTAGCTTGCTTATTGCGGTGGTTAATACCCCTAACTAATTAAGCTATTTCACTTAGATGCAGTTCCAACACAGCTCTCTACATTAATGGCGGGGGTGGAAGGGAAATAGAATAAAAAAGGTTACTAAGAGCCAAGAGAAACAGATAAGTATGTGAGAGAAAAAAAGTGCGAAAGCTTGCTGGGCAGACTGGATGGGCCGTATGGTCTTATTCTTCCGTCATTTCTATGTTTCTTATGTTTCTATGTTTATTACGGTTTGAGTGCTGGCAGTTAATGCTGTATTGATATGGGAGGTTTACTATACTTGATTGTAATTCAGTTTATTCAAGACTTTCTGAGGGCCAGACTCGTACACAACATGTGTTACAATGGGCCTAATTCCATAAGAACATAAGAAGTGTATTGCTGAGTCAGACCGATGTCCATCAAGCCCAGTATCCTGTCTCCATGAGTGCCCAAACCCTAAAAGTAGATTCAGTTTCTTACTGCTACCTCCCAATGACAAGTGAATGATCTCCTTGAATCTCCTGGTTAATAACTGTTTATGGATTTTTCTTCTCTGAACTTGTCCATACACGTTTTAAAATCCAGCTGTACTAACTCCTTGACCAGGAAGTGAATTCTGCTGCCTATTAGTTTCAGTGATTGTCCCCTATCCCTAGTGTTATTTGAAAAGGTAAATAATTGGCTCTTACTTACCTGTTCTACTCCACTCACAATTTTGTAGACCTCAATCACATCCCCCATTAATTGTCTTTTCTCCAAACTGAAGAGCCCTAACCTGTTTAGCCTTTATAAGGGGGCTGTCCCAATCTCTTAACCATTTTTGTCACCCTTCTCTGTACCTTTTCTAACTTTGCTATATCTTTTTTGAAACGGGGTGACCAGAATTGCACAGAATACTCAAAATACATCCACACCATTCATCTATATAGAGGCATTATGATGCTTTATCTTTTATTCTCCATTTCCTTTCAAATAATTTCTAGCATTCTGTTTGCACAGACTGAGCTGAGGATTTCAATGTACTGTCCAAAATGACTCCTAGATCCTTTTCCTGGGTGGTTACTCCTAATGCAGAACCCATCATTGCATATCTAAAATTAAGGTTATTTTTTCCAATGTGCAATGCCTTGCACTTGTTCATATTAAATGGTATCTGCCATTTAGGTGCCCAGCTCTCCAGCCTGGCAAGGTCTTTCTGTAATTTCTCACAGTTTGCTGGGTTTTAACTGCCCTGGATATTTGAGTGTCTTCTGCAAATCTGATTACTTGTCTCATTGCTCCCTTTTCTAGGTCATTAAAGAGTAAGTTGAACAGCCCTGGCCCCTGAAAAGATCTTTGGGGCATTCCACTATTCACCTTTCTCCACCGGGAAGTCTGATCATTCAGTCCTACTCTTTCTTTCCTGTCTTTTATTGAGACAACATCTCCTAACCCATGACTTTTTAGTTTACTAAGGAGCGATATGGGGTCCGAGTGTGGTTTGTTTTTTCTTTGGGGGGGGGGGAGGAGGGTTTTTTCCCATGGTTTTCTGGTTGGCACCACAGCAGTGCATATAAATATAATATACATGTTGTAAGTGACATTTTTACCACAGAAGACGGTACTTTGAATGTCCTTTTTCATGTTAAATCTGTCATTAATTCATACATTTTTAAGTGTGGGTGGAGAGAGCGGGCCTTGAGGGGGTGCAAGGCTATAAGATTCGCCTCTCGTGCCTAATACTCTTGCATCAGCCCTGACTGCCCTGGCACCACGTGGGAAAGCAGGATTCCATAAGGAGCTGAGCTGCATTGGGTCAGTGGCTCTCCCCACCCACTCGCTTGCTTTGTATCAGAGGGCGTGTTTGTGTGTGTGAGTGTAAGCCTTTCTGACACAGGCACACGCACTCTCTCTGGTTCTCAGTTACAGACGTACCCACACACTCAGGGGCCGATGCATTTAAGGCGCACTGAAAGCGGGCACTGAACACTCAGCACTTTCCTAATCTGCCCCCAGGGGTTTCGTAGTCTTCGCTATGGTCACTTGCACGCCCCTAGTGCCTCCTTGACAGAGGGAGCCCGCGAGCAGTCAGCTGTCCGCTGGTTTAGAAAAAGGATGCTGAATTTATCAGGGTTCATTTTCCTAATTGGTGCACAGCCAGGGGTTCGGGAAACGTTTCCCCAAATCTGAGCGCCGGCACTTTTTTTTTTTACTTTATTTTTTTTTTACTTTTTCAAAGTTTTTGTTCCTCCTACTTAATATCGCAATGATATTAAGTAGGAAGATTTACAGAAAAGCAGTTTTACTATTTTCTGCTTTTCTGTACAATTTTCGGGAATGCTCAGCAATTAATGCCTGCCCTAGGCAGGCACTAATTTTTGAGCATAAAAATGTGCATTTTAGACGCACATTTTTTTATTTTTTGCATTGCAAGTGATTCTCTAATAGCATCATCAACATGCATTTGCATGTGATGAGCGCTATTAGTTTAGCCATGCATTGGACGCGTGTTATGGAATCACTAATCCCCTTATTGCATAAGGGGATTAGGTAGCACCTATACAACCTGTGACCAACTGCGGGTTAAACAGTGCGCTCGGCTGTGTGCACTGTATTGCATAGGCCCCTTAGAGTGATAGAATGCGTCTGTGTCTTTGAGTCAGAGACTGAGTGATATTGTGTTTGTGCTGTTGTGTCTGAGAGTCTTGGGAGTCTGAGTAAGTGAGAGGACTCCAGAGGCTTAAGAAGTTGCTCAAGTCAAAGGATTTGAAATAATCCTACAAGCCAACCAAAGGGGAGAAACCCTGTGATCAAAACGTGTAAATCTCTGCTGGGGAAACTCCAGGAAAAGATTTGCTTTGAAACATGCTGCCTCAAAGGCTTTGGGGCTGAATATTAAATATTTTTATTATCTTCAAAGAAGCTGATTTGAAAGTGAAGCTTTCTGAGTGTGTTTATTTTTGGACTGTATCATCTTGTCTACTTGAAGATTTTTTTTGGCCCGAAGAATTCCGTCTGTTTATTTTGGGTTTACGATAAATTTCTACAATGCAACCAACCTCAGGTGTGGATCTTGGACTCTGTTGCATGGGAAGTCTTCCCTTGGGCCTCCCAGAGGCAGTCTGGTCCCCAACTGGCGATCCCTGGTGGCCTTTTGCGGGTTTCCAGGCTGCAGCAGTGGCCCTCACATCACTATGCGATTCTGAAGGTGATCCCTGAGGAGAGGGGGCTTACATCACCAACCAGTGAGCCCAGTAAATGTGTATTCTCAATGGCAGGGGACATCTTGAGTCCGCATCGTTCACGGCTGGCACCAGAGTTGGTGGAAAAGTTGGTCTTCCTTAAGATAAACTAATCCACACAAAAACATCAGTGGAGAATTTCTCAAAGAAACATTTAATGACATTTTTAATCTGTTCAACCATTGTTTTATTTTTTAACCCACCACCTGGATCCTAATCCCTGGGCAGATTTTGTTTTTAATAATTATTTTATGTACCCCAGCTGAAAGTTATATATAGAATGAGTATGAGGTCAATGTAAGATTAACAGAAGAATTTTTTTTATCTATACTCCACCATGATATCTCAAAATGAATGCTGCAAAATTAAATAAAAAATAAATAAATGTGAAATGTGAAGTTGAAGATCTGACCAATTCTCTCCCAAATTCTCCACATAGTAAAACAATGAGTTACCCAGTTCTGTGTTATGGAGATCATAGGAAAATGTCTCTTCTTAACCTCTGCTTCCATAGATCATTTCTGATGATTTGTGTCTACAATTAAAATTTAGAAAGACATTCACCCAAAATGTTGCAATTTATACTGCACAATTCTCCGGTCCATGTAGATCTTATCAATTCCCTCCGTCTAACTTTTTTCCATTCCTCTTTTCCCCTTTTCCCAGTGTGCAGGTTGCTATCTACTCATTGTTCTTTTCCTCTCTTTTTATGTTTTCTTCTCATCTTTCCCCAACAGCTTTTAATTCTCTCTGTTTCCCTCCAGGATTTCCCCCTTCCTCATACCCACTCCTCTCAGTTTTGCACCCTGACCAGTGCTCCTGGAGTCTTCCAGCCTTGCCTCCTGCTTCTATACTCAGGATCCCTACTTTCTGACTTCTTGCCGCCTTTACCACACTCCTCCCTGTCCTTATCTATACTTTCCTTCTTTCTTTTCTTCTTCTGTTCTTGCTCTCTCCTCCCACACCTTTGCTTTTTCCATGCACCCTCTTCTTTCTCCGATGAGCATCGCCTTGGAAGTGGTGCAATCCACTCAGCATTTCTTCCTGAGCCTTTCCCTTCCTATGGCCTGAAGTTCATGCCGGCACTCAACTACAATATCAGATTTCTAGTTTTTCGATCGCACAAGCAACAGTGACCTTGAAACACCAGTGTGTGTGCACCATGAAGCCAAACTTCAAAGCCATTTAGCCAGATAATCCACAATTTATCTGGTTCAATGCCGAGTTTTAAATATTCCCACTATTTATCTGGCTAGCTTTTAGCCAGATAAGTCATCAGCCTTAACACTAAAACTGCTCAGAGCCGGGGCCGGCCTTCCCCCCTCTCCTGCCTGCTCCTTGGTTCTGCATCGTTTGGCACCAACGAGCACACCTCTGCCTCCCTCCTCTGTCCCTCACCCCATCCCTACCCTTCCCACACTCCCGGGACCTTTTGAAATCTCTTCCAGGATCACAGCATGCTGCTATCACGATCCTGGCCTGTTCTTCCTGCATTGCTGCTATGTCAGCAAGCGCCAGCTGGGATCATGCAGAAAGTGCCGGCTGGGACCAATGTGGCAGGTACCATGATCCTAGCAGAAGACAGAGATTTGAAAAGGTACCGGGAGAGTGGCAGGAGTAGAGTTGGGGTGGGGGAGAGGAGGGCTTCTTAGTGCCAAATGATGCAGAACGGAGGGAGGGGAAAGGCCTGCTCTGGACCGCAAACACTTTTAGTCGTAAAAAGGCTCTCCGAGGGATTTACCTCGGCCTAACAGGGCCCATAATTAAAAGACTGGATGATGGTACTTGTTTTATAAACTCAGCATGGCCTAAAGTTATCTTGGCCACACATGGCCAGATAATTTAAAACCTAACCAGCAATATTCAAAAGATAGCTTTAAAACGAAATGGGTATCTGTTTAAAAATAAGGGTATAAATGTACTCAGGGATATTTCACTGCAGGGATATTCAGCTGCACGTTTATCCTGCTAATAATCAAGGATAATTTATCCAACTAAATTTAGAAACATAGAAACATGACAGCAGAAAAAGACCATATGGCTCATCTAGTCTGCCCATCTGTCGAATTTATCAAGCTGTGTTATTTATTTTTTTCCTATTTTTTTTTTTTTCAATATTTGCTTCCAAATGCCTCAAAAGTGAATTTTAAAACTCCAATGTGCCCCGAAATGAGGGAATGCGGGAATATAATCGAGCTCACACGCGCTGAGCAGATTTTAAAAGCCGCCCGGATAGGCGCGTATCTCCCGCAGCGAAAGAGGTGGGGGCGTGAGCGCCGTTAAATTTCCTTTCACCAGAAATTTGCGCATAAATACTTACGCGATCCAACGCACGCCGAGCTCCCCTGCCGCGTAACTTTATTTCTGCTATAGATGGCAAGTAAGTAAAAAAAAAAATTAACAAGCCATTTCGGAGGGGTATAAAAGGGTCTGCAGTAACTGGGGGATGTACAGGCTATCAAACCCGGGGGGGGGGGGAGGGGTCTGGTAACTGGGCGAACTGGAGAAGAACTGGTAAAACAGGCAATGGCATCGGCATGCGTCGCTTTTAAAATGTCCTCGCTTACGTAGTAGACGTGGCTTTTGCGCGTACAGGTGCATGTCCACTTAATACTGGGTGCACCTGTACATGGCCAGGCTAATTTATAACATGCACGCCTATACACGTGTATGCTACAAAATATAAAATAGCTGCATCCCTGGGCACAGACTGGCGAATGTGCGCTGGTTTGAAAGTTACCATCTTTGTAGTCACATAAATGCTGCTCAGCATGACATGGCGTGTTTTACTTTGTGGTCTAGGGACAAATAGTGAGAGAAAGGCTACGAGTTCAAATCTGATTCAGGCCAGTGGAGATCAAAAGTCCTCACCTTCCAATTGTTACTTTGCTGTGGGATAGAGAAGTTTGTGGTCTATGTTAAGATCATCAAACTCAACTTGAACACTCACGAATCCAGATTTCTCATTGACCAAACATTGTTACAAGGATGTTAGTTAGACATGCTTTTAGTGGAAAGAACTTTCCTTTTCAAAATCACTTGACATCTCTTAATACAACTTATTGAATGTTTAATTTGATGAATTAGACCTCTATACCTATTGAAAATAACACAATTTCTTCTATAATTAATAATGTAACTGAAAATTAGTGCTGCTAATTTCTAAGTTTTTGCTACAATAAATCATTTCAAAACTCAATTATTTTTCAATTATACCAAAAATATTACAATCATTATTGCAGGCTAATAGTCAGCAGTATGACATTGGCATTTATGGCATTATAACCTGAAAAACTGCATGTGAGACTGAGAACTCCTCAACACAACACATTTTTTCAACTTATGCAAGTGAGAACTTGTCCCATAAATAGCAGTCTAATTGCACTCTCCAGCCAATATCCAAGAGAGAAAAAAAATGGGAGCTAAGAAGAGGCTAGAACAGGGGTTGGCAACCTGAGCTCCCGAGCCTCATGTGGCTCTTTCAGTACTTTTCGGCTGCTCCTGTGTCACTAGCACGCCGGCTTCAGTGAGTCACGTGGGCCACTGGGAAACTGCATCATCATCAGCCCACGAGGCCCCAGATGAGAGGGGCAGAGTCATCATTTGCACGGGCAGCAGGAGAAGGAGGCTTCCTCATCAGCCCATGAAGACCCAGCAAAGGGAGCCAGAAGCTTTGACTACCCGGGCTGCAGCAGACGGAGGCCCTCAATAGCCTGCAGCCCCGGCTGAAGGCGTCTATGCTGCAGAGGAAAGGAGGTGGTGATCAGCCAGGAAGCCGAATCACTGGCCAGTGCTTGTCAAAGGTCAGGAGGCAGAGTCTTTGGCCTGCCCTGGTGTATCTGTGGGAGGAGGCCCGAGACGCCATTGGCTTGAGGGGAGGGCAAAAGGTGCACCCGTGCCGCTGTGAGTCTGTGTCAGGAGGAGGTCTGAGGTGCAATCATCAGCCCATAGGAAGAAAAAGGGAAAGGAGGAAATGTCTTTCATCCATGCTGGTAGCTTCGGATAACATCATCAGCTTTTAGGAGCAAAAGGGAAGAAGGATGTCTTTTTAGCCCACAGGGAGCAAAAGGGAAGGAGGTGGTGTTTTCAGCCCACGTTGGTGGGAGTTTGCGGGAGGATGAGATCTGAGGTGTCATGCCTGCTGGTGACGTGTGTGTGCTTCCCACTAATGAAGTTCCTGCAGCTCACTGGTGAATTGCTCTTTTAATGATATGGTTGCATTCCTGGGAAACGTGACAACAACAAAAAGAGAAAGATCAAAGATGAACAAAGAGAATTTCAAAATAAGTAGATGGGGTCTTATGCATTTATAGCAGGTCCAGCAAAAATTCCTCATATGCTTCACTTGCAGCAAAAAGCTCTTCAACAATAAAAAGCCAAATGCGGAAAGACATTTTGTAAAATGAAAAAGAAAAGAAATAACACATTTGCTGCAGAGTATCCAGCTTCTGATCCAAGAAAAAAAAGCCGTAGAGGAGCAACAGATCAGAGAGAGAATGCTGAGAGCGGAACCTTCATTTGCTGGTGACAAGTTTGGACTTTCTGGGAAGAAGCGCTTAAATCTTAAGATAAAATAAGTCAAAAATAATAATACTGAAAGGCGGTGGTTCTCACACCTGACACATGCATGACACACTGAACATGCGACCGTCACGGGGAAAAACGTAAATATACATTCTGCATCCTCAGGAACCCCTTCGACCCCCAACAATGGATGCAGAGCAGAACTAGGGCATTACCCGTACAACTCACCATACAAAAAAAGATATTCTGGATCTGATGACATCTCAGTAAAAGCAAAACAAACTCTCTTTACTGGCAGGCACAATACCCCTCCTTATGAAAAGACAGTAATTTACCACTACAAATATTTAACCAGGCCCTAAACACTAATACACCTCCTATTGGGAAAACAGAGCACGCCAAGCTGCTATAGATAGATCCCCACTCAGAAATAATTGTAAAACTATACTAATAAATGTTACAAAACAGCTGATGAACAGAATAACATTCAACAATTAAAAACTCATAAAAATTATTAAAAATTGTCCAAATATCAATAAAATATTTCAAAACAGCAGACACATTGCATAATACCCAATAATTAAAATGGCAGTCAATCAAGAAAAATAAACTTAAAAAGCCACCTTTACTTATCCTCTCCAGCAGCTCTCCTACTCCTTTCCCTTGCAGGCCAATAGCACTCACCAGAAGTAGCAAGGGCTGCTGAATCTCTGTCCTCACAGTCCTCTTCCTTAGCGCCCACAATCTGTCACTCACACACAGTCTGTCTCACACAGATCAGTAACCTCCCTGACCAGTCTCGCACACAGACACCAGTCACCTCCCCTGACTAGTCTCTGTCTCTCCCACACACACCAGTCACCTCCTTTCCTGTCTCTCTCTCACACACACCAGTCACCTCCCTGACTAGTCTCTGTCTCTCTCTCTCACACACACACACACACACACACACACACACACACCAGTCATCTTCCTAACCAGTCTGTCTCTCTCTCACAGAAACACATCACCTCTGACCAGTCTCTCTCTCAATCACACACATGCTCTGTTACTTACAAGCTCTCAATCACACACAAATGCTCTTGCTCCCATTCTACCACAACCCATAAAGCTGCCACTCATGCACCCAGGCACCCATTCTACCACACATACACAAAGCTGCCACTCACACACCCATTGTACCACACACACACACAAGCTCTCACTCACGCACCCAGACACCCATTGTACCACACACACACACACACAAGCTCTCACTCACGCACCCAGACACCCATTGTACCACACACACACACAAGCTCTCACTCATGCACCCAGGCACCCATTCTACCACACACACACACACACACACACAAAGCTGCTACTCATGCATTCATTCTACCACAAGCACACAAAGCTGCCACTCATACAAAAACAAGCTCACATGGAACTTCTTCTCATTGTTTGGCCCAATAAGCCTGGCCTCTGCTTATCAGTTGCTGATGGCCTGACCTCCGGCAGTGCGCAACGTCTCTCCAGCCGCCGCCGGCCTGGCCTCCGGTGGTGCGCAGGGTTTCTCCGCTCTTCAGCCACTGGTGGCACACAGGTTCTCTCCGGTTTTTGGGCCCGCTGGCCTGGCCTCTGGCGGCGGCGCACAGTCTCTCCACTCTTCAGCTGCCACCGGCCTGGCCTCCAGCGGTGACGAGCAGTGTCTCTCCATTCTTTGGCCCCCGCCAGCCTGGCCTCTGGTGGTGGCGCACAGGTCTCTCCGCTCTTCTGTCCTGCCCCTCTGGAGAAGGGAAGTGCAAGTGGGGCAGTGGGACACCAGGAGCCGCGACACACCTGCCGTTGCTTGGTGACACACTGGTTGAGAATCGCTGCTGTAAGGAACCCTTGGTCTCCTTACCAAAAGGAATGAACCAAGACCATGGGGAGATACAGAGAGATTAGTTAGCAGTAGTTGCTGGAGTGGTTCCCCCTTGTGGGAGAAGGAGATGGCATGTGCTTGAGTTTTTATAAATCCCTAATTTCATTTTCCTGAATTACCTTGCTGAGGGACAGCCCTGCTTGTGCAGTACCTCGGTTTGTTTGTTTTTACAAAAAGAACTTTGAGAGTCATCTTCACAGAGATGTGGATAAAGAGAGTTGGAAACAGAATACCTCGATCAGAGTTTTTGTGAGATCTTTTTGTTTCTGGAGAAGGAAGGTTTTTCACCTTTCTTTTCTCTCATTTGGTTCCCCTTTTCCATTAAGGATTTTGTCTATATCTTTATTGGAGGAGAACCTGACAGCACAGGGTCTCAGTACTATTTTGGTTCAGGAGGTGTATAGTATTTTGCCCAGAAAGTCCCTGGGTACTAGTAGCTGCATCATCAAGGAGGAATGGATTCCCATCCATTGCTAGTGAGAAGGAGTGAAAATCAATCCAATATGGAAAGTCGTAAGGTGAGACATATTGTGAAAGAGAGGAGTAAGATCAGCACCATATTTGGAGCTGTCTTGAAGGAAAGAGAATTTTGAAGACTTGTGGCAAGATATGAGATCTTTGGGACCACTAATCTGACCATTTCACAATGGGAAGAATCTGATATAAATCTGAGAAATTGAGAGAAGGTTTACACTTTCTTCCATTTTGCCTGATGAGAAAGGTGAAGGAGCTGAATTATAAGGAATTGACTATTAAAAATTGAAAAGAATTTGAATGGAAGAGTGAGGTCACAAATGCATTAATTTCAGCCTGTAAATCATATGGATTTTGCTCCAAAAAAGGAGGAATTATATTTTACCCTTGCTAACACACAAATATTTTTTTGGAAAATTGTATCAGAATAAAGGAGGAATTATATTTTACCCTTGCTAACACACAAATATCAGAATGATACAATTTTCCAAAAAAAAATTGTGTGTTAGCAAGGGTAAAATATAATTCCTCCTTTTTGGAGCAGTGTTTTGAATGATAGAATTAACAAGGAGGATTTTTGAAGCCTTATACTAGAGGTTTTTTGTGAATCATATGGATTTAACATCAAAAGGCTGTAAACAACATTTTTACCCATTTGATCAACTATCAGAAAAAGAAATTGGAAACCACTCAGATTCCAGCATGGCTATTTCTATCATAGACTTTAGAGATTATCCGTGCTGTATGCCAAAGGACCTAAGGGGCTGTGTATTTGTGATACATGCAAAGGGATCTGAAATCTAAACTTCTCCCCACAGGGAGCCTGGACCACTCAGAACTATAAGTTTTCCTGGAGAAATGCAAACATTTCTCCAGGAAAACTTATAGTTCTGAGTGGTCCAGGTAGGGTAAAATTCGGGGTTTATCCCACCCAGATGTAACAGATTTTTTTTGGAGGGTCAAACTATTACTGGCTGTTTATATTGTCTGCTAGTTGTAAGGTTGGTATTTGCCAGTTTAGAATTGTCTGAAAGTTGGAAAATAGTCTTTGATTCTCTGAGCTAGTAAAAGTATTTTGCTTGCCAGTGTTAGAAATGTTTGCTAGTTTTGTTAATATTTGTTTGCCAGAACTGTTGGCATAGCAGGAAAATAGACTGATTCTCTGTGCTAGTAAAGAATAGCATTTATTTGCCAATGTTAGAATTGTCTGCTAGTTTTAAAGTTCGTGTTTGTTTGCCAGTGTTAGAATTGTTTGTATAGTAGGAAAATAAACCTTGATTTTCTTTTTTTTAATAACTTTTAATTTTTTAACAGGCACAAAACATTCCATTTCACAATAATCCTCCTTAACAGTTTAAGTTCACATACAAAAAAAAAATACATTTAAATGAGCCAGTATGTCATCTCCAAATCACATGCATCTTTCCATAGTCTGAGAGCACACACACAAAATCTACCTGTCTATAACAGTTATTAATATCTGCTCCTCACCACTTCCAATATAAACTCCACACTTGATCATAAAAGGTTTGCCTTATTCTTTAACATATACATCAGCTTTTCCATCATAGGGATCTCTCTTACTTTGATGTCCTAGCCATGTTTAGTAGATGCACTTTTCCATTGGTGAGCTATCATGAGTCATGCAACATATAACAAGTGACCAACCAGCTTCCTCTTACCCTTCATCTCCCATATGTTTGCCCATTTACCTAATAAAAATATATACTGTTAGCTGTTGTTTACATATACCAGAAATACAGTCTGTGACCTCAGACTAGAACACCTGCGTTTTTCAGCATTCCCATCACATATGTACAGACAAACCAATCTGCCCACACTCCCTCCAATAAAACTGGCTTGCATTACTGAATCTAGCAAAGAAAGTGGATGTCGATGCATCCTATGTAACAAGTTATACAGCAATTCATGGCCTTTACTACAAATAGTAATATGCCTTGAAGCTTTCCATAAGGGCTCTCAATCTCTGTTATCTAAATTACTATTTATATCTAAGTTCCATTGCCGTATAAGCTTAGCTGGCATGCCAGACTTGCAGAGCTGAGACCCAGAGCCATAGCGTGCCTATGGCCAATATGTCCTCGGCCATAGGCGCCGCTATATGAAGGGCGCATTATTACCACTGGTGATGTCACCCTATCTCGCTTGTCAGAGTGGAACAGCCCTGTCAGAATCGCTGGCAGGGCCTTAAAAGGAGGAGGAACACTGGTGCAGCCCCACCAGAATCGACGGTAGGGATGTTCTGAGGAGGAGAAAGCGCACCGTGGCCTCATCAGAAGTGTCGGTACGGCTTCAGTCAACGGAGAAGAGCGCCTCCAAAATCGCTGGCGGGGCCTGAGAAGAAGAAGCGTTGTGGCCTCACCAGACTTGCCGGCAGGGCCTTAAAAGGAGAACGGAGAAGCGCTGCAGCCCCTCCGGAATCGACAGAGAGGTTGCCCTAAAGAGAAGGAAGAGCACCGCGGCCTCACCACAATTAAAGGGTTAATTTTAAAAGGAGTTACACATGTAATTGTAACATACTATCACAGCAATTTTCAAAAGGCATTTACAAATGTAAAGTACACTTACACATGTAAAATCTATGGACAATTCAATAGCACATATTGTAGCAATTTTCAAAAGCCCACATATGGTAAAGTGTATTTACACATGTATAGCCCAGTTTTAAGTGTGCAAATACGTTTGAAAATTACTCCCTTAGGAAAGAGTAACCCAAATTATATGTACACAATGCAAGGTTCCACATTAGGCATCACTATTCAGGAATAGGATCTAGGGATCATCGTTGATAATATGCTGAAATCTTCTGCTCAGTGTGCAGCAGCAGTGAAGAAAGCAAACAGAATGCTAGGGATTATTAGGAAAGGAATGGAGAATAAAACAAAGAATATTATAATGCCTCTATATCACGCCATGGTTCAACCTTATCTTGAGTACTGTGTGCAGTTCTGGTTACCACATCTCAAAAAAGATATAGCATAATTAGAAAAGGTACCCAAAAAAAGTATCCAAAATGATAAAAGGGATCAAACAATTCCCCTATTAGGAAAGGCTAAAGAGCTTAGGACTCTTCAGCTTGGAGAAGAGATGGCTGAGGGGAGATATAATAGAGATCTATAAAATAATGAGTGGAGTGGAATGGGTAAATGTGAATCAGTTGTTTATTCTTTCAAAAAAGTACAAAGACTAGGGGACACGCAATGACCTTACTAGGTGATACATTTAAAAAAAAATAAAAGAACAATTTTTTTTTACTCAACTCATAATTAAGTTCTGGAATTCATTGCCAGAGGATGTGGTGAAATATGCTAGTGTAGCAGAGTTTAAAAATGCTTTGGACAAGCTCCTGGAGGAAAAGTCCATAACCATTATTAAGGTGGAGTTGCAGAAATCCACTGCTTCTCTCTGGGATAAGCAGCATGGAATTTTTCTACCCCTTGGGATCCTGCTAGGCACTTATAAACAGGATACATTTGGTCTGACCCAGTATGGCAAACTTATGTTCTTATAAGAATAAATGGTTGAGGAGAGATATGATAGAGGTCTGTAAAATATTGAGTAGAGTGGAATGGGTAAATGTGAATCGGTTGTTTATGCTTTCAAAAAGAATAAAGAGTAGGGGGACACACAATGACGTTATTAACTAATACATTTAAAACAAATAGGAGGAAATATATTTATACTCAACAATAATTAAGCTCTGTAATTCATTGCCAGATGAATTGGTAAAAGCTTTTAATGTAGCTGGGTTTTAAAAAAGCTTGGACAAGTTACTGGAAGAAAAGTCCATAAACCATTATTAAAGAGGATTTGGAGAAATCCACTGCTTACCCCTGGGATAAGCAGCAAGGAATCTATCAACTTTTTGGAGTCCTACCAGGCACCTGTGACCTGAATTGGCCACTGTTGGAAACATGATACTAGACTTGCGGAAACGTTGGTCTGACCCATTAAGGAAAACCTTAAGTTATGTTCTAAATCAGAACAAAGGAAATGTGGAGGAGTAGCCTAGTGGTTAAAGCAGTGGGCTATCAACCAGGAGACCAGGGGTCAAGTCCTGCTTTCACTCCTTGTGACCTTGGGCAAGTCACTTTACTCTCCATTGCCTCAGGTACAAACCTAGATTATAAGCTCTCTGGGGATAGGGAAATACCTGAATCTAATCTGCTTTAAAGTGCAAAAAGCAGGATATAAATTAAAAAAGAAATGTCTGTAACCCCCTTTTGGTTTGAGGCTCCTAATGCAGGGGGTTCACACAGTCCCAGGGCCACACTAGGTGTCCCTGACCTCTCCTCACAATTTCTCTGCAGTAGTTGGCATTTGGGAAGCCGGAATCCAAGACCAGCCTCCTTAGTCTCTCAATCTCCCTTTAACAGTACTCACTTTTGTAGGCCTCTTCACCAGTTCTCAAGCAGGAGGTAACAAAACATGCAGTAGACTGGGAGTGAGGTTCCAAAGAAAAATGTTTATTGCAACTTAAAGAATAAAATCCATGCACGAATGGCAAAAATCATCATCGGGAACAAAAATAATAATTTCTAGTATTACAGTCTTTATCTATCTCCAAACTTGAATCAGTGTCCAAAGTCCTTTCCCAGTGATAGAAAAGAAAATCCCACTTCTCCAAAAATAGGCAGCAAGATTGTGGTTGAAAAATATCTTCCTCCTTCTCAAAGTGAAACAAAACTTCTCAAAACTGTTCTTCCTCCTGGGACACTACAAACCTCACTTTTTTAAAATGTATAGTTATTCATTTTAATAATTTACATAAAGCGCAATTTACTTTGGAACAGGAACATGAAAAAATATGTAAATACAACATAAGAAACATGGAAAGATGAGAAAAGAGGCTGCCATGATTTCATTTCCACTCATAACTTAGCCCACAATATATAGAAGAGAAAGAAAATGAAGGCAAGAATAAGGAAATAAATTAAAGAAACGGCCCTAACAAGACAAAAATCCTGCATTAACAAGACATTATTAACATGGAGTTGATGAAGATGGTAATAACTTCCTGGAATCAATAAAGGCTCTTAACTGTTCCAGGAGGAAGAATACATAACATTCTCTATTATAATAATCACACGTTTGCAAGGACACCTAAGAACTAATGAAGCATCTAAAGTGGAAAGAGCAAGGAATCTTTCCTTCTCTCCTGGGTGACTCTAGCTAGATCTGGATATATCCTAATATTCGGGCCAAAGAAACATCTATTCATATTCTGAAGACACAGCTTCAAATCTAAACTTAGATCCTGTTCTGATATAAAGGAAACCAGCAAAGTACTGAAGCATGCTTGGAGATTTCAAAACTAGAATTTTCAAGAAAATTAGTTATATTTAACAAATTCATAGAATTTTGAGAAACCTGTACCTCGAAGGACGAAAATAAACCTTATTAAAAGGAAGAATATACTCACCAGATATATGCAAAACTTCCTTTAAATGTTTTGTAAGAGTCACTCGTGGAAGTTCACCAACCAGACTAGGAAAATTAAGCAAGCATAAGTTCAGATGTCTTGCAGGGTACCATGCTCTTGTATCAGAATAACATTAGCAGAATGGAGCTTCTTAACTTTCATTATCCAAATCCTAAATCTTAATATCATGGTCCTTCAAATAGCTCCCATAAAAAGTCGAGGTTCTTATGGCCTGGATTGGCCACTGTTGGAAACAGGATGCTGGGCTTGATGGACCCTTGGTCTGACCCAGTATGGCATGTTCTTATGTTCTTATTTTTTCAAGCCCCGGGACTTACACGCATCCCGGGGCTTGCGCACGTCACCGGGCCTATGCAAAATAGGCTCGGCGCGTGCAGATTACGCGCGTAACCCTTTTAAAATCCGCCCCTTTATGTTTATGTTTCCATTTTTCGCCACATCTTTCACGTCTCATCCCTTAATGCCCCTTCATGTTACTCTTCCATCTCCCCCCTTCCCACCTCTCAATCTCATTCTCATTGTTCATTTTTAGGCCCCCCATCTTCCTCAAATTCCCCCTCCCACCCAAGTCACCTGTCTCCAGCTCACTATTTCCCTGGCTCTGTCAGTCTTGCCCTCTCATTCTGTCCTTACCTCTCACTTCTCCCACCCTACCCTTTATCTCTCCATCTTCTCCCACTCTACTTTCTCTCCCTTCCTTTTTCAGCCCTCCCTACCTCTTTCGCCCCTCTTATCTGATATTTACAGCATAATATTCCAGCTGCAATAACAGCCTAGATCAGCGGCAGAACAGCAGGCCATCCTGATCCTCTCTCAGCAGTTTCCTAGAACAGTTAGGGGTAGATTTTAAAAAGTGTGCGGGTGCGCACACATGAACACGTGATTTTATAACATGCGCGCGCATGTTATAAAATCAGGGGTCAGCGCGCGCAAAGGGGTGCACAATTGTGCACCTTGCGCACGCCGAGCCGCGCTGCCTCCCCCGTTCCCTTCCCCCTAGTCTGACCTTCCCACCCCTTCCCCTAACCTTTCCCCCTCAGCCCTACTCTAACCCCCCCCTGACCTTTGTCTTACCTTTTGTGCTTGCCGGCCGACTGCCAGCACGCGATCCCCGGCACAGCGGCAAATAGCCGCTGTGCCAGGAGCCTCTGACCCTGCACCGCCCCGCGGATCGCCCCTTTAGTAAAGCCCCGGGTCTTACACACATAGCCGGGCTCCCCATGTGCCTAAATCCTCTGGACCTTTAAAATCCGGCCCTTTGTGAGTATTGCAGATTGAACACAGATTGACAGAGATTGAACACACATGGGTGCACTCTGTGAACCCCATGGCAGCCTGGATCCCTGACTTTCTGTGTGTTACTTTTGTTTTAAAAAGGAAGTACTGCAGAGATTGGCTCGATGGGTTAGTAGCAGAGTATGACACTTCCGTGTAGAGCAGTTGAGTTTGATTTCTGATTTCAGGCCTTCCATTTCCCAGGCCCACCAGAGCTTGGGATGTAGGAAAGATAGCGTTCCCAGGTCCTTGGAAAGAAGGTGTTCTAGTCATCAAAAAAACTGCAACTCTGAGTGACCAGGTTTAGGGCCCATGATTGCAGACGCCCAGAAGGAGGGAGCACTGATGTATGGCCCCTGACCGAGAACCCTCACTTCAATGGCTAGGCTAGGAGCACTGGGAGGAGATATAAACATAGAGGGAACAAATGCCCAGGGTACTAAATTCCAGATTCCACTACTAGGAGCCCAAGGAAGCAGGAGGAACAGCCAGACTAAAAAAAAATAAAACAGAAGGTACTGCTATGCAAGACAAAAAGCCAGGCTGCCATGGAGTTGCAGATCACATACACAGACATGCAACATCTGTCTTGGTGGCACTCACTGAAATGGCTGAGAGGAAGAGTATGGCTTGTGTGGGCCTGCTGCTGATCTGGGGTTGTCTGAAGTGGGAGACCTGGTAGGGGATATGGGAAGAAAGTCAGGTAGCTCGGGAGTTTTCTGGAAGATCTCTAGGAGACTTGGGCTGGAAGAAAAAAAATACACAGATGTTTAGCTACCTTCAGGTATGAGGTAGGATTTCGTTTTCAGTTTGGCAGGTTTTTTTTGGGTGTGTATACAAACCTGTTGCTATGTATTAAACAGCTGATCATATACACAGATGACCAAGTGGGCTGTGCAATTCTACCAGTTAAATAGTGCAAGGCTCTGGCTCTTTAATGCATTTAATAAAATGAAATGATTGAAAATAAATTGTTCTACTGGCTGGCATCCGTAAAGGGGTTCTTGTTGACATTATACTGCTATTAATCATGATTTCATTGTGACTCAGTTGGTAACACCACCACCTCGGTGTCAGAAGGTTTCCATTCTGTGATGGCATGACTAGGCTTCACAGCACAGGGCTGATATGTGGGTGAATATGAAACCATTAGTGGTGTTATCCTGCACTTTGTGCCTTGGTGAAAGTTTCTCTGCCGCCTTTGTGACCTAATAATATAACTGAGGATGTGTTCTACCCTAGAAATATCTGACCATTTAGGAGTTGTATTATATTACAAAGGACTTTCAGATCCTGAGCACAGACTGTAAAGTGGCAGTACGAACAGCAAAGGCTGAATCGCGTGCTTGTGCTCATTATAAATGTGCTCTTTTTCAGGAGGCAATAATTCAAAAAGTTACTTCAGAAGCATAGTAAAAAAAGATATTCCAGGGACTAACAATAAAAGAGCGATTCTGTATGAGACAAGTTTCACGGTAAATAGGGTGATTTTCAAAGGAACTTCTGTGGGTAAAGAAGTGCTTTATGGAAGCAATGGTCCTTTTGATAACTCTATGACTGATATGCATGTAAAATTATGCACATACATTATGCGAGTCGTTTTATGCATTCCAGGAGGTGGAGTCTGGGCAGGGTGGAGACCTATCGGCGTACTTTCTAATAGTAAAAAGCATGCAGGTAAATTCTCATGGATCAAAAAGCAGGGGTGCACATAATTTTGCTGGGATAATTTTCAAAGTAAACTTATGCATGCAAGTCCGCTTTGAAAATCGGTGTAACTGATGCACATATTTGCCAGCTAAATTATTACAAAATTACACCCACAAATTCAAATATAACATTTGACATGTCTGGCAATAAATTGTCTTAATTTACACACAGGCATTTATAAAATATAATTTCTTTGCAGGAATAAACCAAAAGCATAGGACCTAGGAAATATGTAATCTTCTAGCCCAGGGATCTACAATCTTTCCAAACTGAAGGGCCATTTCACAGGTTTTTTTCTTTGTCCAAAATATTTGAAGAGCTGCATCCCTGCTGTAAATCAGGACAATCGTATAAATGGCCTCCATCTACACGCCCTCCAACTTCACCTCATCTCGAGTCTTCACTGTTTCTCCCTCAAACTCTCTCAATGCCACACCATCCCCAGCAGTCACTCTCTCTTCAATCACCGTATCTCAAGCAGTCGCAGAGAGAGAGACTGACTGCTGGGGATGGAGGGATTGAAGAGAGAGATCTGATTGCTGAGGATGGAGTGGGTTGGAGAGTGAACGGCTGCTGGGATGATTGAGAAAGACTGACTGCTGGGGATGGGGTGATTGAAGAGAGAGCGTCTGCTGGGATGAATGAGAAAGACTGCTGGAGATGGGGGATTGAAAGAGAGAAAAAACTGCTGTTTCTCTCAATTCCCCCCACTCCCCAGCTCCAGCCCTCACAATCTCAAGCCTACCCCCTTCCCCAGCAATCTTTCCTCACTGGGGACTGAACAAGAAAGACTGATTGCTGAAGCTGGAAGGATTGAGAGGGAGCTAGTGACTGCTGAGGATAGAGGGGACTGAGAGAGAGTAACAGCATGATTACAGCCCCACTATATTAGGTAGTAATATCATCATACAGTAAAATTAAGGGGGGTGGGGAAAAGAGAATATAATGAATTATTGTCAGGACTGTTCCCTTACCTTCATGTCGCTGCTGCTTACATCAGGCCAGGGAAGGCAGCTTGGGTCCTTCATGATGTAGGGGCCTGCAGGTGATTGCGTCTCAGACTGGAGGAAGGGGCCAGCTGCTGCTTCTAGCCGCAGGAAAGAAGGCACTGGGGCCCTTCAGCCCTTACGTGGCAGGAGGGAAGTGACCGGGTCCCTGTATTTCTGTCTGGCAGGAGAGTGGTGACTGGGTCCCCTTCAGCCGGCAGCAGCTGCTTGGCAGGGACTACTGCTTCCGTTGGCATTGGGCTGGGTGAGGTGGCTTGGGCCCTTCATGCCAGTGGGGTCTGCGGGGGGCAGAAGTGCTCCAGCCCCTTCTGTTGATGGCTGCTAAAACTTGTATCCAGTGGGAGGGAGGCTACTGGGGCCCTTCAGCTGCTGCTTCTATCCGGTGGGAGGGAAGGTGACTGGGCTCTGCTGCTGGCAAAAAGGCTTCTCTAATCTTACGTAAAGGCGTGAGCAGCGTCAAGCAAAGCTTTTCAGGTATTATCCGGTGCTTCTTTCTTTTGGCGAGGTCCTGGATCCTTATTTTTGTGGCAGGGTGCTGGCCTGCATCTTGAAGCACAGCTGGCAGGGCGAGTCCGTCTTTCTCAGCATGATTTCTGCTGCTGAACATCTGCAGGGAGCTGCTCGGTGTTCGGAGAACACCCTGTGATCTTCATTTCCAGGCAGGACTCGAGACTCCCATCGTGCAGCTGGCTCACTTTATTTTTTTTATAAACTTTGGATTAGAAAGCTAAAATGTGTTGATCCGAAGATTTAAAGAATCTCAAAAGCATATTTCTTTAGTTGACTGTAGCTGTCAGGCAGACAATTTCAAACGTCAAATGCAATTTGATGGGGTTTGTTTTTTTTAAGACTGTCAATTTCAGTCCACTTGTGATGTAGTGCCAGCGTAAATTTCTGCCTTTCCAGATTCTCTAGTTCAGTGACAAGATCTTTCGTTTTTGAATTCCAATACTCATTGTCCTATAAATCTGCTTATTTAAGCGCAAATTGTGCTCTATCAGTTGTAGGAAAAACTGAAAAATTCAGTGCAGAAATGTCAGCTTCAAGGGGTTTCAAACAGAAATTGCAAAGTTGCTTTTTTGTTTCTGAATTCTTGAAATTGCACAGTGAAAGCAAATTGCATTTCGAGTACTGCTCCTGCAAAAAAAATGCAATGTCAGTATCACAGACATTTGCTTCTTTATATTGCTTCAGTGTTTAAGAAATGAACAAGCTTGCCTTTCTCTCTGTCTCTTGTGGATAAAGACAGCCTTCGATCCATAGAAAGCACTTCTTCCACAAGCCAAATCAAAGTATTTCCTCTCCCCTCTGGCTTCCAATTTAGCACATTTACCTGAGCAGTTAGGTCCACCTTAAAGAGAATTTCTGTAACCACTCGGGGGTCTGTTGGCGTCGCATATTCAAGAACCTTCACCTGCAGAAAAGTCTTCGCTTCCTCGGGACAGGATGCAAACAGCTTTAGCACATCACCGCATAAAGCCACCGCACCATTAATGCATCAGAAAATTGGAATATTGGCTGTTGACTTCTTGATGAAGTTTGCAAAACTGCCAATGATTAAGACCTTTGCTGCCATTATTTTGAGGACAATATGCTCAATGAATTACGCTCCTTTTGCTATTTTCTTTGGAAAGATTTGGACCAATAAGGTCTCTATGGATTATGTAGTAAAAGGAAATGACATTGTGCGCCATACCCTTTTTAAATTAACGAAACAAGACTCTTGTGTGCTCCTCTCACGCTAGATGTCCCCATCTGAAACAAAAAAACAAGAGATTTTTTTTGGTTGATGTCAGTTTCTTTTAGGTGCAAGCACTCGGTGACAACAAATACAATATCTTCCCTATGAGTGGATCTAGTTCAATCATTTTTGTTTGAGAGTTAACATATCTGCCAAGGCAGGCAACCTGTTTGATGTCATCCACATCACAAGATTCATTACAGTCAATGGGAAACACCAGTGCAAAATTAATTGGACAAACTTGATGACTGTATATGTCCATACAGGTAGCCTGATCTGGCAAGCAACAATGAGAGAATATATCGGATACCCCACTATTAACAATGAACAACAAAAGGGGAATCACTAACTAATTTCCCCAAAAATATCTCTTATTACCACCTTAACTTATAACAAATACTGTATAAATATTAGAGATGTGAATCGTGTCCTCGATCGTCTTAACGATCGATTTCGGCTGGGAGGGGGAGGGAATCGTATCGTTGCTGTTTGGGTGTTTAGAATATCGTGAAAATCGTTAAAATCGTGAACCGGCACACTAAAACCCCCTAAAACCCACCCCCGACCCTTTAAATTAAATCCCCCACCCCCAAATGCCTTAAATTACCCTGGGATCCAGCGGCGGTCCATAGCTAAATCGGGGGAAGGGGGAGGGCAGGAAAACCGGCACACTAAATCCCCCTAAAACCCACCCCCGACCCTTTAAATTAAATCCCCCCCCCCCTCCCGAATGCCTTAAAGTACCCTGGGGTCCAGCGGCGGTCCGAAACGGGCTCCTGCTGTTGAAGCGTGTTGTCTTCAGCCGGCGCCATTTTGCAAAATGGCCGCCGCAAAATGGCGGCGGCCATAGACCAACACGATTCGACCGCAGGAGGTCGCTTCCGGACCCCCGCTGGACTTTTGGCAAGTCTTGTGGGGGTCAGGAGGCCCCCCCAAGCTGGCCAAAAGTCTCTGGGGGTCCAGCGGGCGTCCGGGAGCGATCTCCTGCCGCAAATCATTTTCCGTATGGAAAATGGCGCCGGCAGGAGATCGACTGCAGGAGGTCGTTCAGCGAGGGTTCCGGACCTCCGCTGAACGACCTCCTGCAGTCGATCTCCTGCCAGCGCCATTATCCGTACGGAAAACGATTCGCGGCAGGAGATCGCTCCCGGACGCCCGCTGGACCCCCAGAGACTTTTGGCCAGCTTGGGGGGGCCTCCTGACCCCCACAAGACTTGCCAAAAGTCCAGCGGGGGTCCAGAATCGACCTTCTGCGGTTGAATCGTGTTGGTCTATGGCCGCCGCCATTTTGCGGCGGCCATTTTGCAAAATGGCGCCGGCTGAAGACAACACGCTTCAACAGCAGGAGCCCGTTTCGGACTGCCGCTGGACCCCAGGGTACTTTAAGGCATTTGGGGGGGTTCGGGAGGGGGGGGGGATTTAATTTAAAGGGTCGGGGGTGGGTTTTAGGGGGATTTAGTGTGCCGGTTTTCAGCCCGTTTCGGACCGCCGCTGGACCCCAGGGTACTTTAAGGCATTTGGGGGAGGGGGGTTTAATTTAAAGGGTCGGGGGTGGGTTTTAGGGGGATTTAGTGTGCCGGTTTTCCTGCCCTCCCCCTTCCCCCGATTTAGCTATGGACCGCCGCTGGACCCCAGGGTAATTTAAGGCATTTGGGGGGGGGGGTTCGGGAGGGTGGGGGATTTAATTTAAAGGGTCGGGGTGGGTTTTAGGGGGTTTTAGTGTGCCGGTTTTCCTGCCCTCCCCCTTCCCCCGATTTACGATTTTTTGACGATAAATCGGGGGAATTGGTATTGTATCGTGGCCCTAACGATTTTTGACGATTTAAAATATATCGGACGATATTTTAAATCGTCAAAAAATGATTCACATCCCTAATAAATATATATTCAGTTTCCTAATACATACACTCTACAATGTATTTACCAAATGTATACAACTTTTATTATATTGCACTTTTTCCATATATCTAACACATCTTGTTTTGTACATACAAACATATTTATATCTAAATTGATATCAGCATCCTTACAACATATCTGTACAGCAAAAGTAGATATGCAATACAATTCATTTGTACACCTTACATATAACAAACATAAACATCACAAATCATCAAATTACATGCCCCAGTTTACACTATATTTCTATTAATCCCTTATTTTTTTTTTATTTTTTACCCGGACTTGCCACTACCCACACCCCGTTAATAACAATTTATACTAAAACACACTACCCCATAAAACACATTAGTGCTCGCCCTCTTAATTTATTCTTCACTACTCTTATACCATGACCATCATCCCATCAATTTATTGTATTGACTCCTTCATTCAAAGATGTCCATCCCAATTTTCTCCCATCAATTCATGGTTTCCACTCCTTAATTCAAAGATGTCTGACCCGTCCGTCCCAAGGTTCCTTGTTCCACCTTACTAAGGCTTCCTCAGGGGAAATCTGTAACCACTTCTTGACTTCTACCACAACTTATTCTTTCATAAACGAGCACCTAAAAAAATAAACAATAAATATCTCCACCATTTCATATCCTCCAAAACACCCCCATATTCTCACTACTTATTGACCACTACATACTTACTTAATACCAAACTATCCAATGCATGTCCGGAACTTCACGTCAAACAATTAGACCACTGTCCTCTACAAACACATAAAACAAATTTTAACTCATCCACAACTTAGGTCCCAGCGGCCGGGTTCCTATGGGATCCTCCTGGAAGGATCACGAGCTTCCAGGGTGAAGTCTTCATTCCATGTCTACATCATCAGGCCTTGCCTTCCGATGGTAGGGACCTAAGAGGGTTTATTCTCCTAGGTAGCGCTAACTCTACCTCGGACCTAGTGTCCACTGCCAGATCAGTAACAGAATACCAAGGCCATGGACCCGGGAGAGGCCTCTGATCTGCAAGCCATTCCAGGTTTCACCCAAAAGATGATGGAGCAACAGCAGATATCGGAGTCCTTGGCATTTTGCATAGGTCGACTCCATGCTCACTTAGATGCAGTGGTCACAGCCCAAGCCAGTCCTCCACCAGCATCGACAGCATCAGTAATACAGACATACCCTCATCCGGTAATTCCACTACCTGCTCTGCCACGTTACTCCGGCGAACCTCATCTGTGTCTGGGGTTTCTCGACCAATGCAACATGCACTTCCAACTTCAAGCTAACCTCTTTCCAGATGATTTGACGAAGATGGCTTACATCCTGTCCCTGTTAGAAGGCAAGGCATTGGCTTGGGCCTCTCTGCTGTGGCATCGTTCAGATCCAGTCCTACAGGATTTTCCTCATTTTTTGGAGTTATTCAGAACTGTGTTTGAGGAACCCAGTAAAGAGGCAGCCGCAGGGGCCGATCGGCTAAATATCTGTCAAGGAGGATGTACTCTCACCAACTACACGATTGAATTCAGAACTTTAGCCTCTGAACTCCATTGGGAGGAACGTGTTCTTCGGACCATCTTTCTTGAAGGAATGTCAGATAAGATTAAGGACAAGCTGGCAGCTCGGGAACTTCCTTCTTCATTGAACTCCCTCATTGAACTAGTGACCAAAACTAACCGCCGTCTGTAAGAAAGGGCTCGTGAGGCTCTGGGTTCGAGAAGGCGTATGACAGTTCCTTGTCCTCCACACTCTTCTTCTTCTTCAGTCCCCTGCACTTCATCAATCTCTGAAGGAACTACAGAAGAACCTATGCAGTTAGGACGTGGTCCTCTCTCCCCAGAGGAATGACAAAGGCGTAGCAAGGCCGGCCTTTGCCTATATTGTGGAAGTTCGGACCATTTCATTGCTGGCTGTCCTTTATGTCCCGGGAAATTAAAAAATGGAGGGGGCATCACTTCACCAGCCCCTCCACTTTCCTTGCCTGTTACCTTTTGCCTCGGAGGTCAGAAATTCACCACACTGGCTCTAGTAAATTCTGGGGCCGGAGGAAATTTCATCTTGCAAGATATTGTAAAACAACTGCTCATTTCTATCCGTCCATGCCCGAGACCGCTGACTATCTCCTCTATCCACAGAGACCCCTTGCCAGGGAGAATTACACACCAAACGGTTCCTCTGGATTGCTTCATTGTACCTAACCACCGGAACAAATTTCTCTTTTTGTCATCCAGAAAGCCATCCACCCAGTCATTCTCGGTATTCCCTGGTTGCAACGCCATAACCCCCAGTTCAACTGGACATCTTTAAAATTAACTCATTGGGGTTCTGCATGCCATGAAACCTGCCTTAAGGGAACAGCCTCTTCCTGTAGCTATTTGTGTACCTCTATCCTGGAGGGATTGCCTGCTCACTACAATCAGTTTGCGGATGTATTTTCCAAGAAAGCTGCTGACATTTTGCCTCCGCATCAAGAATTTGACTGTGCTATAAATTTAGTCCCTGGAACCACTCCGCCTTGTGCAAGAGTTTATCCCTTATCCATCCCAGAGACTCAGGCTATGGCTGAATATATTCAGGATAATCTCAAGAAGGGGTTTATCAGACAGTCCAAGTCCCCAGCCGGGGCTGGTTTTTTCTTTGTTGGGAAAAAGGATGGGACTTTGCGACCCTGTATCGATTTTCGTGGGCTTAATGCTATTACTATCAAGGACTGCTATCCACTGCCATTAATAGCCGAACTCTTTGACCACTTACAGGAAGCCAGGGTGTTCTCAAAATTAGACCTACGAGGAGCATACAATTTGATCAGGATTTGACAGGGTGATGAGTGGAAGATGGCTTTTAATACCAGGGACGGCCATTATGAATATCTCGTCATGCTGTTCGGTCTAACCAATGCTCCTGCAGTCTTCCAGCACTTTATTAATGAAATATTTCGAGACTTGCTCTATGTATGTGTGGTAGTCTACTTGGATGACATATCAATTTTTCCCCGGGATCTACAGATGCATCAACAACATGTTTTACAGGTTTTGCAACGCTTAAGAGAGAATAGACTTTTTGCCAAGGTTGAAAAATGCGTCTTTGAAAAAGAATCTCTAACCTTCTTGGGGTATATTATTTACAATCTGAGCTTTCAAATGGATCCCTCCAAGTTAAAATGTATCCAAGAATGGCCTCAGCCTACCTGGTTACATGCGCTCCATTGCTTCCTGGGGTTCGCCAACTACTATCGTAGTTTTATCCTGAACTTTTCCAAACTGGCTGCTCCCCTCACTGCTCTAACTCGTAAGGGGGCAGACATCAAGGTGTGGCCTGTTGAAGCTGAGGAAGCCTTCTGGACCTCAAGAAGTCCTTCCTGCAGAAACCTTGCCTTCGGCATCCGGATCTTAGACATCCATTTACGTTAGAAGTAGACGCCTCCGCTGTTGGAGTAGGAGCAGTGCTCAGCCAAAATGACGCATCTGGAACATCTCACCCATGCTCCTACTTTTCTAGGAAATTCTCTCCGCTGAACATAATTATTCTATTGGTGATAAGGAGCTCCTAGCCATTAAGCTTGCGCTAGAAGAATGGCGTCAATGGCTTAAGAAAGCACAGCATCGTAGAACCATTTTTACTGACCATAAGAACTTGATACATCTCCAAGATGCCCAACATTTTAACCCGCACCAAGCTCGATGGGCGCTCTTCTTCTCACGTTTTAATTTTGAACTCCACTATCGACCCGCTAATAAGAACATTAAAGCAGATGCCCTGTCCCGCTCTTTCTCTGCAGAAGACTTGGATGAGCCCATTCAGCATATCATTGACCTGGCTGGTATCATCCTCTCTGCTACCTTTATGGTACCACCGGGGAAAACAGTGGTGCCAAAGAGGCTCCGTAGCAAGGTGCTAGCCTGGGCACACGATTCCCAGTTGGCTGGACATCCAGGACATGACCGGACTCTGAATCTTCTTCAGCAATATTATTGGTGGCCTGAGATGTGCAAGGATATTCGAGCGTATGTCAATTCTTGCCCAAGCTGTGCCCAACATAAAATTCCAACTGGGAAATGTTGGGGCCTCTTACAACCACTTCCTACACCCATGAAGCCATGGACTCACATTTCCACAGACTTCATCGTGGATCTTCCACCCTCTGAGGGCAATACAATAATATGGGTGGTTGTGGACCGATTCTCTAAGATGGCCCATTTCACTCCGCTTCCCTCCCTCCCATCTGCTCCTCACCTGGCCCAACTTTTCATGTCTCATATTTTCCGCCTCCATGGACTGCCACAGCACATCGCATCTGATCATGGACCTCAATTCACGGCCCGATATTGGTCCAGTCTCTGCAAGAAGTTTCATATTTCTCTGGACTTTACCATGGCGTTCCATCCTCAAGCCAACGGTCAAGCGGAACGGACTAATCATACCTTGAAACAATTTCTACGCTTATATGTTAACACCCATCAGGACGATTGGGCAGCACTTCTTTCTTGGGCCGAGTTCTCCCACAACTCTCATGCCTGTACTTCGACAGGGGCTTCTCCGTTTCAAATTGTTTTTGGTCAACAACCCAGGCCACCTTTACCCCTGCCATTTCTTGTTCCCTCACCAGCAGCACAGCTAACGGCAGCACAATTGAAAAGACTCTGGGTGCATACCCCGCAAATGCTACTACTGGCAGCTCGCACCGCGAAAACATTTGCAGACAAACACCGAAGACCAGCTCCTCGTTTCTGTCCAGGAGAAAAGGTGTGGCTTAGCACCAGGCATATTCATCTACGGGTTCCATCCATGCGACTTGCTCCTCGCTACATAGGTCCCTTCCCGGTGCTGCGGCAGCTGGGTCCCATGACCTATCAACTTCGTCCGCCTGCCACATTAAGAATCCACAATTCTTTCCACGTGTCTCTTTTGAATCCCTTGGTTCTTACTTGGCCTACTCGGAAGGTTCCTGAAGCTCCGCAACCCACAACGGAGGAAGACCCTATATACCAGGTTCGTAAGGTTCTCGATGTCCGGAGACGAGGCGGGAAGTGGGAGTATCTCCTACCTTGGGAGGGATTTGGGCCTGAGTAGAATTCCTGGGAGCCTGCTAAAAACATTCTGGATAAGAACCTCATACACAACTTTCACATAGATCACCCAGGAAAGCCCAAGCCTTCTAGGGGGAGGCCTAAAGGAGGGGGTACTGTTATGGCCACCGGCCGCAGTGGTTAGCGACTGGGGCCGGTCACTCACCCGTGGCGTCTGGCTCCTCTTGGGATGCCCGCAGGAGCCGGCAGCCACCGCTGATGTTTTCTTCGTGGCTGTGGCCTCTTCCAATATGGCCGCCTCTTCTATCCTGCTGACTCCGCCCCCGTTGGGCCTCCTAGAGCCGCGCGCATGGCTGCTGGGGTAATTTAAAGAGGCCAATACAGGAAATGGTCATGGCTCCTCCCTGGGACTCCTTCCTGGTTTCCTGTATTTAAGGCAAGGTCTGCTCCTCAGACCTTGCCTTGCCAGTTCTTGGTCCTGTGAGTTCCTGTGCCTTGAGTTCTTGGTCCACTGCCTGCTCATCTGGTTCCTGTTCTTCTTGGTCCTTGTTCCTGATTCTCCTCTCGTTGGACGGATTCCTCTGGCTTCGACTCCTGGACCGGCTTCCGACCTTATCTCTGGCTTCGACCCCTGGACCGGCTTCCGACCATATCTCTGGCTTCGACCCCTGGACCGGCTTCTGACCATTACTCTGGCTTAGACCATTGGACCGGTTTCGGACCATTCTCCAGATATCAACACTTGAATTGACTTCGACCTGCTGGAGGCGCCAGCTATCTGGATTACACAACTTGCAGGAGGCGCCTGCATCCAGATCTTCTTCGGTCTCCAAGGAGTCCCAGCGGCTGGGTTCCTATGGGCTCCTCCTGGGGGGATCGCGAGCTTCCAGGGTGAAGTCTTCATTCCACGACTACATCATCAGGCCTCGCCTTCCGACGGTAGGGACCTAAGAGGGTTTACTCTCCTAGGTAGCACTAATTCTACCTCAGACCTAGGGTTCACTGCCAGATCAGTAACAATATCTCTTGTTTACAAAATACAAAAATCACAAAACACACTTTCCACTATCCTTATATCAACTTCTGCTTTCATAAAATATACATTCCTAATTAAAAAATGTACCATTATTCCACACAATCAAACCTCTCAATATTCATTAATACCAATAAAAATATAAAACATTCAAACAACAACAATCACGCTATGCAATGGATTGAGGCATAGGATTTGGGCATAGTGGTCGGTCACTATCTGTATTGGAGTTTGTTTCGAGGATAAGATTTCTGATATAAGAATAGTGGCAAGTGTGTTTTGTGATTTTTGTGTTTTCTATTTTGTAAACATGAGATATTTTGTATATCCTGCACACTATGGGGCGGATTTTCAGAGCCCTGCTCGCGTAAATCCGCCCAAAACCGGGCGGATTTACGCGAGCAGGGCCCTGCGCGCCGGTGAGCCTATTTTACATAGGCTCACCGGCGCGCGCAGAACCCCGGGACTCGCGTAAGTCCCGGGGTTTTCGGAGTGGGCGTGTCGGGAGGCATGTCGGGGGCGGGGCCGGAGCGCGCGGCGTTGCGGGGGCGTGTCGGCAGCGTTTTGGGGGCGGGTACGGGGGCGTGGCTACAGCCCGGGGGCGTGGCCGCGCCCTCCGTACCCGCCCCCAGGTCGCAGCCCGGCGCGCAGGAGGCCCGCTGGCGCGCGGGGATTTACGCCTCTCTCCGGGAGGCGTAAATCCCCCGACAAAGGTAGGATGGGGGTTTAGACAGGGCCGGGCGGGTGGGTTAGGTAGGGGAAGGGAGGGGAGGGCAAAGGAAGGTTCCCTCCTAGGCCGCTCCGATTTCGGAGCGGCCTAGGAGGGAACGGGGGTAGGCTGCGCGGCTCGGCGCGCGCAGGCTATACGAAATCGATAGCCTTGCGCGCGCCGATCCAGGATTTTAGCCGATACGCGCGACTACGCGCGTATCTACTAAAATCCAGCGTACTTTTGTTTGCGCCTGGAGCGCAAACAAAAGTAGGCTGTTCGCGCTCGTCTGAAAATCTACCCCTATGTAATTGTTGCATTATGCAAATTATGCTTATTGATATTGTATTGTATTTTGTAATAAATATTTTTGATATTTTGTCTAACCTTAGAGTATACATCTCTCTCATGTTTTGTATGTTTTTATTGATTCAATGTGATCCAGTAATTGAAAACACTATTTTTTCCATCACTCAGGACAGTAAAGTTAGGGTAGAGACTGGGCTGTAGTTCTTGGGGGTCTATCTAGAGGATCTGTGTGAGGGTTTTTTTCAGTAAAGGATAAACCAGCTCATCATCTCAGTCTCCCTGAAGTCAGCAATCCAAACACGGGGTCTCTGATTGCCCCGCTCTGTTCTAACAGGGAACCCAGCTTTAAAGAAAAACAAACTACCATGGAAAAAACAAAGCATTCTCTCCAGCCAGGGATTAGTGAAGGCCAAGATCTGTTACATTCACGGCAGGATTATAGTCATTTGATAAATTCCACTCTGGTTTTAATGTGCCAATTTTCCTCTTTTGAGAGTTATAATAAGGGAGAGGAGACCTTTTTCCATAACATCCTATTGGAGTGCTCTGTAAATTTATGGAAATCAATCATTCATCTGCTAATCCATGTGATTTGTTTTCCACAGCTCTTCCTCTGACATGTTTACTGTAGTTTATAAACTGAATTTGTATTTCTGAATTTAAATTTCATTTAAATATTTTTCTTATTATTGCCTCACTCGCATTACAACTGTAATAAGCCCTGCTTCCCCTGGGAAGGATGCAGATCAAAAAATAAGGATTTCTGTCTTTAAAACTTCTCACCTTCACTTCTGTATTTATGCTGTGGCCTCCACTTAAAGTCTGGGGTAACCCTTAAGTATTCATTGTCCAGCCGCACAAGATAAACAGCTGGATATATTGTTTCAGAGGATGAACCAGTCTTCAATTTTCCCCACATTGCATGCATGGAGTTGTAATTTTACTTTTCTTTTTTGGGGGGGAGGGGTGGAGGAAGGGGAGATGTAACAGAATGCAAGCTACTTACCATAATACACAAAAACATACACAGCAATGAAAAAGAATGCTTAAACACCATGTTCCAGAAACATAACCCACAGCGCAACACCAGATCAGCGAACAAGGCTCTGCTCACCATACCACCAGTAACAACTGCTAGACTTACTACAACTAGAGAAAGAGCAGCTTCAAAAGCCGGACCTCGACTGTGGAACTCACTACCTGAAAACCTAAGATTACGAAACGACTCAAAAATATTCAGAAAACAACTCAAAACATTCCTATTTAAACAAACCTACAAAGACAGCATCGGCTAACAAA
The DNA here is from genome assembly GCF_901001135.1 of Rhinatrema bivittatum. Lineage (NCBI taxonomy): Eukaryota > Metazoa > Chordata > Amphibia > Gymnophiona > Rhinatrematidae > Rhinatrema > Rhinatrema bivittatum. Next base: position 33,241,469 of record NC_042619.1, on the reverse strand, counting down.
ATCTCATCCAAATACTCTCACATCAAAACCTTAGCACTGAAAAAAAGCCCAGACAATTAAACATTACAAATCCGCAACAATAGCTACCATTTAGCAAATCTGCTTGTAAAGTAAAAGTGCACCTAATCTCCGCCCTCCTGCTAACAAAGTTAAATGTAACAATTCTACCTGTAAAGTAAAACATATCCATTTTCCACACCATCTGCTAACAAAAATTAAATGTAACCAAACTACCTACAGCATATCGTAATATCTCCATGTTAATTATAGTAAAGTTAAATCTTTTAGTAAATCAGCATAGTAAAGTTAAATTCTATAACAAGCTATAGTTAAATTAAATCTCAATTTAAATACAGGTTATCGAGAAGTTATAATCGATACTTATATATGTCTTATATATGCTATGACTTTCACTGTTTTATGTTATGAATATAACACTGTTTTTCTTATGAGTATAGGTTTTATATGTTATGAAATTCGCCGTAACAAGTTGTTTTCTCTGTAAACCGGAGTGAAGGCCTGTACCAAACTTCAGTATATAAAAACACACAAATAAAATTAAATAAATGTGAGAATCCATGTCCTTGACTACAAGGGAATCAGTTCAGGACGGGATCAGCCTGCCCTGAGAATCCTGAAGCCAGTTGAGATCCCTGTTTGTACACCAGCTCAGATCTTTAGTCCCTAAGGGGGTCATTTATCAAAGTGCTATATGGCGTTTTTGCATGCGTTAAGGCATTTTTGCATGCAAAAATGCCTTTCACGCATGCGAAAATGCCTTAACACATGCGAAAATGACATTAACGCATGCGAAAGCATCATAACGTTTGGTGCGATGCAAATGAGAAAAAGGGGAGGATATTGGGGTGGGAATTTTGGCCAAGTGGGTGGGGCTCACAGTTTTGTGAAGCCATATCGCACGGCTTTAATGTGAATTTTAACTACACCTTTTTCATTTGCATAAAGCCATGCAATAGGGCTTTACTGCGGTTTGAATGTTTTTCGCACATGCTGTTTTGAGCTCCTGGAAAGCCAGCCAACCTATCAGGGCCCTCCTGGGGGGGGGGAGAGAGAGAAAGACTACCCATAATGCCCTCACACTAGATTGGTATTTATATCTCTATGGGAGGCCCACTCGAGGTGAGGTTTAGGTGTTAGTGTAGGGGTTAGGGGCCACTTTGACATTCAGAGTGAGACGTACGAACAGAACAGGGCTCTCTTGTGAAGATTTGATGTCCTTCGGAGTGAGGAAGCTCACCCAAAGATGAGATTTCTGCAATGTTCTCTCAACCTAGCTTGATGGATTCTCTACCTGGGTAACTCCAAAGGTCATCAAATCTTCACAAGAGAGCACTATTCTGTTCATTTGTCTCACTTTGAATGTCAAAGTGGCCCCTAACCCCTACACTAATACCTAAACCTCACCTCGAGTTACTAGGTGGGCCTCCCATAGAGATATAAATACCATTCTAGTAGGAGGCTATTATGATTAGGCTTCTCTCTCCCTCCTCTCTCATTACAATTTGTGCTAAGATAGCACTTCACATAGGTATTAGCACAAATTGTGGTAAACTGTGTATTACCATAAAACACACCCCTTTTCCTATCGCATACGATATTTAGTGCATTTTGATAAATCCAGGAATAAATTAGTTTATATCAAAAACTGGAGTCACTTTGCTAAATATCATCGTGGCTTGCTGGATCCAGACCTTTAGAGTTTTATTTAAAATCTGAGCCAGTACAAGATTCATTCTGCCAGGTGCACATTTCAAGCAGACAGCCTTGCACTCTGTGTAGACATTTATTCCTTCACACATCAATGCCAGTGTTAAGAGTTATCATTCACAGGTGCTATCCATGTCAGAAAAAAAAAATCCCAAAACACTTTTGAGGTCAATATACAGCTGGGTGGCAAGTAATTAAGTTACCTGGATAACTTATACCAGATATTTAGCAGCTGTTAAATATGTATTTTGTTGTTCAGGGAGATATTTTTTCTGTTATTTTGCGAACATCAGACTGAACGCTGTAAAAAACTGGATGGCTACCAATACCATGAGGATACATTTCTCTAAAACTAAGACATTATGGACTTCAAGGCGTCCTAGACCAGTATCCCTGGACAGGTTGTTAATAAATGGAGACCAAATTTTGTTCGTGGAGTAAATAACCAATCTGGGGTTTGTTTTCGACAGTATTCTGAAGTTTATTCACCAATTAAAGGAGGTGCTATCCAGGGGTTATTTCAAGTTGCGAATGCTTAGGCATTTAAAACCATTTTTTAATTTGTCAGATTTTAGAACTATAGTTCAGGCCTTTTTTGTTATGATTGATTAGTGAAACTCTTTATACATTGATCTGCCAAAAAAGCACCTACAGGTGCTCCAACTTTTGCAAAACTCAGCAGCCCATTTGATAGTTAATGCAGATTGATTTGAACATATTAGCCCCCATCTCTAACATTTGCACTGATTGCCAATCTCCAGAGAGTTAGATGCTGTCCCGGGGAATCGCATGCCGGCCAGCTGCCAGCGCGCGGAGTTTACTTCTGCTCCGGAGGAGCAGTACGTATAAAAACAAAAAAATTGGGGATAGCTAGGGTAGGTTTAGGGGTCGGGGAGTAGAGGGGAAGAGAGAGGTTAGGGTTAGGGAAGTTCCCTACCATTCCACTCCTTTATTGGAGCAGACTGGGAGGGAACTGGGCAAAGACTTGATCACGTCATCACATGATTTTTTAAAAATCCCCCCCCCCCGCACATGCACGCAGACATTAAAATCTGGTGCGCATGTGCCCGCGGGAATCACATTTTATAACATGCACTAGCTGACGTGCGCGCAGGCCTTTTAAAATCTACCTTTAATTACTTACAGGCCGATACAGTACAGTGCACTCCGGCAGAGCGCACTGTTAACCCGCGTTTAGACATGCATTTTCGACACGCTAGCTTTACCCCTTATTCAGTAAGGGGTAACAGCACATCGAAAACACGCGTCCAACCCCCCCTGCATGTTGATGGCCCTATTAGATATTCCCACGCGATTCAGTAAGTAAAATGTGCAGCCAAGTCGCACATTTTACTTTCAGAAATTAGCACCTACCCAAAGGTAGGCGTTAATTTCTGCTAGCACCGGGAAAGTGCATAGATATTAAGGGGCGGATTTTCAGAACCCTGCTCGCGTAAATCCGCCCAAAACCGGGCGGATCTACGCGAGCAGGGCCCTGCGCGCCGGTGAGCCTATTTTACATAGGCTCACCGGCGCGCGCAGAACCCCGGGACTCGCGTAAGTCCCGGGGTTTTCGGAGTGGGCGTGTCGGGAGGCGTGTCGGGGGCGGGGCCGGAGCGCTCGGCGTTGCGGGGGCGTGTCGGCAGCGTTTTGGGGGCGGGTACGGGGGCGTGGCTACGGCCCGGGGGCGTGGCCGCGCCCTCCGTACCCGCCCCCAGGTCGCGGCCCGGCGTGCAGGAGGCCCGCTGGCGCGCGGGGATTTACGCCTCTCTCCGGGAGGCGTAAATCCCCCGACAAAGGTAGGATGGGGGTTTAGACAGGGCCGGGCGGGTGGGTTAGGTAGGGGAAGGGAGGGGAAGGTGAGGGGAGGGCAAAGGAAGGTTCCCTCCTAGGCCGCTCCGATTTCGGAGCGGCCTAGGAGGGAACGGGGGTAGGCTGCGCGGCTCGGCGCGCGCAGGCTATACGAAATCGATAGCCTTGCGCGCGCCGATCCAGGATTTTAGCCAATACGCGCGACTACGCGCGTATCTACTAAAATCCAGCGTACTTTTGTTTGCGCCTGGAGCGCAAACAAAAGTAGGCTGTTCGCGCTCGTCTGAAAATCTACCCCTAAGTCGGAGGTCCCAAAAGTTAAAAATAATTAAAAATGTAAAAGAAAAAATTTAAAATCAGCCCACGGCTTGCGGATTGAAAACCGGACGTTCAATTTTGCCGGCGTCCGGTTTCCAAACTCGTGGTTGTCAGCGGGTTTGAGAACCGACGCCAGCAAAATTGAGCATCAGCTGTCAAACTCGCTGACAGATGCCGCTCCTGTCAAAAAAGAGGCGCTAGGGACACACTAGCGTCCCTTTTTACCATGGGCCCTAATTTGAAAATTTTTTTTTACTGAATCGCGCGCAAAGGAGATTGCCCTGTGCGCGTGCCGGGAGAGCGGGCACTCGCCCGCTCTCCCGTGACTTTTACTGTATCAGCCTTTTAGCAGGATAGCCCAGAGGTGTTCAGGACATGGCATTTTTAAATCAAGCTGTTTATCCAGAAAAGTTCTGAACTTAGCTGGAAAAATATGTGGAATATTGATCTCTTTTACTTTTCCATGCTCAATGATAAAAAAAAAATTAAGATGTAGTTAGCTCCAGATATCAGTTTCTGTTTCATTTAATCACTAGAAATGAGAGAGAGAGAGAAAGACTCTTTTTATAAGGCCTTCATAGTAATGAACTATTTATATCACTAAAGGGCCAGCTAATAACTCGAGGTGAGGTTTTGGTGTGGTGTAGGGCTTGGGGGCCAGTTTTACATGCAGAATGAGACGTACGAACAGCACAGTAGACATCAGTGAAGATTTGACATCATTTGGAGTGATGAAAAGTCACACAAAGATGAGATTTTGTCAATGTTCTCTTGCCCTAGTTTGATAGAAACCTGGTAGAGAGTCCTGCGTTAAAAGCGTGTGTTTGTGCTATCGCACAGTGCAATAATGGCCCTCATTCTCATTAATCCCACCCAAACCCCTCCCCAATCCTGCCCCTTTGCAAAATTTGGATTTGCGCCATGCGATACCATAACTATTGCATGCGTTATGGCGTCAACGCATGCGTTAATGCATTATTGTGGGCATTAACGCCATAACGCATTTTGATGAATGACCCTGTTTGCCGGCTAACTTGGAATATTTGGATACATATCCGGCTAATAAGTTAGGCGGCTAGAATTTAGCCTGATAATTTGGGGCATAACTGGGAGGAGCTGAGTTAATTGGCTAAGTTAACCGGCTAACTTCAATATTCAGAGTTAGCTGGATGGCTTAGCCAGCTAAGTCTGTTGGGGCTAAAGAGCTGTCTTAAAGTTAGTACTGCAGCACTATTGAATATACTTCCAAAGTTTGCCAGAGACGTTTATCTGGCTATCTTTGCTATCTGGATTGTGTCTGAATATGGACCTCTTACAGATTTATCTTTCATGCATTGCTGCTACAGGTAATTGCATCAAACAATTTTCTGAAAAGGCACATGCATTATGGACTCATGTAATTTGTCATTGTTGAAACCTAGATTTTTGGGATGTACACAGGCAAAAATGTTGTTTATGTTTTTTGTCATATTGTATTTTTATGTTTTCTGTTTTTGTATATTTTAATATTTTTTTTCATTCTCATTTGTTTTCGGCAAGTATTACAAATAGTATGCAATGTTTGCCATACTTTGCCGAAAATGAAAGCAAATGAACATTTTTGGGGTTTTTTTTTTAGGGGGTGTCAAATTTGTTTAGTTTGACAGAAAACAAAAATAGGCTCATCCGTCCCGTTTTTCCATTTTTGTTTCGAACAAATGCATGTCCCTACTGGATTTCTACTTGCTTTAGTATCAAATTTTGCAGAGTTTCAACAGCTCAGTGCATGAAATTTGAAGCCAAATTGTAGTTGGGAAAAGAAAGACACCCACCTCCTCACTTGCAGTTTCTTGGTTGAACAGAAATAAAACTGCATAGGGCAGATCCTACCGTAGTTCATGGCCTGTTTGCTGTGGTTACTCCAGCACTAGAAAGTCTTTTCTGTGCATACAGAAAGCTGCATGGGAATGCCATGCCAAAATGGGAAGGATTCTAACATTTTGTATGCAGAAGAACAACAAAGCACGTGTTAGTTTTAATCCATAGCAAAGAGAAGATAATTGCGCTAATTGTAATCCTTGATTGCTTCCCTTCACAAGACAAAGAAGAGCATGAGAAAAAGATTGAAAGATCTGATGAGAAGAAAGGGCCTGAGGCCAAGATTTGTTAGATTCACAGCAGGATTATTGGTCATTTCAGAAAAAAAAACATTCCACACTGGTTTTAATGTGCCAATTTTCCTCTTTGGAGAGTTATGATAAAGGATAGAGGACATTATTTGCGAAAGAAAAGCCAATTCTTCAACCAAATGACTGCATCGAACATCATTGTGCTTTTCCTGTATTGGAGGGCATCCAGAAAACCTGCATTTCCTGGAAATAATCCAATCTCTAGGGAAGGAATGAAGCTTCTCCCTAGTAATTCCAAATTAGCTGATTTTTTTGTAGTATAAAGACCAAAGACTAGCGCAGTCTTTTTAAGATTCACAAGGATGACATCTTTCAGTGCCTATGTATTTAGAGAAATGTAATCAAAGATGGAAACATATTGATTTTACTGGGATTGGTTCCATTTTGTATTTGCACAGATGAAGAACAACTTTGATAACCAGTACATAAAACAGAAGTCAATACAGTAGTGGCAAGATTAAAATTTGCCCACAGGGCAAGATGCTTTTTCATTACTGCAATTCATTATACTCTGGATTGACACCAAATACAGTGCGGCCCCTTCAAATTATTTAGAATACAGCTGCCCATGTGCTTCCTGGTACCAAGATTCATGACCAAATTACCCCAGCACTGCAGTCTCTCCACTGGCTCCAAATACACTAGCAGTAATTATTTATAATCTTCTCCAAAATGTTGCCTCCCTTTGGGTCAGTACTACCCTGATTTTATCCTTCAATCGTCCAACCAACAACATCTGGAAATTCCTTTCCACCTTGTTACACAGCCAGCTGAAACACGCGAAAGAGTATTCTCCATCTCAGAACCCATCCTCTGGAACTTCCTACGACTATCACTATGCAGTATAGATGATAGCAAGGCATTCAAGTAGGCTTTAAAAATCTTCTTACATAAGAACATAAGAAATGCAATACTGGGTCAGACCAAGGGTCCATCAAGTCCAGTATCTTGTTTCCAACAGTGGGCAATCCAAGTGTTATGTTTTTGTATAGTTGTGAACCCTGGGTCGAGAGGAGAGGTGTCTCCACCCACAAGGAGGAGCCCTGTGGGCCTCACCGTCGATAGGCGGGGGTCTCAGCAGCATAGGACACAGCTATAAGTATAGAGACTTTATTATGAGGAAGGAAAAGACAGAGGCTGCGGGACGGGAGCTGTAATAAAGTACAATTCTGAGTAGAGAGGTATACCAGGTGATACCACAGCTGAGATGATCCGGTAGTGGCCCGCAGAGCAGGGTACACCAGTAAGTTCCTTCAGACAGGTGTAGATAGCCTCAGTGGTGCAGATCCGGTAGTGGCCTGCGGAGCGGGATACGCCGAGGAGTCTGTACTGTAGATGGAAGGACTGAGGAACAGATACCCGGAAGTGAAGCTTGTAGTTGCAGTGGCAGCACATTGCTGCTCAGGGTGTACTTGGAAATGGCTTTACTGAAGAAGGAGCGGTAGTGGCCTGAAACACGGGGTACACCGCAAGAAAGCCTCAGCTAAGCTTGAGTTGTTGGAGTCAGAAGTAAGGTACTCACAATGGAAGTTCCCAGGTAAAGTCCCAAGGCATGGGTCAGGAAGGTTCCCCAAGCAGGAAGGCCCTCCGAGGAGCGGATAGCCAGGAACGCGAAAGGCCCCCTAGGAGCGGGTACCCGGAGCGTCCAAATCCAAAGGAAGACAGGAACTGAAGTCCAAAGTAGAGCAAATTCAGCACCGAGGAAAACTCTTTGCTAACTCACTGGATAGGAAGCAGAAAGGAGTTTAAGTAGCCCGCCCTACAATGACATCATCAATAGGGCTGGCCCAGGGTTCCTGCCCTGGGCCCTTTAAATAGTTTCCCGGTGGTGCACGCGTGTGCCTATGGAGATACAGGGGGTGGAGCTTAATGTGACGGCAGCGTCCCTGCCATGAATCGAGGCCTCTTGCCCGTGGTGTAAGCCGCACAATGGAGCGGAGAGTTGGCCCGCAGGGAGGTGAGCGAGGGCGGCCGGGGCTTCCGCTGTCGACCAGCATAACACCAAGTCACATGTACTTGGCAAGTACCCAAACATTAGATACCTCCTTTCTTCACTGGCGAGAAAAGTTGGAGAGCCCTCCTGCCAGCATCAAATCTAAACTCTGAATAACACCACCTAGTGGTGCATCACCACGCTTTATATATAGCGCAACGCCATCATCTGGCATCATTCTGAGTACAGCAGTCATGCCTGCAAGAGGTCTCTTCAGTCCATCCTGCCAGTGAAGAAAGTATGTACCTCTGGAATTGGTAGGTGCTCTTTCTGGAACGGTGGGAGAGTATTGGGTAGCCTAAAGTAGGGGCTGTGTCATTCTTGCAGGGAAGTAGGAGGTAGCAACTTCTGCAGTTGTTCTGCAGGAGTTCGGGACTCTGTCTGGGGCATGACAGACTCAGCACTGGAGCGCCTGAAGCAGGAAGGAAATACCTCACTCCCAGAACGGATGAGGGGATGGAAGGAGGAGATTCAGGGAGGTCTGGTGGGGGTGTATTGGCCAGAATTTAAACAATGGATGGGTGGGGGGGGGGGGTTGTTGGGGAAGATTTGCAATTTATTTATATTGGTAAAGGGGTTGGCAGGCCCAGGACATGGAAGACTTTAGAGGGTTTGAGGGGTGGCACATGCAAGGCCAACAGGGCCTCATCTTTACTTAGGCGCAGGGATCGAGAGAAATGGGCCACAGGCCCCTTTAAATATATTTTTTTAAGATGCACTACTTACCAGGATATCGCTGAAGATATCCAGGTATGTAACGATGAGGCGGTTCTATCATTAGGTAGGGTGAGGCGGCTGCCTCAGTCGGAAACATTTTGAGGTGGCAACAAGTGCCCCCCAAAGCATCTCTGCAAGGCCACCTCACCCTGCCTTCAAATAAATAACATCTGCGGCACAACATAACAACGTACCAGCGGGGGGACTCAGGCCCTGCAGCAAGGAAGAGGAGTTCAATGGCGGTGACGGTACCACTTAAAGATGACGTCATGCCCACAGAAAGAAGAGCTTAGCAGTTGTGGCACCACTTAATGATGACATCCCACGAAGGTTCCTAAGTCCTGCAGGAAGAAGAGCTCAGCTGCAGTGGCGCCGCCATTTAAAGATGACATCATGCGATGACGCAGAGAAATGTCTTGCCCATGAGGATCCTATGCCCCATGGGCAGGAAGAGAATCCCACAGTAAAGCAGCAAGATGAACTACCCGCAGGGATCTGAGACCTCGCAGGCAGTAAAGGATCCCGCAGCAAAGCATCAAGATGAACTGCTAGAGAAAAAAAAGACCCAATGGAGAGGGAGGATGTGACTGAGTCTGTAAGGGATGAGAAGGGAATGGGGAGGGGGAAAGGGTATGAATGATGAGAGGGGGTGGAAGAATGTGAGTGTGAAAATAAGAGGTGGGTGAGAAGGCATGGGAGGGAGAGGGTGAGTGAGAGGGAAGGGGAAAGAAGGGGATACGTCAGAAGGGATGGGGTGGAAGGGAAGAGGATGAGAAGAGATTGAAGAAAGAAGAGGAAAGGGCTGGGTGAATGAGTGGGAAGATGAGGGTAAGCAAAAAGACAGGATAAGTGAATGGGGAGGGAACAGAAAGTAGATGAACATGAGGGGAGGGAAGGAAATGGTGTTAGTGAGGTGGGGAGTAAAGATGGAGCAACACTATATGGATCGGTTGTGAGTGGGAGAGCATGCAGGGCCACAGGTTTGCAGGTGGCTAGACTGCAATGATTGCAACTCCTTGATCTTCCTTCCAGCATGGGCCTGGAAGAGGACATTGTATCACAAGAACCTGAATGGGTAGGAAGAAGGAGGTGCAATCGCTGTAGCCGGAAGGAGCAGAAGCAGCGTTGGCCTGCAGAAAAGTCCCTTTGACTGCATGGGCTGAAAGTGAAGGCTCCTCCTGCTTGCCTATTCCAGATGGAGAGAAGAGTGAATGAGTGAGAGAGAGAATTTGAGTGAACGTATACCTGTGAACAAGTGTGTGAGAGAATGAAATGTGTGTGTTAGTGTGTGTAGATGAGAAAGCGTGGACAAAGTTTGTATACAGTCCCTCTTCCCCAATAATCCAGGATAATCTCTGCCTGACTGGAAATCAAAAGATACCAGGAATGGAGAGTTGAAATTTGTAATCTTTATTTTAATTATTGTTATTGGATGTTATTTAATGTGTCTGCTTTTTTAAAACATGTTTATGAATTTAGTTATTGAATGTTATTCTTTTTGTCAGCCGTTTTGACATTTTTTTTATTAGTATGGTTTTAGCATTATGATTGATGTTTTATATTTCCTGATTTTATTATTTTATGAGGAATGATGATATTTCGGTTTTTCCATTGTTGCACTGCATACAGAGTCAGGTCTTTTGCAGTCTCTAGTTCAGTTTTTGCCTCGTTGTTTCTGTTTGTACTTTATGGTCTCATTCTTCTGTATTTGGTGTTCTTTATATGTGTCTGAGGTGGGTGAGTAGTTTCTGTGTAGGGGCTTATACCACAGGAGCCTGGCTGGTTCTGTTTTTCTAATAGAAGGTGTATTAGTGTTTTAGGGCTTGATATAATATTTGTAGTATTGCCTTTTCATAGGTGGGGTTGTTACTGTTAAAGTGGTGGCAGCTACTGCTAGTGTTGTTTTGGTATAGAAGGTTTAATACATTGCAATTGTAGTTCAGTCTATTCATTGCTTTCTGAGGGCTATGTCCAAACCCATTTCACTTTACAATAGATATAATGCCATATGTGTTCTAAGTGTCTTTTTAGTTTTTTTGCATGGTTTCCTCATTGTTCTAAGTGATATCTTTACCTCAGAAGATAGTAATTTGAATGTAATTTTCCATATAAAATCTGTTACTACAAATGCATTTTTTAATTGCGTGTGGTGAGAGCTGGGGTTTAGGAGCTCAAAGCTGTAAGGTTTGCCTAGGACACCTAATAACCTTGCACTGGTCCTGAGAGTATGCAGCACACATAGACCCCCACCATTCACTCATCTCCCATTTCCCCAGGGGGAAAATGCTGGGGAAGGGTGGGAGGCAGGTGGTAGGGTTCCTGGAACTGTGGCAGGGTTGCTAGCTTCCTAGAAATATCTACCACTCCTCTGACTCCTCCCCTCCCCCACTTCCCTAGCACTTCAAATCAATGAAAGATCCAGACTCCAAGGGGGAAATCCCCACCCCCCCCCCTTTGGCCCACTCAGTGATTTGACCTTCACCATGCTTGGTAGGGGTAGCGGGGGAGCATCATGTTATCCCTCGCCTCAGGCAGCAGATTGTCTTGAGACGCTCCTGAGTAGCAAGTTATCTGGCTAACCTAGCCGGATATACCCGATATTCGACTAGGTTAGCCGGATAACTCAACCCCTCCCCAGAACGCTCCCAAAATGCCCCTTTTTTATCCATCTAAATTATAGCCAGGTAACTGCTTATGTCATATTTGCCATGTAGACGGATAACTTGTGAGTCTAAATGGCTTTTCAATGTCAACCTCAACATCTTCATTTTTAAACTCAAGTGATAAAATTAACCATAGCCCTAAATAAAAATGGATCAGCTAGGAGTGAATATTAAGATATAGCAAGTTTTGTTTTAGCAGTTGGCAAATTTTTATCTCTTATAGGTGCAGGATGGTAAATCAAATTGCTTTTCCCTTTCCCTACTCTTCTTATAAAAAAAAAAGTTTGTAAGTGTAGAGAACCTTATGGGTTCCTACTAAGAGGTCATTGTCATAGGGAGAATAGACGTAGTATTATTGAGGGTTTTAGCTCCCCCATGTGGGAGACTTGAATGGTGAGTCCCCAAAATATAGAAGCTCAAACCACCATTTTAGGATGTGGACATTTTAGTTATCCCTGATAGGGGCAGCATGACATTGCGCTGACTCCTCTTGTATTTGCTTTCTTAGGAAAAGACCCTTGGGACTCTAAGGATGAGGCCTGGGTATGGAAAAAGTAGAAAGGGTGCCTTTGCCTACCTTTAAGATGCCTTTCTGGAACTATTTTGGTTTTAGAAAAGGAAGTTGTCCTTCTTTTCTCTATTTTCAGTTCCCTTTTCAAGGTTCATTTTATTACCTTGCCTGAGTACCCGAAGGCCCAGAGGCTCAGTGTAATTCATCTAGAGGAGCAGTGACTCTCAACCAGAGAGCATGTGTGGACTATCGTAAGTCGTGGTGGAGGAATGGATTTAGGTTAGTTCCTGGGCGAAGGATATTGTGAAGAAAATCTGTGGCAACCATCCAGTACCGGTATTAACCACATCTACATCATTAAGATGTTGAAGAAAGGAGAAGGAAGGTATCCTCCAGATACCAACAAGGAAGTAAGGAGAAGGATTAAGAACTCTGAACAGCTGGAATAAGATATGAAATATGGAAATTTAATGAAATCTAATTTTGGAAATATCCTATCCACCAAATTCTGTGAAAAAGCTCCAAAACTACTCTATTAATTGGAAAGGATCTGAATTAAAATAATTAATTAATTTTAGTAACATAAATTAATGGGAAATATAAAGTCACACATTTATCAAAAGAACTAAAACTGTAAATGGACTGAAAAGAATAAGAACTTATAACTGTATATTTTCATTAATTTCCATTATTAATCAGTAAAAGTTAAGTTGGACATCAAATCAGCTTCCAGTGTGATTACTTCTTTTTACTAGAGCCTTTTATGTGATCAATGAAGTGTACCACACTCAGGGTCTAGGCAGGGCCGGTGCAACCCACTGTGCAAGCCGTGCACTTGCACAAGGTGGAGGCCCAGCAGGCCGGCGCCCTCAGGGCCGCAACCAAGTTCAGTCAGTTGCCGGCGCCGCCACCCTACAAAGAAAAGAAGGAGCCACAGCTGAGAAGAGGAGGAGCATGCAAGACCCCGTGGCGGTTCCCAACCCGCCACGTGGCACAGATGAGGCAATGGCAGTGGACTGCGTGGCGCTACGGCTCCTGCTCTTCTTCGCTGCACGATGAAGAAGAAACCTAGGGCCGCGATTTGCAGGGCCACGCAGCAAAGCAGAGAAGGCGCCATAGCACCACGCGGTGAAGAAGAGTAGGAGCCATAGGGCCGCGCAGCAGTTCCCTTGGCGAAGAGTTGCAGAGCTGCAAGGTCAGGATGAGCTGCAGGAACACATGCTAGGCAGCCAGAAGGAAAAAAATAAGCCACCAGGCAGCTCCAAACCTGCCCCACCGAAGAAGTGGAGGGCCAGGGCTGCTGGGAGAGGCCATGTTCTACACTGTATGTATGTGTAGAAGAAAACCTGTGTGTGTCTGAGCATGTATGTGTGTCTGTGTGTGGGTGGGTGGGTGTCTGAACATGCATGTATGTGTGTGGGGGGGTCTGAGCATAAGTGGAGTGTTTGTGGGTGTCTGAGCGTGTGTGAGAGAGTGTGTGTGTGTCAGCAGAAGCAGAGTGTGTGTGGGTATCTGAGCATGTGCATGTGAGAGGAAGCAAGTGTGTGTAAGTCCATGTTTTTACTCTCCCTCTTCCACTTATACGTTAATTGGTTTTTCCCCTTGTTCTAATGTAAACCGGTACGATAAGACCTGGTCTTGAGTGTCGGTATAGTAAAAGAAGTTAAATAAATAAATAAATAAAAATAAGAGGGAGCATTTGCCTTTGTGTGAGAGAGAGAGCACTGAGACAGATACAAGCTCCAGGGATGATGGAATAAGAGGTCTAAATAGTAGTAAGTTCTTTTCGAGCAGTAAATTCTTCAGTTTATATCAGGAAAGGTTGAGGTATTGAAGCATAGTGTTCTCTTTGTGTGTATCTGAGCATGTGTGCATTTGTGAGCATGTGTGTCTGAGCATGTATATGTGAGAGAGAGGGATCTTGTGTGTGTATGTAAGAGGGAACATTTGCGTGTATGAGGGAGAGAGAATATGTATGTTTGTGTATGTATATATATCAAACTCCTAGATTCATGTAGCAGAATGATGGGTCGTGAAAAAAAATGGGCGGGGGGGCGATAGTGGGCAGACGGCCACCTTGTGGCAGTGTGGTTTCGCCTGCCGTGGTGCAACCAAACTGCACACTATCACCCCCATAGCGCTGCAGGAAAAGGTGAAATTATTTCCCACGGTGCTGCTGGCGATAATGTGAAAAACATTGTCAGCCACAATGCTGCAAGTTCTGTTTTGGGCATAGGGAGAGGGATTCTGGGTGGCGTACATAGCAGTCAACTATTTATACTACTATAGGAGGGCCAACTAGGTTTTGGGGCCAGTTTTACCTGCAGAGCGAGACCTCGGTGAAGATTTGATGTCATTTGGAGTGAGGGAAGCCACACAAAGATGATATTTCTTCAATGTTCTCTCACTCTACCTTGATGGACTCTCTACCAGGGTACTATCAAGATAGGGCGAGAGAACACTGAAGTAATCTCATCTTAGTCTGACTTTCCTCACTCCAAATGACGTCAAATCTTCACTGAGGTCTACTGTGTTGTTCTACGTCTCACTTTGCACATAAAACTGGCTCCAAAACCCTGCACCACCACCAAAACCTCACCTCGAGTTACTAGCTGGCCCTCCTACAGTGATATAAATAGTTGACTACTATAAAGGCTCTCGCTCTCTATCATGGGGCATGAAAACTTTAACACATGTTGTGATAAACTACCTAGGTAAAGCACTAAGATAGAATGTGGTAATTCTAAAATTATCATAGCCATGCCCCTTTTTCTTATTGCAGGCATTATCCATGTTCATGCTGAGACCTGACAAAATAATGATATAAGATATATATTGAAAAGTAATGCTGAAAGGGCTGATCCTTGGGGGACCCTGATGGAATCTCATACCATTCGAATTTAAATGGGCCAATTCTAACTTGTGTATGATTGCTGAGAAAAGAAGTAAACTATTGTAGCACAGTATTTGTAAAGTCTATTTAACTCAGGCACACTAATACGATGGAATGATATAACTGAAAAATATTTTGTAACCTCTCTTTACATCTTTGGCAATCCTTTCTTTCACCTGATCTTTTGTGTTCCTGATTTCTTTCTTTGTCTCCTTCACTTTCACTAAGTATTCTTCCTTGTCTTCCTCTTTTTGGGATCCTTTGTACTTCTTGAACACTGGTTTGGGTTTTTTTTCCTTTATTTTTTCAGACACCTCCTCTGAGAACCAGATCGGTTTCTTTTTCCTTTTACTTTTGTTTACTTTTCTAACATAGAGATTTGTGGCTTTTGTAATAACTCCGTTTAATTTGGCCCACTGTTGTTCCACCTCACCCATTTTCTCCCAGTCTTCCAGGTACGTTCCCATTTTGACAAAGTCCATTTTTGTTTTTAATTTATTTTTTTATTAATTTCACAATATAACAAATTCAAGAAACAACATCTTGATATGATAAACAGAAAGAGCTTTAGAGAAACAAAAAACATAAATCAACAATTACAGATCTAGGAAATAATATTACTCTCTCTCATACAAGACCTCAATAGGGGGACCTATTACCACTACTGCAGGAATAATTTTAACTGTAAATACAGAAAGGGAAAAAAAAACCTGCAATACAGAGAACGAATTACATTATTCGGGGCCAAATACCAGATTTTACACTTGTTCAGTCAAAATCGGAGAAGAATTTATCACAGGTATTACTTTATCTGATAGAAAAGAAGAAAGCTGATTAGGGGCAAAAAAGATATATGAAAGGCCTTGATATCTTATAGTACATTTACAAGGAAATTTAAGGAGAAATAAGGCTCCAATCTCAATTGCTTTTGGCCTTAGCAACAGGAATTGTTTTCTTCTTCTCTGCGTCGCTCTAGATAGATCTGGAAACACACTAACTTTTAAATACATAAAAGAGGCTGAGCGATGACGGAAAAACATTCTCAATGTCCATTGTTTATCCACTTCTAAAAGAAAGGAAACCACTAAAGTTGCAAGGGTGACTAATTCCTTCTGAGATGTTTCTAGTATTTCAGTCAGATTCATTACAGATGGTTCAGCTGGTGTCAGGACCTGAGCTCCCTTCTGGTCTTATAAATCCTTCTTCTTGAAAGGTGGAATATAAAAAACCTGAGAAGTGAGAGGAAGGGCCTGCTCAGGAATCTTTAGAATTTCCATCATATATTTTTTCCACATCTCCTTTAGAGGAGTATATTGATCCTTAGGAAAGTTTATGAAATGGAGATTCTTTGCCCTAAACTGGTTTTCCATTTGCTCCATCCTTGCAGAAAGCATCTGATTTTCTTTAATCAAAAATGTATGCATTGAGGATTTTTCCTTCATTGTCTCTTCCATTAATTCCATAGTTTTCTTATTTCTCAGCACTTCTTTTTCCAACACATTCCACCGATTACCAAAGTTCCCCATATAAGTATAAACAGGAGCCAACTGGTTGTACATATTAGTGTTCAAAACTTGTATTGCTTCCCATATAGAGTTTAAAGAAATCTCAGCAGGTCTTATCAGATCTATTTTGTTGATCTCTGGAAGTAGAAATGCTTCTTCAACTAAAGACTGAGGCCTTGTGTTGCTGGCATCGTCTCCGGTTCCCAGCAGAGGACTGTAAGAGTTGGTGACCGCCTCTGAAGCAATTACAGCTTCGGCATGTCCTCCCTCAGTTTCATCTATGCCGGTTTCCGTTGAAGTTCTTAGCTGTTCTAAAAATCTGTCCTCTGCTGGATTAACCAGGGCCACCCGATCCACCGGAGATAGAGTTGTTCTAGCTCAAGGGAGGTATCGGGTAATACTTCGTCCCGACATCCTCCCTGTGAGCATTCTCCCAGGTCTAAATCTCTCTGTCGAATGTGGGCATCCATCGTAGGGCCCAAAATCACTGAGTAGGAAGCAGGCAGGGCTTCTCTTTCCCTAGCCCACCATTGTCTCGCGGAATGAGGCATTTGAGGTAAGAAACTCAGTAAGACCAAGACGGTACGCTCTCACATTCAGCATGCAGGGTCGGCCATCTTAGGTCCCCCTGCTCTGACAAGTTCTGACAAAGTTCATGTTTTTGAAATTTAAAATCCGGATATTCATGCAACTTCTCTGCATCCTATTTGCTATATCAATCCATACCATCTTATGATCACTGGGACATAGGTGGGCACCTATGTAAACATTAGAGACATTATCTCCATTAGTAGTGAGCACCAGGTCAAGTAACCCTCGTGGGTTCCATTACCATTTGTTTGAGCAGAGCCTCTTAAAGAGCATCCACTATCTCTCTACTTCTTGTAGATTCTACAGACAAGTTACTCTAATTCAAATCACCAATGAGCAACACTTTGCCTTTCTTCCCCACCATTTGGATGTCTTCGATCAGATCACTTTCTTGTTTCTTCTGTTTGAGTCGGTGGCCTGTATCCCATGGAAGTTCCATCTTCTTTTTTTAGGACAGCCCATAATGCTTTTTCCCTACCCCTTGTCCTTTGCATTTCAGTTGCTTGGATTTGAAGCACTGAAAAAAAAAAGTGTGAAAAGCGGAATATAAATCTAAATAAATAAATAAAATAAATATTGTTTTTGATATAAAGAACTACTCCTCCCCCTTTTTTGACCTCTCTGGCCTTCCTTAACAAGTTATAGCCCGGAATGGCCATATCCCAAGACTCAGTGAACCAAGTTTCCATAACAGCAACAATGTCCCAGTCTTCTTCCACTATTAAGACCTGCAGCTCTGAGATTTTATTGCCCAAACTATGAGCATTTGTAGCCATAGCTTTCCAACTTTTCTGCCTTGGTTTGCTGCTCTTCGTAGTCACCTTTTTTGCTTTTCTGAGGTCATTTTCTTTGTTATTTTCACTGTCCACTTCCTGTAATGCTTGGGCTTGACATGCCAATTTCATTGGCCACCTCTGCCCACCCCCACCCTCCAGTTAAATGCCTAATGTATGATTTCAATTTCTCGCTTAGCATCCTCTTTCCTGCAACAGACATATGTAGGCCAAACTTACCATATAATTTGTTATTGCTCCATACACAACCCTAGCCTCCAATGTATCCAAAACCATTTTATTTACACCATGTTTGAGCCATGAATTGAAATTATCTATATGGCACAGCCTTTCCTTTCCCTTTCCCTGTGCATGAGTTCAATACATTGCATGTGTTCACGTGTAGGCCTACATATGTGCATATGTTGCGGGGTAGATATATGCATATTTTATAAAATGTGCATCTATCATACTTGAATTTTATAAAATATTATAATAAATCTGTCCGCCGTCACGTACACACAAACACTTCATGCAGTTGTTTGAAAGTCATGCTCCCCGCTCTTATTTGAGGTGTGGACTTTGGGGGTCCTGTGATGGAATGCTAGCCCAGAGGTTACATAAGCAAATGCATCCACTGAGGTCTACAGATTATAGATAAACTCATTTATTTCCATACACTCAGAATTATTATAGCAAATACAAAGTCACTTTATTGCTGGCCTCAAGCTATCCTGGAAATAATCTATCATTGTTTTTTTAATCAAAATTCAGACATGTTAACTAACAAACTCTGAATTCGTTTGTCTCACAAAGCTCTCAGTCTCCCCTTTTCAGTAGTATTGCCCATAGCACTTTTTTTTTCCGGGGCAAATCATTTCCAGTGATATCATTATTTAAAGATGTCATTATGTGATAATTATGGAATTATGTTTTTTTAATTTGAAAATATTTATCTTAGAGCTGGATTTTCTATTCTCACAGAGAATGATGAATCCAGCAATAACGGGGGGCGGGGGGGGGTTGAAGGGGGGATGAGCCTGTGGAAGCCCGCAGCGATCGAACCACCACGGTGTTATTATTTCTGCCGGCTTTCGCACCCAATAGAGCCACCGTGAAAGGTGGTGCTTTTGGGTGCGCTACTGGCGATGATAATGGTCCTTACCTTATCGCCGCCAGCGAAGCTAATGCTGCATCCGCCTCCTCGCAGGCCCGACTCCTCCCCTCCCCAACGCCGCCCCCGGCAAGCTATCGCACGCGAAAAGGGACTTTTCGCATGTGATAGGCTTAGTGACTCAGTAGTTAGAGGGGACAACAACCCATTCCTGGCATTTCAGTTGTCTTTGGGAGTTCATATTCAAACTAGTAAATGTTGATATAATTTCCTTCTTGTAAAGTTTCTTCGCTTTCCTTTGAGGATCTGAATATAGTTTCAGTCCCTGACCTAAGTAAGTCTTGGGGAAAAAAAACCCCAAAGACACATGAGTGATTTTTTTAAAGTAGTAATTAATTGTATATCACCTAGGTAGACCATTTTTAATACCTGTTCTCATTTTTTCCCAAAGTTTGTTTTTTTTTTGTCAGCATTGTCAGTTGACACAAGCTCCCTGATTGGCAAGGGCTGAAGTGTAGTCTTCCAAGATATTGAACTTCAGAACTACTCTTTATCTTTATCAAACATCAAATTCCCTCACTCCTGGAAGCCTGAGTCTGATGTGACAAAAGCCTACCAGCCCTGTAACTCCCTGACTGGCTTTGTCAAATCCAAGTCCCTCTACCCACAGGTGAAACAATGATGGTGTCCCTAGTTTTCTTTATTGGATGCTATCATATGTATATGTGCATGAGATAGTACCCTGGGCTCTGATCTTAGAAGATCTAGAAGTGCTTGGATAATAGAACGCTAAAGAATGCTGGGTACTTTAAGAAGAAATACTGGATAGTCAGTAGGGGACACTATTCCCAGAGTTATTTTTGAACTGAAGTTCTACCAAGATACTTAGAAACAATTTATTGCTGAGCGTTCAGTCTTTCAGATTAGATTTTAAAGTAAGGTTCTATCTATTCAATAGCCATTAAAAATATGGTGGTACTACTTTATGCAAGAATAGGGATGTATACCTTATGATTGAATTTCAAATTTTATACCCTGCCGACTTCCAAAATTCCTCCTAATTAGACTGAGAGTATTTAGGACAAAAATGTTTTTTGTAGATACAATAACAGTATCTCTGGATTTAAAGTCTGTTGTAACTCGCTGTAAAATGAAAAAAAGAGTAGCAAAGCAAAGGTCACCTGTGAAATGATAATCCTTAACAAATGAGCCTTTCTGCTTAATATTCTTTAAGAAACTAATGGATATGAATTGCCACCCCAATAGAATGAAATTACTTCTGCAATTGAAAACTGGTGCAAAGGCCATCGATAAAAAAAAAAATACATGCAGGCTTTCTCCCAATGCATAGCATTTGAAAATGTTCCCCTCCAAAAATATGGAAAGTAAAATAAGCAATGTTTCTCTGCCAAAAGCAAGATCAATGATGAATAAGCATTTCAAATCTTGCTATTCAATAAAGATTGTGTTTCATTGCCAAATAATGGGAAAGAGTTTCTTCTATTTTATATTTCACTGTCATGATCTGAGTATGGAGGGGGACAGATTCACAAGGCATGTACAAAATATTTGTTCAGAGAAATGGTGTGTGTATGCATGGAACAGCCTTCCAGTTGAAATGAAGGTGGAAGTGAAAATCAGTAATAGAATTCAAAGAGACATGACACAGAGATCTTTAGTAATGGGAATGTGAGGATAAATCTAGAGATCAGGAAAGGAGTAGAACAATCGCAGGTGAGCACAGTGGTTAGGGTTGCTATCAGCAACTCCTCCAAAAGCACTTATTCTCCCCATCCACCAATGTGCTACATGGGGGCAGGTTGCATTGCTAATGGCCAGCCCACGGAGTGCGTGTACAGGTCCGGTGGGAGGGAGAATCTGGAAGCGGGCCAGCGATATGCAGCTCATCCCACTTTCTTGACTTTTCTATGCCCCATTGGTTTGGTGCCTCAGGTGGGTGCCTTCTTGCAGACAATCATAATCTCTCGTGTCGAGAGCTTGAGGAGAAGGGTGCAGTACTACAACAGGTGCAAAAAAAAAATGAGCAGATTAAATGTGCCTGGAACTCTATCTTCTATCAATTTCTCTGTTTCTATGTAACAATTGATGTTTTTCTGGTTCATTACATAAGCTCTCTAAATACTATAACTATGATTGGATCCCTAAGAGTCTGTTCATCAGAACTGTTAGCAGAGGTGACAAGAGAAATGAATTTCATTATTTAGCTGAATAGCATTATTAAGCACTCAACTGTGTTAAACTTGACTTCCTGCTTTTTCATTAAAGATACTTTTTTCTAATTAGATACCAAGAATACATTTTGGCATTACTCTGTATTAATAAAATAGACCACCAACAGACAATGATAAACTTTGCCCACATCCTCTCCTCAATGTCACCATTACAGCATGTTATTACTGGTAGGTGGTCCCTGAACTCTAGTTGATTTTATGTGAAAATCTCCTGGTAGTCAAATATATTTCCAGCTATATATATAAAAAAAAGAATAGAAAGAAGAAAGCAGATATCTAAGTGGTAGAAGTAATCTACAGTCAAGCGAGTGATATATATACATATTGATTGGTAATACAGTTTACAGTTATTCTAGTCTTACGTCTTGGATTTCATCAGCCCTACTTATATAGGTAGTGCTGATGAAATCCAAGATGTAAGACTAGTATACTAATTTTTGTTTGAATTTTTACAAAGTGTCAACACACCTGATTTATAGAAACATAGAAATGATGGCAGAAAAGGACCAAATGGTTCATCCAGTCTGCCCATCAAGCTTATGGTAGTATCTGCTGCACTATACAGGATACCCCCATACTTAAGTTTCCCAAACCATCAAAGTCAGAGCCCTTGTTGGTTGCTGTCTGAGTCCAATTCCCCGTAACCTCTTGCCTTTAAGCAGAGAGCAATGTTGGAGTTGCATCAAAAGTATCAGGCTTATTGGTCAAGGGTAATTTGTTTTCCCAGACCCTAAAATTCAATGTCCTTGTTGGTTGCTGTCTGAATCTAATTCCCCTTTTTCTCTTTTCCCTAGTGCGAATAGCACTGCTGCTCAGTGTTAGCTAAGGTTTTTCTAAGAGAAGGGTTAGCTTTGCATCAGCAAGGATCTTTCTTTTAACATTGCATGCCAGGTAGACATTAGTGGACTGGAATAAATTCCAAGACTAGATGGAATGGTGTGTGAAGTTTTCATGCTAGTCGAGAATGATACCAAAGATCTCAAATGATCCACCCATAAGTCAAAAACAAAAACACACTTCAGTGTTAGCTGCCAAAAAGAAAAAGGCAACATTTGTAATTTGATCATTTTATGAAGATAGGATATCACAGACATAGGCCAATATTTAAAACCATCCAGCTTTGTAAGTTAGCTGGATAGGACTTACCTGGTTAACATACATGGAATATTCAGCAGTTTGGCTGAATATACTCTTCTTTTTTTTTTTTTTTTTTAATTTAAACTTTATTAATTTTTCATTTCAAAAGTAAGACATTCTTACTAACAGAAAATAGGAACACATTATCCTGTAACCATTAGCAAGTAAATAAATTTAAATCTTTAACACTGACATATGTTCCTCCCTTAGGCAATACAAATAGTAGGGGCGAATATATGGTAGATACAATTGTAATAAAACATTACTCGCTATTTATTCAAAGATAATTGGCTTAATGTTACAGACAACCTTACTTATCTTGATCCCACTCAGTATTAGCTAGGAGATATTACTGTAATTATCCTAGAATTTACAAACGATTTAAGTTGTTCAGGGTAATAAAATACAAAACAATCTTTCTGGTGCTTCACAATCCATTTGCAGGGGTACCTTAGCACAAACGAATATCCCAAAGAGGTTACTAGCCCCCTAAGCTGCAAAAACTCCCTTCTTTTTTGTTGTGTGGCTCGGGAAAAATCTGGGTATATTCTAACTAATGCCCCATAAAATGGTATCGCCATGTTCTTAAAGAAACTTCTCATGACTACACCCATATCCTACTCCGAAACAAAAGTCACCAGAAGAGTAGCTTGATCACATAACTCCACAGCGGAATCCTCAAGATAATGGGTGAGATTTTCCAACATCTGTGCTTGATTTTCTGCCTTCTGTCTATCCTTCCTAGACACTGGAAGGAAAAACTGCTTGGCAATACAGGGCATCTTTGACTCCTCGAGTTTCATATTTTCCAGGAAAAATTTCTTCAAGGTAATTTCTGTACTTTGACCCGTTATTTTAGGAACATTTAAAAATCTTAGATTAAGGTGCCGCGAATAATTCTCTATATTCTCAATCCTCCGCGAAGCACTTGTTAGATCTTTAATCAATTTTGTATTGCACTCACTGTTAACTTTCAGTGAAGTCTCGACCGCTTCAATCCGAGGTTCCATGCTGTTAGCTTTTGATTCTACCTTTGCACTGAAGCCTTGAAAAGCCAAACTCAAACCAGATACCAACTCCCAGAGTGCGTCAAGAGTCACATTAGCTGGCTTAGGTGTTATCTGAAAGTGGCTAAACTCTAGGGATGTGCAGAGGGAAAAGATACGTTGCTATTCGGTATTCGTTGCACTGGGACCCAAATCCGTTAAATCCGTTTTCATAGGGGAAAACATGATTCATCCATTAGTTGCATTCGGTATTCGTTTTCCATTAAAGTTGGAAAAACAAAAAAAACCCAATCCCAACCCTTTAAATTTAATTAACTACAATCCCCCACCCTGCTGGCCTCCCCAAGACTTGCCAAAAGTCCCTGGTGGTCCAGCGGGGGTCCGGGAGCGATCTCTTGCACTTGGGCCATTGGCTGCCAGTAATCAAAATGGCGCCAACGGCCCTTTGCCCTTACTATGTCACAGGGGCTACAGGTGCCATTGGTCGGCCCCTGTCACATGGTAGGAGCAATGGACGGCCGGCACCATCTTGTGCTCCTACCATGTGACAGGGGACACTGGTAGCCTCTGTGACATAGTAAGGGCAAAGGCTATCGGTGCCATTTTGAATACTGGCAGCTGATGGCCCGAGTGCAGCAGATCGCTCCCAGACCCCCGCTGGACCACCAGGGACTTTTGGCAAGTCTTGGGGGGGTCAGGAGGGTGGGGATTTTAGTTAGTTTTTTTTATATTCGCTCCATAAGACACACAAAAAATTCAGTAATGATATGTTGCATTTGTGGGGGTTTGCCATACTTTTCGCAGACCCACGAATGCAACGAAAAGGGACCTATCCGTTGCGGATTGTGCATAAGTCAAAACAAATGGACATCCCTACTAAACTCACCACCTTTCTTTGCCAGATTATCCTCTGCCGGAACAGCCACATTTCCCCCGGTCCCCTTTCCTCCTCCAGCAGGGGAGAAGAAAAACTAATACTTCACGCATATCCAGCATAGTTCTCTGCTTCAACGGCAAGGGAGAAGTAAAACTAATAGTTCACACATATCCAGCATAGCTCTCTGCTTCAATGGCAGGGGAGAAGAAAAACTAATACTTCACGCACATCCAGCATAGTTCTCTGCTTCAACGGCAAGGGAGAAGTAAAACTAATAGTTCACGCATATCCAGCATAGCTCTCTGCTTCAACGGCAGGGGAGAAGAAAAACTGATACTTCACACATATCCAGCATAGCTCTCTGCTTCAACGGCAGGGGAGAAGAAAAACTAATACTTCACGCATATCCAGCATAGCTCTCTGCTTCAATGGCAGGGGAGAAGTAAAACTAATACTTTATGCATATCCAGCATAGTTCTCTGCTTCAACGGCAAGGGAGAAGTAAAACTGATACTTCACGCATATCCAGCATAGCTCTCTGCTTCAACGGCAGGGGAGAAGAAAAACTGATACTTCACGCATATCCAGCATAGCTCTCTGCTTCAACGGCAGGGGAGAAGAAAAACAACCAATAAGGGCTGAATAACATAGTCTGGGTAAACAAATAAGTATGGGTGTAGCTTGCTTATTGTGGCGGTTACTACCCCTAACTAATCAAGCTTGATATTTCACTTGGATGCAGCTCCATCACTGCTCTCTACATTAATGGTGGGGGGGGAAAGGGAAATAGAACCAAGGGTTGCTAAGAGCCAAGAGAAACAGATAAGTATGAAAGGAAAGAAGTGTGAAGCTTGCTGGGCAGACTGGATGGGCCGATTGGTCTTCTTCTGCCGTCATTTCTATGTTTCTATGTTGCTATATGTTAAGATGTTCTTGGTTCAGCCTTGGTACCTCTTTCACCCTGCTCCGAGGCTCCTTCAGGAGACAGGGGAGTGCCAAAAATTCCTCCTTTCTGCTCTCCTCCTGCCGAAAACTCCGTCAGCTCCTCAGTAAGCTGCGTCTCAGCAGCAGCTAGGAGACTGGCAGGGAGCGTCATCACTGGGCGCCTGGATTCTGGAGGACTCAGAGTCACGTCCCCCAAAGATGCCGAGGCTTCCTCCTCGATCGCCTGAGCGGGGGTATTCACCTCCTTAATTGCTGTCGGTCCGGGTAGGTAGGTTGTAATCAAGCGTTGTCCCGCCATCGGGGGGAGGTCGGAGTGGTAAACCCAAGTTTTACCCTTACGTTTCACAGGCATTACTCAAATTCAAGAAACAAATCTCGGGACTGCTTTCACTCAACTCCAGCTCGCTGCCATCTTGCCCCAAACCTGAGCATGCAGCTCGGCTGAAAATACTCTTGAACTAGTTTGATGCACTGGTACAGAAAGATGAGATTTGTACATTGTACTCTTGACCAAGTTTGATGTACTCTCTACCTAGCTGCTATCAATCTAGGTTAGGAGTACAATGTACAAATCTCATCTTTATGTACCTTTCCTCACTCCAAATCACATCAAATTTTCACTGATGTGTAGTGTGCTATTCATACCTATGACTATGCATGTAAAACTGCCCCCCAAAACCTAGGCCATCATCAAAACCTCATCTCGAGTTACTAGTTGCTCCTCCTACAGTGGTATAAAAAGTTGACTAATATGTGTGCCTCCCTAGAAGCACTCTCTCTCTCTCCACCTGAAACGGGCTTTGCAATTTTTAGCACAAATCCTGTTTCAGCCATATAGCACAGCATAATGCCAGGAAAAAAGGTGCAGTTATTTCCGGCATTAAAACACTATCACACGCAATGCTAAGCATCCTTCATTTTAATTTACTCCACCCTAACTCCACCCAAACTCCTCCCATTCAGGAAAAAATTAAAATTTGCATATGCATCTTGCAATGCATTATTTATCGTGGGCGTTACGGCATTATTGTGGGCGTTAGGGCCCTAATTCCCGTGATAAGGCCCTAACACAATTTGACGAATGACCCCCCTAAGTTACGGGCCGATACAGTACAGTGCGTCCAAATGCCGGCTAACAGTGCGCTCCATTGGAGCCAGCATTTGGACGCGCGTTTTGGATGCGCTAGCTTTACCCCTTATTCATCAAGGGGTAATAGCGTGTCCAAAACGCGCGTCCAACCCCTCTGAACCTAATAGCGCCCGCAACATGCAAATGCATGTTGACGGCCCTATTAGGTATTCCCGCGTGATTCAGAAAGCAAAATGTGCAGCCAAGCCGCACATTTTGCTCTCAGAAATTAGCGCCTACCCAAAAGTTTAAAAAAGTAAAAAACTGAAAAAAAAAATTGAAAATGGGCCCGCGGCTGGCTGGTCGAAAACCGGACGCTCAATTTTGCCAGCGTCCGGTTTCTGAACCCGTGGCTGTCAGTGGGCTCGAGAACCAACGCCGGCAAAATTGAGCGTCAGCTGTCAAACCTGCTGACAGCCACCGCTTCCATCAAAAAAGAGGCGCTAGGGACGCGGTAGTGTCCCTAGCGCCTCTTTTTACCGCTGGGCCTAATTTAAATAAATTAAAATACTGTATCGCGAGCATAGGAGAGTGGCCTGTGCACGCGCCGGGAGAGCGCCCAGTTATGCCCACTGCCCACCCACTGACTATACAGCTATTTAGCTCCATGAAGTTAGCATGTGGCACATTTAAAACTAATCATTCTTTTTTACTCAACGCACAATTAAACTCTGGAATTTGTTGCCAGAGGATGTGGTTAGTGCAGTTAGTGTAGCTGGGTTTAAAAAAGGATTGGATAAGTTCATGGAGGAGAAGTCCATTACCTGCTATTAATTAAGTTGACTTAGATAATAACCACTGCTATTACTAGCAACAGTAGCATAGAATAGGCTTAGTTTTTGGGTACTTGCCAGGTTCTTATGGCCTGGATTGGCCACTGTTGGAAACAAGATGCTGGGCTTGATGGACCCTTGGTCTGACCCAGTATGGCATGTTCTTATGTTCTTAGCTGGATAACTGACTTATCCAGCTAAATGGTATAGCTGGATATTAAGCAGCAGTCACTTAGCCGGATATGTCAGTCTTATCCAGCTAAGTAACGTTTGAATATCTACCCCACAGTAATTTACAGCCAGTCAATGGTTTAGTAAATGTCTTCATCAGTAGTATAATTCAGTGCTATAGCACTATGGATACATTACAATACTCAACACAAGTGGGTTCTTCCTTATAACAGCTCAGTTTAGTCTTTGGCTAATGCCCACATTAGGATTCTGATCACACCCTTTGTCAAAATGCTGATCTAAGTCACTGTTCAAAATTCCCATCTTCAGATTGCAGTACTGCTAATCTAATACCATCTGAGACTTCCCTTCAGCCTTGGCTGAATAAATCCTTTCACAACACATATTAAGATTTTACATTCTAAAGGTTTCATTCAAATGCCGAAAAACATGTACCACCATGCCTTAGAATGGGAATTTAAAAACCATAGGGTTGAACAAATATCTCACGACAAGAGGAAATCTATATAGTTTATAAACATGCAGTTAATCTGGTACATTGAGGCCCCTGCTGTTTGGTGCTATTTGAAAAAAAAAAAAGTTTATTTTTAATTGATGTCCATTCAAAGAGTGATCAATAGAACATAGAGAACACAGGTACATTTATTTATTTATTTATTTTCATGTTCCCTCTGTCAGTTTGTGCACTCTTGCTGTATTATTGGCTTATCATCCCATAGCTTTATTTCCTAAAATATATTTGTGAAAGAGTAAAGTCACTTAAGGAAGATAAAGCTTTTTCCTGTGTTTTCAGGGCGGAATGGCCTTTTAAAAATTGCCTGCTTAATATGTGGGTAAATGTACACAGGTATAGCCTATGGGTGTGTAAGTTTGACCCCAGTGTGCAGAGCTGTTC
Organism: Rhinatrema bivittatum; assembly: GCF_901001135.1. Lineage (NCBI taxonomy): Eukaryota > Metazoa > Chordata > Amphibia > Gymnophiona > Rhinatrematidae > Rhinatrema > Rhinatrema bivittatum. Next base: position 33,213,476 of record NC_042619.1, on the reverse strand, counting down.
CCGGGGATGAGGCTGGAGAGGGGTTTGCACTTAAATGCATACTTTTGCATTTTCATAATTAGGCTTGCTAATTTTTCTCCAAAAATCTCTTCACATAAATTAGCAGGGATAATTTTCAAAGGAAAAGTATGTGCATATGTTATCTTTGAAAACTGGAACAAAGTATGTGCATATTTGATTTAAAAAGTATCCAGACTGTTAAAAAATGGATTAAAAAAAAAAAGGACAATTTTTTAAAAGAAATCTAGTGCCTGGTCTCAGGTTTGAAAATTGTCCCAGACGAAGCAGCTAATTATAGCGGGTTGACTATATCTAGCTAATCTTCAGGGAGGAATATCTAGAGGCATGCTGGTGTCAGGGGAAAAAAAAGCAAGTGTATGATAACATTTTTAACTAAATTTGTTAACGCTCACCGGCCGCAGAGCCCATGACCGGCCTTACTCACCTCCCGCCATGGTGGGAGTATGTCCGGGTTCCTTGGCAGTGGCAGGGAGCCACTGCCGATGCAATTCACCCCCTTTGCGGTCCTCCACTCAGCTCTGGGCCACTGCCATCCCTGCCTTTCTTGCGGCTCAAATGTCACTGACGCTCTGCTGCACCTCTGACCCTTAGGCACACGCCTCCATGCCTGAGTTAAAGAGCCCATGGGGGGAAAAGCTCCGTGGGCCTCATCGGATGACCTCATCTTCCAGGGACTATATAAAGACAGTCCCTGCCTGCATCAGGTGCCTTGGCAATAGGTCTCCTTGCTTCTCGTAAGCTGTGTGTTCCTATTGAGTTCCTTCTTTGTTCCTGCCCTCTTCATTGCTCCTGCTTGTCTTTGGCTTGACTTCAAACCGGACTTGACCACAAGCTTCACCGCCTGCCACAATCCTTGCCTGGATACAGACTATGAGCTACAACGCCTGCCATGACCCTTGCCTGGATACAGAGTATGAGGTACGCCACCTGCTACAACCCTTGCCTGGATATTGACTCAGAGTTTATTTATTTTTATTTATTTAATAATTTCTATATACCGAATTTTTCATGCGAACATATCAAACCGGTTTACAGTAGATAACAAATATTCATTTAAAAATATTTGCATTTTCAAAAGAAAAAAGAAAGTAAATACATAGTTTTATAATATAAATAAAATAAAATATTAAACAAAAAATAGTAAACTAAATAATCATAATAGAGAGGCAGTATAGTAAGAGCAGAGATAAATTCAAAAAATATACATTACCTTGACATATATTCAGTAGTCTAAAATCGTTACGTTAGTATTCCTGGTAGGCTTGTTTAAATAGCCATGTTTTAATGCCCTTTTTAAATAATTTAATGTCTGTTTCCAATCTTAGTTCCTGTGGAATAGAATTCCATAGTTGGGGCCCAGCAATAGAAATAGTTCTTTCTCTAATATTATTTAGATGCGCAATTTTTGGGGAAGGAATTGGTAACATTCCTGTACCTGTTGATCTGGTAGTTCTTGAAGGGATATGGAAATGAAGTGATGAGGTTAACCATTCAATGTTATCATTGTAGAGCATTTTGTGAATTAGGGACAGGAATTTGCTTGACTAACATTCGAAAAGTGTTGGCGGCTATATCTATGTGTCAACAGATGACTGAGCCCTTTCTGGTGGTGAGTTTTGATGCTGAAAAAGCATTTGATACGGTGGAGTGGGGATATCTCTTTTGGGTATTGCAGCAGATGGGATTTGAAGGCTTGTTCTTGAATGTGGTTCGGCTCCTCTATCAGTCACCTGAGGCTACTGTCATAGCGAATGGCTCAAGTTCCGAGGCTTTTTCCATAACTCGAGGCACATGGCAGGAGTGTCCTCTTTCCCCTTTGTTGTTTGTTCTTCAACTCGAGCCCTTGTTACAGAAAATACAATTGGCAAAAACAGTTAAAGGTATACGTTTTCAAAATTCTACTTTCAAATATGCCGCTTTTGCGGATGATATTTTAGTATTTCTTACGAACCCCCGTCAATCCCTTCATCCGTTGCTCCAGATTTTCTGGGCCTTCGGAATTTTTTCGGGCCTGCGCTTAAACTTGGCTAAGTCTGTGGCCTTGGCATTCCCGGATTCTCTGCAAACATCCTAGAATGATGCATTTCCTCTCCAATGGGTGGGACCCTCCTTTAAATATCTCGGAATCAGTATACCCCGTGAACTGTCCCACTTATATAAATTGAATGTGCTTCCTTTGCTGTCCCATACCCAAGATAAATTGCTTAAGTGGGCTCGATTGCCCCTGTCGTTAGGAGGTCAGATTCACCTTTTTAAAATAAATATTTTACCCAAATGGTTATATTTATTTCAGAATCTACCTCTGCAGTTACGTACTGCAGAGCTCAGACAATTGGACAAAGCCCAACGTAGATTCTATTGGCAGGGAGGGAAGTCTCGAATCCCCTTGGTTTGGATGCGGGAATGTTGGGGGCGCAGAGGCTTGGGAGTACCGGATTTAGCCCTTTATAATTTAGCTAGTAACTTACGGGTGATGCAGGACTGCCTATTAGATAGTTCCACTGTTATTAATCTTTCTGCCGATGAGGAATTATCTACCTCCTTTTCTCTTAAATTTGTTTTACAGGCCTGGCAGCTGCTCTGCCCACGTTTTTGGTGCAGAATGCCCTCCTTAGGCCTATTAGACTGTCCTGGCAAAAACTTACGAGACTACTAAAAATACCACGTATATGTGCCTATTTCCTGCCTATCCGAGGGAACCCTGATTTTACCCCGGGCTCCCAAACTGCAGCATATCGGAGGTGGCATGCTCGGGGTATACGTTTGCTGGGGCATGCGCTCGATTTGGAGGGCAGGCTTTTGCCATTTGCTGCATTGCGGGAGACTTATGCCCTAGCTGCTGCTGAGGTCTTCCTTTACTTACAATTACAACATTATGTGGGATCCCTCCCCTCCGCTATTAGACAGGCCTCCCATTTCCAATCACTTGATGCCATTTTTTCTTTTGAAAAAGAGAAGGTGCCTTCGCTATCGCAATATTATAAGCTTCTTAAACAATTGACTGTGGTGGACACCTGCTCCATCTTGGTGGAGCGTTGGAATGGAGAAGGGGTTTTTTTTATCTCTGTGTATATACTTAAAGCTGCCTTCAAGCAAATTTCACAAATCTCGGTGAATTCTTATTTTAGAGAAATGCAATACAAATTTTTACATAGAAGTTACATTTCGGCACAAGGGGCCTTCTATTTAAAAATTTCTTCTTCTCCTGCATGCCTACGCTGCGGCCACTCGCGGGGCTCACTGTCCCATGCTTTTTGGGAGTGCCCTACAGTATTTAGCCTTTGGACTAAGGTGGTTAGATATTTAAATACACTACTGGGGGTTCACATCTGAATGTCCCCTCTGTGGATACTTTTTGGTTGCATTTCTCCATTAAGGGTTCGGGGTTTGGGACCTCACTTGCTTATTCATAAGGCTTGTTTAGTAGGTAAGAAGGTCATCTTACTGCATTGGCGGGACCTGATACCATTATCTTATTGGACTTGGCGCAATTGCTTTCATCGTATGATGCTCCTGGATGCAGCGCTTATGCGGCTTTCTCCGCGTCATAAGAAGTGATTCCTTGATGTGTGGAATGTCTACTTGCAATCTCTTTCACACCGTGTTCGCAGCACTATCCTGAATGAGTGATCCCGTGTGGATATTCCATACCAAAGACTCTCTTTTGGTTGGGTTTGCTGGATGTATGCCATAATTTTTATTTACTCTCAAGTCATATGTGGCTCTTGGGTTTTGTACGTGGATCTGGTAGGGAGGGGGGCTGGTTGGGATTGGGGGGGGGAAACAAAAAAAGGGATCGTTGTATTCTTGAGCGGGATGTTGGGGGGAGTGAGTCAGAACCAAACCTCTCTCCCTCTATTTGTTCATTGTGTTTCAAAACTAATAAAAACCGTTAAACAGTAACAGGTAACCAGTGAAGGTCTTTTAATATTGGGGTAATATGATCAGATCTTCTAGTTCCTGTTAAAAGTCTGGCAGCTGAGTTCTGCAGAAGTTGTAATGGTCTTGTGACATTTGCTGGTAGGCCTAGAAATAATGAATTGCAATAGTCTAATTTTGATAAAACAAGTGCCTGCAAAACTTTTGTAAAATCTTTTGGGAATAGAAGTGGTTTTAATCTCTTAAGAACATTTAATTTAAAATAACCATCATTGATAATTTTTTTAACGCAGGTTTTCATTGTGAATTCGCAGTCTATGAAGATCCCTAGATCTCTTAATTCTAGGGAGATTGGGTAATTTTTGGTGGCTTCTTGAATTTCAAGTTCCTTTGCCTTGCTTAATTTAGGAGAGATGTATAGAATTTCAGTTTTATTTTTATTTAGGGAAAGGTTCATTGATATATATCCCAGAGTTTAAGAGTTAGTTCAATAGATTTTTCGATAGGAATTAAAATCTGAACGTCATCAGCATAGATAAAATGTGTTAGGCCGAAACCAGATAGAATTCTGCCTGCTTCTTTTCTCAACTTCCATCTTTGCAGAGGCCCCACATAAGTCCAGCCAGCCTCGGCACCTGAGGGCTCAACCTGAGCGGAACGCGGGCTGGTAGTGGTAAGCCCCAGCGGGGTCTCTGTGTGTCATCAACCTCACCTACCGACAGTGGAGACATGTGGGGCTCCTAACCCTCAGTCCAAGGGTCTACCAATGCAACAACATGTCTGTAGTGTTGTGAACAGAAAAGATTATTTTCATGAAATAAAGACAACTTTCAGATTCATTGTTTTATTCTCCATTGGTATGTGATCTGACAGTTGATATAAAGAAGAAAATTGATATCCTTTAGGATCTCTAGGGGGTGCCCAAGGTTGGGTCACACCTAAAGAACAAAGTTTTCTAGAATTAGACTTTGTGTGTCCAATAATATATATATATATATTGCTGAAAATGCATAAACATATAATCCATCCACAAGGTTGTCCATTATTTCATTGCTCAGTACCATAATGGAACCTTTATCCATCTTCAACGATAAATTTTTAAAATGTTTTACTTGTCAACTACAGTACCATCATACATTCAAGACTCTGCAGATGTTATCACTGTGTTGGAGGAAATTTCTTGCTACTTTTTAAAATTTGACACTGGTTATCATTGATATGGCCTCTTTATACACAAACATTTCTCTGGAGAAAACCATTAAGATTCTTCATAAAAATCTCAACACAAGACCAGAAACTGAGAGAGGGCCCATTCATTATTTATGTCAGCTTACCTCTTTTGAATTAAAGGAGAGGATTTCTTTTTTCAGATTTCATGATAGATTTTTCTAATAAACTAAAGGAATTGCAGTGGGAACCTCATTGGTCCCATTTGTAGCCAACTTCTATGCAGGGGATTTTGAACAGCTATGACTTTTGTATTGTGGAGACAATACATTGAAGACATTTTTATGTTGTGGGCAGGTGATGCAGAGTCTCTGCAAACTTTTTTTTACATGGCTTAATTCTTGTGATCCAAATTTGTAGTTTACTTTTGAAGCTAACACTCACATAGTATCCTTTATGGACATCACCATTACTTTTATGGACAGAGGGTTTCAATTTTCTATTTTTTTATAAACCTACTGACAGAAATACTTTGCCAAAATATGTTATTTATTTATTTATTTTAAAGATGTTATATTCTGTTTATATTAGTAATACCATTGTAAGTGGAGAACATATTTGGACATACAATATATAGTCATAGAATTAAACAAAGAAAACATTCTAAACCTGAAATAACACAAACATAAAATATAAAACAGTAAAATCTCAAGAAAAAGCCTGAGAAAACAAATGAGCTTTCAATTTTTTCTTTCTAGTTGCCAACCCTTAAATTCGCATAATAGTTTGCCTATGGGATAGGGTTTTTTTCCTCTTTGGAGGCTATGTTCATCTTCCTTTGAATATAAAGAATTTACCTATTTATTTATTTATTTATAGACTTTTCTTTGCCGACATTCGTGAGGCACATCATACCGGCTTACATTGAACTGAAAGGAGGAAAATACAATGAACAGAATAACATGTCATAGTTAAACGCAAATGGTGTAGGATATAAGTATCGTAAAAACATTCAGAGATTATATATAACAACAAAAGAACTAAATAGCTATGGAGGAAAAGGTAGAAAGAAAGAAAGAAAGAGAAACTTTGTACAAACTAAGAAAACTTTATCTTTAACAATGAGAAAGTGGTATAGGGGTTATGAAGTGCAGCAAAGTTCCAGGGGGGGAGGGTAGGGGCACAGATGGAAAAAGGAGAAGAGCAAGGGGGGGAGGGGCACGTAATGGAGATTCTTAGAAAGGTCCATTTAGAGAGGTCCATTTAGGAGAAGTCTACGTGTTGGTTGGGTATGCCTGCTTGAAGAGCCATGTTTTGACTCCTTTTTTGAATTTGTTGAGTGATGGTTCTATTCGGAGGGAAGGGGGAGGGAGTTCCAGAGGTAGGTGCTAGCTATGGAGAAAGCCCTTTCTCTGGTGAGGGACAGATGCGCAGCCTTCAGGGAAGGAATGTGTAGGGTACCTGCATGAGCACTTCTTGTGGGGCGGTTGGAAGTGCGGAAGCGAGGCATTTCTTCCAGCCAGGTGTGATTGAGTTGGTATAATGAGCAGTGAAGAATGGTGAGTGTTTTGTATTGTGAACGGAAGGAGATAGGCAGCCAGTGCAGGTCTTTTAAAATTGGAGTGATGTGTTGTGTTTTGCGGGTGTTTGTTATGATTCTGGCCATGGAATTTTGGAAGATCTGGAGTAGCTTGATAGTGGTAGCAGGAAGGCCGAGTAGGAGGGCGTTACAATACTCCAGTTTTGACAGCATGGTAGTCTGGATTACAGTTCGGAAATCGTTGGTGTGGAGCAGAGGTTTGAGTTTCCTGAGGATATTTAATTTGTAGAAGCCTCCCTTTATGATGGATTTGATGTAAGGTTTAAAGTTTAGTTGATGGTCGATAAGGACGCCCAAGTCTCTTACAGCCTGTAATTTGTGTTGTGGAGCAGTTGTGTTCTGAGGTGAGTAGTGGGGAGAGCAGTCAAGATGGGTGGAAATGATGAGTAGTTCTGTTTTTGCAGCGTTTAGAGCTAGGTGTAGGTTGGATAGCATTGACGTTATTGAAGAGAGGCAGGATTCCCAGAAATGCATGGATTCCTCAATGGATTTTTGGATTGGGATAATAATCTGCACATCGTCTGCGTAAAGGAAAAATTTGAGGCCTAAGTCAGATAGTAATTGGCAGAGGGGTAGGAGGTATATATTGAAAAGGGTTGATGATAAAGATGAACCTTGGGGGACACCTTGTGTGATAGGGATGTGTGAGGATTGGTGTCTGTCAATTTTTACTACGTATTCTCTATGGCTAAGATAGGAGGAGAACCATGAAAGTGCAGTGTCAGCAATACCAATTTCAGCCAGGAAAATAAAGGACTACTTTGTGAACAGGGTTACCCTATAAAGATCATACAGTGGGCATACAGGAGGGCTAGATAGGCTAATCAAGATCTATTGCTTCATTCTAAGAAACCTTCAGTAGACTTCCCTATTGTGTGTGTACTTCTCTATTTGATTCAGACACAGATAGTACAACAAAGCATAAGAAAACAATGGGAGAATCTGAAGTTACATGAGCCTTTTTAACAGTTACCACTTTTAAAAGAGTACAGAGCATCAGAGAATTGTGAATTCGGCATACCATTCTCTGGCAATAGGTATTTGCACTACAGCGGACATTCTGGGACATTTTCCTTGTAGGGATTGTATGGTTTGCCAGCTTTCTTTTAGAGGGAATATATTGCCATTTCCTATTGCTTCCCCTATTAAATGGCTAGAACCACTTCCTGTCAAAAGACTGGAGTTGTTTATGTAGTTGATGCGCTTGCACCTTGCTCTATATAGATAATACCAAATGGACTGTTGGAACTGGATCCAAGAAAACATGAGCTGCATACGGTGTGGGAAAACTGAGGCTCACTTGAAACTTCATAGAAATTATTGTGGCGATGATTATGATAGAATTATGCTTCAATGCGAGCAGAAATAGATTTTTAGATAAAATACCGTAGTACCAGCAAGTTTGAATAAAGAAATCAAGTAGGCTATGCTTTATTGAAGATATTGTACCTTGTGATTTGCTTTTTGGAACACAGTTGTTAAAGTTTCTCGCTATTTCGCAATTTGTCACTAGTTAGTTTTGGCCAAACAGATAACTTACCTGTGCGTGCAATGGATTTGCTTCTGTAAAACTTGATGGGTTGGTGCTCATTTTTTCTCTATATAAAATAGTTGGGTCCTCAGAGCCATCTTAAGTGCTTTGAAACTATGGTTTATTTTAGACAAAAGTAAACATACTTTCCTTCTGTTAAACATTTAGTACAGTACTTATTCACACTATAATTATTGTTTGCATGTATGCATCTAGTTGGCCCCTGAAGCAGACACTACCAATGCTGAAATACTGTCAGTGCCGGGCATTTTGTCCAGTTTTGCTCCAGCCTATGCAATGTTTCTTGGTGTTTTATATTTCCACCATGGACTTCAGTTAAGTACGTCAGGTTTGATTTGTTGGGCCACTGTAATTATGATGTAGTCTGAGAACCATTTATGCCACTGTTTAATATGTAAGGTTAAAAAGATCTGATAATAAATACTGGTATATGATTAAATGTGGTGCCTTTGAAGTCATCGTTTTTCTACCACAGTTTTTTGACTTTTCAGCACCCACTTATAATACCAGAAGTACTTGATGGTGATACTTTCTCCCTTTTTTTGCATTTGAAGGAGCAAAACTTCACAAAAAGAAGTCTTGCTTGCTAAATTACCAAATAATGAATACTATTACAAATAAAAACATTAGATATGCCTATCTGAGTCAGAACAAAGCCATGGAGCGCAGTATCCTTCCTCCTACAGGAGCCAGTTTGGGCCACAAGTACCTGGTAGATCCCAAAAAGTAGATCTGTTTCTTGTTGCTGACCACGAAGGATACATGATGGCTTTCCCAAGTCTATCTGACTAATAACCATTTATGAACTTTTCCTCCAGAAAGCCATCCACACCTCTGTTAAGTTTAACTATGCTAGCCGCCTCTGGCTTCAAAATCCATTGCTTGATTGTGCACAGCGGGGAAAAAATACTTTCTACACTTTGTCTCAAATCTGCTGGTTGTTACTTTCATTTTCACATCCCCTTGCTTTAGTATAAGGTAAATAATTATCCCCTATTTACCTGTTCCACCCCACTCATGATTTTATAACCCACTTATCATATCCCTCTCCGTTATTTCATCTCCAAGCTGAAAAGCTCTAGCTTGTTCAGCCTTTCTTCCATCCCCTTTATCATGTTCATTGCCCTTCTCTGTACCTTTCCTAGTTCTGTTTTTTGAGATGGGCAGCCAGGATTACACACCATACTCAAGGTGTACTTGCACCAAAGACTGATACAGATGTATTATCATAGGAATTATTCAGAAAGAAATGGAGACTAAGATTCTGTTTTTCACACTGAGCTTAGGATTTCAATGCATTCTCCACAATGACTCTAGATCCTTTCCATAACAGCACTGTATGCCTACACGTTATGATTATTTTCCCCGATGTGCATCACTTTTCACTTGTGCACATTAAATTAGATCTGCCATTTAGACGCCGTCTCCCAAGGTACTTCTTCTGTTCTTCACAATATGCTTGTGTTTAAACAACTTTGAATAATTTTGTTATCATCTGCAAACCTGATCACCTCATGCACTGCCAGAGCATTTCTGAATATGTAAAACAGCACAGGTCACAGTATAGACCTCAGGAGCACGCTACTATTTTCCTTTACCATTGGCAAAACTGTTTAGTTATATTCTCTTTTTCCTGTCTTTTAAATAGTTACTAAGCCATAAGAGGACATTGACTCCTAGCCCATGACTTTTTAATTTCCTTCTGAAAATCAAAATGCGCTATATTGACCAGCTTATCCTTATCCAGATGTTTTTGAATGCCTACAAAAAGTCTAATAGATTGGTAAGGCAAGATTTCCCTTTCCTAAATCTCTTTTGGTTCTTCCCTATGAAGCCATAGCTATCCATGTGACAAGTCAATGTGTTTTTAAGGATAGCTTTTACCATTTTGCCTGGCACTGTCATCAGTCTCACTATAGTTTCCCAGGTCATCCCTGGATTCTTTTTTAAAACTTGCCGTTACATTTATGTCATAGGGTCTGGGCCCTGCACAACCTAATGACAGTCCTCTAGAACACACAGCTCCCAAGCCGGCCACTTGCTGTTTGGGTGCAGGTGGTCTAGGGAAAGGAAGCCAGGCCAGAATGACTCATTTAGAAAGGATCAGTGCAGGAAATCAGGAAAAATGTATATAAGCCTTGCCAGATTGTGACACAGGCAAGAACAAGCCTAGGGTGTTCAGCGATTTGCTGAGCCTCCGCTTTTCCTTCCCAGACACTCATATTGTGATTGGCTATCACTTATTTACCATAATAAACATTTTACTAAATTTCGAAAATATTTCTGAGTCTCATGTCTGGTCTTTTGGGGGCTAACACCATAACATTTTGGTAAGCCCAACGTGATTCCCAGACATGGGCTGTACGGCTGGCAAAAGCAGTTTTTCTCCGCGGGATGGAAGGACCTTGGAATACCCTGACTGAGACGAGCGGGAAGTGCAGTGGAAAGTAAGTGAAGGGATACTGTACGAAGCGCCATAGAATCGGAGATTATAAATATATTTTTTTTTCTACTTCTTTATGAGCATAGGTTTTGCTTAGTTACTTGTAGATAAAGGTGCACTGTTTACTTTGATTTGACGTGGGGATGCCCACTCATTTTTAGGTTCTTTCTAGCATACTTAGTGAAAGCTTATGACTCAATGGCAGGGGAGAAAGTCTGACACTTCAAATCCAGCATAGCTCTCTGCTTCAACGGCAGGGGATAAAGTCTGACACTTCAACCATATCCAGCATAGCTCTCTGCTTCAACGGCAGGGGATAAAGTCTGACACTTTAACCATATCCAGCATAGCTCTCTGCTTCAACGGCAGGGGAGAAAGTCTGACACTTCAACCATATCCAGCATAGCTCTCTGCTTCAACGGCAGGGGATAAAGTCTGACACTTTAACCATATCCAGCATAGCTCTCTGCTTCAACGGCAGGAGAGAAAGTCTGACACTTCAACCATATCCAGCATAGCTCTCTGCTTCAACGGCAGGGGAGAAAGTCTGATACTTCATGCATATCCAGCATAGCTCTCTGCTTCAACAGCAGGGGAGAAAGTCTGATACTTCACTTTCAATGCATATACAGCATAACTCTCTGCTTCAACGGCAGGGGGAATGAAGAAAAGTGGATCTATATACAGACAACCAACAAGGATTGAATTACATAGTCTGGGTAAACAAATAAGCATGTGTGTAGCTTGCTTATTGCGGTGGTTACTACCCCTAACTAATTAAGCTAGATATTTCACTTAGATGCAGCTCCAACACTGCTCTCTACATTAATGGTGGGGGTGGAAGGGAAATAGAACCAAAAGGTTACTAAGAGCCAAGAGAAACAGATAAGTATGAAAAAAAAAAAAGTGCGAAACTTGCTGGGCAGACTGGATGGGCCGTTTGGTCTTCTTCTGCCGTTGTTTCTATGTTTCTATGATTCTGCTTTTAGTTTCCCTGTAGATTTGGTTTGCGCAGCATTTCCACGTAAGAAGAAGCTTGTACTGGAACACAATAGAAAGTGGTTCAAGGCACCAAAATCTAGCCCTTGTTTATATTGGCTACAGGACGGCTTTTAATGGCAGCCTCGCTTGCAGGGCTCCGAGATTACTTACAGGAGCATAAGAAGGGAAAGTCTCTAGAAAAGCATTTGCAGGTTTTGGACCTGTGGGAGAACTGTCATCAGACTAGGGAGTGAGAAACAGATAATCCCCCCCCCCCCCCCCCAAAAAAACCCAATTGTTTGGAATTGGGTCTTATGTTTATGTCTGATTGCTGCTACGGTGTAACTGTGTTAACGCATCGCAGTGAATGACTGCTGTTTGCCCAAATCCCGGGGTGGGGATCCGCTCCAGGAATTACAGCTCATTCTCAATTTACACTTGCCATGGAAGTTTTAGAGCTTGAAAGGACACAGAGAGCTGAAGAGTTAATTGAGTTGGCAGATAAGGAGAAGATATGTAAAACTGAAAGTGTTTCTCATCTGCAAATACTGAGGAGAAAACTCGAGTAAATGAATTGATTTTTCTGTTTAAGAGTTATAAACAGACTGATGGGGAATTAAAAATGTGGAGAAATGTTTTTTTTTTGCAGAAAATGAATTTAATTTAGTAGATTGTTTAAGAAAGTCTAGTTTCATTTGCAGTGAAAAGTGATCTGTAACTTGTCAAGGTGATGGCAAAGAATGTGTACCTCTCTTAATAGCTAGCATTGAATTTCTACAGAAACTAATAACATATGGCTTCTTTACACGCTGGATAAATACTTGTATGTGAGTTAGATAAGAAAGGTGAATGGCTCTGATCAGGAAATAGAGAGAGAGCAGCTGTCTTGTCTATTTTCTCTGAATATAATGTATGTTTTGGTTCTGAATCAACAGGCCAGAACGCCTGTCACATGACTAAATTGTTCATAAGTTTTTAAATTTTGTATCCCTATTATGTGTAATGAAATATAGATATAGTTTATATAATGAAGGACTCTGTACATTGCAACATGTATCACAGAATGAGTTGAAAACCAATTAATTTTTGGAGTGCTGTGATCTTTGAGTAAAGCAGATGTTTGTAGCTGTTTATACAGAGATCTGATTTAAGAAATGAAATAAGCTTCCTTTTTACTTTTCTGCTTTTTTGCTTTCTTTGCTTAATAAATCAAAAATCATGTAGTTGGAACAGAATAAGATTTCTTTCTTTCTTTTTTAAGTTGTGTAAAATAATCACAGTAGTTTTCAACTTTAATTATTTAGTAATGAAAAAGTATCCTGTAGCTGTTTCTGTCTTGCCATGATTAGATTTAAAAGATGAATCAATTTCTCTTTGTATGTGAGATTTTATTTCTACAAGTTAACAAGATGATGTCTGCTCTGCCAGATGCAGAATCTAAATAATGTTTCCCAGTATTTTAAACAGATGTTTTTTTTAATTCTGACTTTTGTTTCAATTTTGATCGATCCAAATACTTTTTTGGATTTACTTTTTCAGCTCAAATTTTTGATAACTGTTGTGTCTTTATATGTTGTTTGTGTGTCATTACAAATGAAAACAACAGAGTTTGATGAGAAGAATGAATTCAAAAGCCCATGAAAAAGTGGTTTACAGTGGGCATAGGCAAGACAAGACCTGTGACCAAACACACCCATCCTTCATAACTGTGTAGCCCACAAGTCCCCCACACACACACACACACACACTTACAAGAAGCGTACAGCAACCCAGGAACAAATGGAATACTGTACACTTCTTGTAAGTGTGTATGTGTGTGTGTGGGCTCTGGGAGAGTAAGACCTGTGGTTAGGAGACATATGCCCTCTCAAGTAACACAAATACAAAATGCCTTCTCTGTATTATATAATGAAGAAGCTAAAGTGATGGAGATTGAAGAGGTATTTGAAAAGAAAGAAGAAACCCAATGTGTGCAAAAATTCCAGAATACAAACAGTAACCATAAGAAAAAGCTCATTGTGCTGGATGACTCAGTCATCAGAGGCGCTAATTTGGGAACTCTTTTTGAGGAGAACACTATGGGGCGGATTTTCATACTCCGCGAATAGGCCTACTTTTGTTTGCGCTCCAGGCGCAAACAAAAGTAGGCCTCGGAGGGAACGGGGGTAGGCGCGCGCCGAGCCGCGCAGCCTACCCCCGTTCCCTCCGAGGCCGCTCCGAAATCGGAGCGGCCTCAGAGGGAACTTCCTTTTGCCCTCCCCTCACCTTCCCCTCCCTTCCCCTACCTAACCCACCCACCCGGCCCTGTCTAAGCCCCCTCCTTACCTTTGTCGGGGGATTTACGCCTCCCAGAGGGAGGCGTAAATCCCCGCGCGTCAGCAGGCCTCCTGCGCGCCGGGACACAACCTGGGGGCGGGTTCGGAGGGCGCAGCCACGCCCCCGGGCTGCCCCGGGCCGTAGCCATGCCCCCGGGCCCGCCCCCGGAACGCTCCCGACACGCCCCAAAAACGCCACGCGGTTCGGGCCCGCCCCCCGACACGCCCCCGACACGCCCCCTCCGAAAACCCCGGGACTTACGCGAGTCCCGGGGCTCTGCGCGCGCAGGTAGGCCTATGTAAAATAGGCTTACTGGCGCGCAGGGCCCTGCTCGCCTAAATCCGCCCGGTTTTGGGCGGATTTAGGTGAGCAGGGCTCTGAAAATCCGCCCCTATAGTTAAAAAAAGCTTTCAAGGGATCATTGGCCAGTAGAAATGCTATTCAAATAGTCAATGCAATCAAGAAGAAAGCAAGGACTCTGCAGCTAGGGATGTGCATTCGTTTTGAACGAATGCACAATCCACAATGTATAGACTCCTATTCGTTGCATTCGTGGGTCCGCGAAACGTATTGTGATCCTCCACGAATGCAACATATCATGTTTCCATTCTTTTGGTTCACGCCGTGGTGTTTGAGAAATAGAAGGCCATGTGATAAAACCTCCCACCCTCCTGATGCCCCCCAAGACCTCCAAAATTAATTTACTACAACCCCCCACCCTCCTGACCCCCCCAAGACCTGCCAAAAGTCCCTGGTGGTCCAGCGGGGGTCCAGGAACGGTCCGGGAGCGATCTCTTGGACTTGGGCTGTCGGCTGCCAGTAGTCAAAATGGCGCCGACGGCCCTTTGCCCTCACTATGTCACTGGGATCGACCAATGGTGGCGGTAGCCCCAGTGACATAGTAAGGGCAAAGGGCCGTCGACGCCATTTTGGGTTGTAGTAAATTCATTTTGGAGGTCTTGGGGGGCGTCAGGAAGGTGGGGGGTTTGTTAGATTTTTACTTTTTTATTAAAGATTTGTCTGCGAGCCAGATGCAGCCATCAAAAGAGCCACATCTGGCTCGTGAGCCATAGGTTCCTGACCCCTGCTTTAGAGCACAAATATATGCACAAAAAATGGATGGTGCAGGGGTGCTCTGGGGAAGAACCAACACTTACGAGTATAAGTTGCTTTTTAAAAAGATACTTACACACATACATTTTTCAACTTATATATTTTTACATCTACTTATATTAAACATGTTTATTGTGAAGCTCTGACTGGGTGAGAGATCTTAGAGGAATTCAGGCTGAAAAACCAGGAAGGTCTCAATGACCTTTAGAAGGACTGAGTGAATTAGTGAGCTAATTGCTAAACTGGTTAAATTCATTTACATATGTATATTTTAAAACTAGCCAACTTACACATTTAAATTCAGGTATATGAGAGCAAGTCCTACTTTACATTCATGCAAAAAAAATGTGTGTGTGTATTTTTAAATAGGAAAGAGATGCATGGTCATTGCATTGATATACGTGGGGCTTCAATGCATTTATATATTCACACGTAAGCCTACATAAATGCAAAGCTGGCGGGATACATATATGCATATTTTATAAAAAGTGCGTATATCATGTGTGTGTGTTGTAAAATATTGAAGTAAAACTATGCAGGGCCATATACATGTGAATATGCAGCCAGGTGCGTTTGGTTTGAACATTATCCTCCCTTTTTGGATTTTGAAAAGTATGCATTCAAATTAGCCTGCACAGGTTATATGCTGCATACATCAGGTATAATAACCCGGTGCGTTCTTGTCTGTGTGTGTTACTTCAGAAAATTTTCAAAGCAAACTTATGCACACAAATTTTCTTTGAAAATTGGTATAAGTTATTATAAAACTAACCTCCCTTTGTTATCCCTACTACCTAGGCCTATTGGGTCAACATGTATCGTACTTGTAAAAGTTTAATAAAGATAGTCTTCCTAGAACCTTACACGACTCACTTTTCTCTCATTCTGTTTCAGATCTTTTTTGATACTGGCATATGACTTGACTTGAAATTACAGAGAATTTCTCAAGATTTAGGGGATGCTACTGCTGAGCAAATAGCTAAATTGGTAAGACGTTCATCTAGATATTTTTCTTAATTTACAGCTCAAACTGTGCTTAAGTTGCTAGCTTTTCATTTGAACATGTGCAATTATGAGAATTTATATCTGGCAATTAAGCTAATGATCTGAACTTCAAATTTGCATGGTGTCGTCAGATTAGGATTCGTTGATTACAGTTAGAGAATTTAGGTTTCTCTAACTGATGTCCCCTAGCACATGTTTATAGGTTCTTGGGCTGCCAATGTTATTATTTGCTGGAGTTCTCTTGCTTTAGTAAATTATTATTCACTTCTAAAGAAGTACAGGGCTTATAATGTGCTTGAGAACTAAATAAGTTACTTTTTAAGAGTTCAACCTGTTGAATAGAGTTAACAAGTACATAAAAGCTATGGGGCAGATTTTAAAAGCCCTGTGCGCGCGTAAATCCAGCTGGATTTGCACGTGCAGGGGGGTTACGCGCGCCGAGCCTATTTTGCATAGGCCCGGCGATGCGTGCAAGCCCCGGGACGTGCGTATGTCCCGGGGCTTGAAAAAAGGGTGGGGCGGGGGGCGGTCCGGGGGCGTGGACAGAGGCCTCCGTAGGCCCTCTAGGTTGGGGGATCGCACGCCGGGACTCGGCCGGCGCACGCAACCTATGCCTGCACGGAAGCAGGCGCAAAATTAAAAACAAAGGTCGGCGGGGGGGAGGTTTAGGTAGGGCTGGGGGGTGGGCAGAAGGAAAGTTCCCTCCAAGGTCTCGGAGGGAACAGGGAAATCCATCGGGGCTCCCCCCACTCCTCCCTTTCCCTCCTCAACTGAGCCTGTACAAAATTGCACTGAGCCTGTATAAAATCGCGCTGTCTACTGTTTAAATATTTGCTACCTTGTTTAACTCTGTTCCATTTTTGTTACACATGTTTTTATCATGTATTATATACTATATACACATCGTTTGGCACTTTTTCGGCCCCCTCGGCCTCCTTTGTCTGCTCTCTTCCCGTCCCCCTTCCTGTTTATTGTAATTTCCACCTGCTCTCAGTTATTATGTAAACCGGCATGATGTTCCCCACTAATGTCAGTATATAAAACCTTTAAATAAATAAATAAACAAACAAACACATAAATAAATAAATAAAGTGTGCACCCCCTTGCACAGGCCGACCCCGGATTTTATAACATGTGTGTGGCTGTGCGCGCATGTTAAAAAATCGGGTGTAGATTTGTGCGTACCAGGCTGCGCGCACAAATCTACGCCCGCTCGTAGGTACAAAAATCTGGCCCTATATTTTTATATAATGAACAATTATTTTATTTTTTTTTTTTAATTCTTTATTTATGGGTTTTCAAAATAATTACAAGAATATACCTTGACTGAAATTACAGAAAATGTTAACAAAGGAAAATGTATATTTCCATAATACATATAATCATATATAATGGATAGCATAATATTCATTCATTTGTTTTTTCATAGGAAATTGAAGGGGGAGGATACCCAAAGGAAATAAGAGAAGACATTATTGAAACAAACTTATATATTAAACCGGCTTGGTGTTCTCACACATCTTAACCTCCAATGCTCATGTTATGGCCCTTCCATCTAAAAACTTTCTCAATTGGTCTGGCATAAAGAAAACATATAAATTTCCAGAGTATTTTACAATACATCTACATGGAAAACGAAGGGCAAAGCTAGCCCCTTTGGCCAAAACCTCCGGGCGCATAGCTAAAAATAACCTCCGGCGTTGTTGGGTGGGACGCGAGAGATCAGGATAAACCCTCACCGCCCCTCCCATGAAATCATTATTCATATTCTGGAAAAAAGCTTTCATTAGGAAATTTTTTTCTACTTCTGTATAGAATTGGACAAAAAGGGTAGCCCTTTCAATGATTTCCATCTCTGAATTCTCCAAATATTGTGCAAATGTAAGATTGGTTAATTTCCCAAGAGTAATGGGGGAGCCAAGTTTGGTGACTTTCAAACGTTTCGCAATGGAGATCCTCAAGATTGAATCAACAAAGATTCCTACTGTGAAAAAACTCTTCTTTCTTAGGAGTAGTTCTCAGATTACCACGGGCGAAGAAAGAGAGGATTCCAATAACTTAACACAATATTTGGAGAACAATTATTTTATTTTGAAATTGCAGCAGTATCAAAGGATTCCATAGAAAGGCCAGATTGGCCCATTGTACTCTGCCTCTAGTTTTTATTTTTTGGAACTGCTTATTTTGCTTGACAAACATTACAGTAACAAAAAACGGTAACTAATAGCAGTAGGACCACAAGTATATCAATAACGTCACAACGCAACAAAGCATGAAGCCAAAACAAACTTATACAATATTCAAGCAACCAGCATATAGCAGGATCTCCAGTCTAAGGGGCCTCTCACTCATAAGCTAATGTATTTCTAATAACCTATATGACAAGATCTGGGACTGTTATCTTTGTTCTGAAGTGTATAAGTCAATTTGTCAAGTAGATCTATCTCATGTACCTGCGAAAACCAGTGTAGCAACTTGAGAATTTTCTTCCAGAATGTGGCTATAGTGAACCGAGCTGCAAGGATTTACTGTCCATATAATTTACATTGATATAAATTCAGTGAAGTTGAATCCCATAAGCCTAACAGACACAATTTTGGAGGGAAGGCCATCTTGCATCTCAGTATATTCCCAACTTCAAGCTCAATGAGGTCCCAGAAAGCCTTGATAATGGGGCAGGTCCACCACATATGGAAACATGAGCCCTCTTTTCCACAGACTCTCCAATACAAACTTTAAGAGGTGGGTGAGAATTTAGTGTAATACAGTGGAAACCTATAAGTTCTGCAAAGCAATCTGTACATCAACTCAACTCTGCAGCTACAGATAGAGACCTTGTGGGTTGCTTTCCAAATTCTTTTCAAAGCTCCCTCCATAAGATTAAGCCCTAGATCCACATTCCATTGGTTAATCAGAGATGTATGGGGTTCATTATGGGCCAGATTTTCGTACCTACGTGCGGGCATAGATTTGTGAGCGCAACAAATCATCCCTACTTTTCTTATAAATTAGCACTGTGGTGGCCTCAGTTAACCAATGAGAGCCACTGCTATTAATTGCATCAGTAGCATGGGATAGACTTAGTTTTTGGGTACTTGCCAGGTTCTTATGGCCTGGATTGGCCTCTGTTGGAAACAGGATGCTGGGCTTGATGAACCCTTGGTCTGACCCAGTATGGCATGTTCTTATCTTATCTTAACAAGCCCAAGACCTTCCAAGAGGAATTGAAACAGTCTATTCTGTCCAGGCTGTGAAAATCCATGGGAGGATCTATCTGAGGATTTAAGCAAAATTTTCTGCCCCCCCCCCCCCCCCCCCCCAACTACCAGCACAGAGGAGGTAAGATGCATAACTTCTTTCAGGAAGTGGCCATAAAACTGATTATGATCTTTATTAGGGCCATAAATATTTATACGGTAATTGCTAATGCTTGATCATAGTAGAGTACCTTCTATCATAACAAACCGGCCCTCTGCATCTCTTCCAACCCCCAGAATCCTCAGAGGGGACATCTTGTTAACCAGAATGGATACCCCCTGACTTTTAGAATTGTAGGAGGCATAATAGATCTGTCCAACCCAGTCTTGTCTGAGGTACTCATGTTTACAGTTTGTAAAGTAGGTCTTTTGCAGCAAGGCCACATCCACTTTTTTGCTTTTAGGAAATTGTAGAATCTCTAACATTAAATGAGATCAAATTTACAGGCACTTTACTCATTAATCATTATCAGATATTCTGCAGTACATATAATGAACAGTTTAAGATACATCACCTCATTGGCAGGGTATTTGTGGTCTATAGAAACCCAACTGCCTTAACTCAAAGAAACTACTCAACTCACCTCACAGCCCCCTCAGTTCTCCAGCCCCTACCATCCCCTCCCAAAGAGCAAGCCCAAAGAAAGCTGAAGGTGACACCACCAGATGCCCACCTCCTTCAGCTCCTCTGCAATGTCACTAGTTCCCTTAATCAATTACTCCAAACAAAAATGGGCAGAACGTCTACATGGGAGAACCTGCAGGGTGCAGACGCTGCCATCCTCAGCAATTCCCCGCCCTTTCCACTTCTTTTCTCAGAACAAATGCTCCCTTCTCCCTTCCATAAAACCATAAGTTCTAGGTTAAATCCGTTCAATCCGCATGACCTGAGGCAATAAAACAACACACTGGCCTAGGTAAAACAGACATCGCCCACCCCCTAATTGTAGCCAAAAAGGAAACAGTCCCCAGCTGAAACGAGGAGGGTGAGTCAAAAAAGGAGAAGCAAAACAGAAGGCCTGTTGATTTCCGATCAGTCCAGGATCACAAGTAAACAAATTCCCCACCCGGCTGAGTCTGGCCATCTCGCCATCGAAAACACGGCCTCTGTAAGTGACACAGCTGATTTGTAAACATCCGGGCCTCCCAAACACTGACCTGCCGCAGAGTACGCCTCTGACGAGACCCGGGCACACACACACAAGCACACAATGCTATTATTACCCCTTACTGTATAAGGGTAATCTACGCCCAATTTTATAACTTTCCTTCTGCCCCCCCCCCCCCCCCCGCACCTTCCCCTCCCTTCCCCTACCTAACCCACCCGCCAGCCCTACCTAGAACCCCCCCTTGCCTTTGTTGAAGAAGTTCCGCCTGCCTCCTGGCAGGCGGAACTTACGCATGCCGGCCAATGGCCGGCCCGTGATCCCAGGCACAGCGGCAAATGACCACTGTGCCTGGAGGCTCAGGCCATGCCCCGCCCCGCCCCCGGACCTCCCCGCCCCTTTTTTCAAGCCCCGGGACATACGCGCGTCCCGGGGCTTGCACGCAGGGGCAAGCAGAGACAGTTTTTCGGGGGTTACGCGCATATCTTACGCGCGTAACCCTTTGAAAATCTGCCCCTAAACATACACATGGTTAATGCGACTCCAATATTGCTCTATGCTTCAACGGCAAGAGGAAATGTGGAAAAAAGGATTTGCCATTCACAAATAAGCGGGGGAGTAGCTTGTTGTTGCGGCGGTTACTACCCCAAACCAAATAAGCCTGATACTTCATTTTGAATACATATACAGCGCAGCTCACTGCTTCACCGGCAGGGGGGAATGAAGAAAAGAGGATTTATATTCAGGCAACAACCAACAAGGACTGAATTGCACAGGCTGGGTAAACAAATAAGCATGGGAGTAGTTTTCTTATTGCGGCAGTTACTACCACTAACCAATTAAGCCTGATCACTTAGATGCTGCTCCAGCACTGCTCTCTACATCAGTGGCGGGGGTGGAAGTAACTAGAAACAAAAAATTACTAATAAGGGCCAAGAGTAAGTATGAGAAAAAAAAATAAGTGTGAAAGCTTGCAGGGCAGACTGGATGGGCCGTTTGGTCTTCTTCTACCGTCATTTCTATGTTTCTATGTTACACACGCAAGTTGCTATTTTAAAAGAGACTTATGTTTGTATATTTGGCAATTTACTTGTATAGTTTTACACCTGTTCATTATCTTGCGTAATTGCAATCAAACGTGTTTATTGTATAGTATTGGCTGGGTGAATTAGGGAGAAATCAGGCTGAAGAACCAAGAAGGTCTCAATGACCTAGGGAAGAACTGGTCAAACTGGTAGAGGATTTGGAAAACTAGCAATATCAATCACGCACATACATTTTAAAAATATGTAAGTTATGCACATACATCGGGTTTTATGCAAGCAAGACCTACTTTAGTTTTTCACATAAAATATATATGCTCATAAATTTTTTAAATTAGTAGGAAAAGTCTGTGTTCAATATATTGAAATGCTCACTTTCATTGCATCAATACTAATCCACCACTATCAATGTTTTCTTATGACAATCAAATGAGTACAATCTTTTGCAAGCACGGTGTTTTTGTGTAGAGGATGCTTTCAATGTATTGCATGTATTTGCGCATAAGCAGATATATGTGCACATTTTGCAGGGCAGACATATGTGTATTTTGTAATGAATGTGTATGTGATGCACATGAGTTATGAAATACCATCATACATCTCCACGCGGTCATATGTGTATAGTATGTGGCCACACGCAGAGCTGTTTTAAAGTTACCCTTTATATTTTTAAAGCACATTGTTTAATAGAAAGATGTAATATATTTAAAATACACTTTAAAGCAGCCTTAGTATTTGGCTGTATAGAAATTTATGCAGACATGCTAAAGAATGTCAAAAAAATGGGTGGCAGAATTTTCTAATACCAGCACAGAATGTACCCAGATGCTACCGCAGAAGAGCAGGAGCCTTGTCCTAAGTGATTCCCTTGGATTGTCTTGTAATTGCATAATCAATCATTCTTATGTGAATTCATACAAAGGACCAATATTTTTTTTTTGAGTTATAAAAAAGAATGACTGAACACCCTTGGTTTATGGTTTATGTGAATACAGCCATTTAAAACTGCTCGGAATATAATTGGAATTTCTAAATGGCATGTCATCATTAAGATTTTGATCGCTAAACACATAAAAGCTGCTTAGCACACAATACTTTTTATTTTGCTTCTGACTGTTATGCCCTTATTGTATTGTGTTGGGTTTTTTTTTTTTTTTTTTTAGACAACAATGAACTCGAAATCTGAACAAAGTTGTTGAGCAGTCAGACTACTTTATGAGATATACGTTTAGCTCGCCAACATATTTATCAGAAAGAAAGTAACTCCACCATCCTAGAAGTAAGATTTCAATCAAAGCACAGCCAGGAAGATTTATTTTCAAATCAAAATGTATTTTATGAAAATAATGTAACCAATGCATTGTGTCAGAGCTGGAAAAGGAATTAAATGATGACTTGTTTTATTCAGTTTCCTGTTATTAATGTGATCTCAATCGACAAGGAGAATAGCAGTAATTGGAGAGCTGAAGTGGTCAGAACAATGGTCTATGTGACTCAATGCTCTATCGAGAGAATTTTACAAGTCCTAAGGGTGCCAAAGCCGGGAGATACAGGTGTATATTGGCCCAGTGCATGCCGCGCAGATTTTAAGAAGCACCCGGTTTCACGTGTATCTCCTGCTACGCGAGTACAAATTTTTCATAAAAAGGATGGGGAATGGGCGTGGTCTGGGTGGTCATGTGCAGGACTTGGGCGGGGCATGGACGTTCCAGGAAATATGAATGAAGCCAGCGCGTAAGTATTTACGCACCCCAGCGCGTGCCGGGGTCCCTATCCGCGTAACTTTACTTCTGCTATAGACAGCGTGTAAGCCATAAAACAAAAAAAATAGGTTAGTCAGTGAGGGGTAGATTTTCAAAACCACGTGCAGCGTACATGTACGCGCGCTACCCAGCGTGCACACATGTATACATGATTTTATAACATGCGTGCGCATGTTATAAAATCGGGGGTCGGCGTGTGCAAGGGAGTGCACAGTTGTGCACCTTGCGCGTGCCAAGCCACGCTGCCTTCCCAGTTCCCTCCCAGGCCACTCCAAAATTGGAGTGGCCTCTGAGGGAACTTCCCTACCTCCTCCTCCCTTTCCCCCCTACGTTTTTTGTCGTCTGTTTTTTTTGTTGTAAAACTTACTTCAGCCCTGGGGCTGAAGTAAGTTGCACGCGCCGGCTGGCACAGCGGCCGTGCGAAGGCCTCTGGCCTTGCCCCCGCACCACCCCTCCCCGCCCCCAGACCGCCCCTTTTTGTAAACCCTGGGACTTACACTCATCCCAAGGCTTTACGTGCATCGCCAGGCCTTTTTAAAATAGGCCCGGCGCGAGTAACCTTTTGAAAATCCGGCCCTGAGGTTTTAAGGTTCAGGGCTAATAGGGTAAAAGGGAAGCAAGTTAGCTAAGGGGTTTAAGAAGTCCTCTCTTTTACTGGGGCGGACTGGGAACAAACTGGGGAACAGGTAATTGTGTCGGCATGCGTATCTACTAAAATCACACACACACACACATTTATGCGGTCAAGGCGGAATTTGCACACAGAGGCGCGCATCAATGTAAAATTGTGCACTCATGTACACACACATAGCCGGTTTTGTACCGTGCGCGCATATATGCTCGTATGTTATAAAAACACTGTGTCCACGTGTACAAGCCAGCACAAGCGCGTACATGTGCCCCCGTAATGGATTCTTATCCTTCCCTTTATTACAGCTTTTTCTTTTGACCTCCTCCATCAGTTTATCTCCCCATGCTTCAGTGTACGTAATTGTAATTGGGTAATGAGTACTAGCCATAATGTCCCAACCCACTGTAAGGGACCTTGGGGTAATTCTAGATCAACAACTCAACCTAAAAAAACAGATCAACTCCATCCTCAAAGAAGGTTTCTTCAAACTTAATATTCTGAAGAAACTCAGACCCCTCCTCCACTATCATGACTTCCGTACTGTCGTCCAAGCGACCCTCTCCTCTAAGCTTGACTACTGTAATGCCCTCCTCCTCGGTCTACCCTCCTCCACTACCAAACCCTTACAAATGTTCCAAAATGCCATCGCCAGGGTCATCACCAACTCACGGAAAGCCGATCACATCACTCCCATACTCAAAGAACTCCACTGGCTCCCCATCGCATCCCGTATTCTCTTTAAAATCTTAACCATAGTACACAAATCCATCCACTCTTACAACTCTAACTGGCTTGACGAACCCTTTTGTCCCACACGCTCTGAACGACCCATCCGATCCGATAACAAAGGCACCCTCTCTATTCTCCCTTTTAAAAAAGCCCACCTCTCCTCTACCAGGGATCGCGCACTCTCCATTGCAGGTCCCAAACAATGGAACGCCCTCCCTACCACACTCAGGCTCGAGCCATGTTACTCCAAGTTCAGAAAAAAACTTAAAACGTGGCTCTTCTGACAAGCCTACCCAGATTAATCTTCACACCTCCTCCCCCTCCCCTCCAGCCCACCTAATTTGAGCCCATTTGTATATAGACTTCTGTATATAGACTTCTGTAAGTAACTTGTTTTAAGCCTTTATATATAGACCTGTAAATAGCCCGTTTCAGTTTTAATGCTTTAATTTCAATGCCTTTCTGCTCTATGTATAGTCCCCCCAGTTTTCCCCTCCCTGTTGATTGTAATTTCAGCCTATTAGTTACAATGTGAACCGGTATGATGTATGCTTACTAATACCGATATATAAAAGTTTCAAATAAATAAATAAATAAATAGTAAAAGTCTATCCTTATATTAAAACTCCCTTGGCGATGGGTGTATTTTACATTGTTACTACCCCTTCTTCTTCTTCCTCAATCTCCAGTAACCTTCAGATGTCCTACTGTATGCATGAGCCTTAAATGTAGCCCTTATAATACACTAAGATACAATAGAAAAGAATAAATTGTCACTCCTACATAACAATAATTTGGGACACATTCATATATAGTAGAGCGCCTTGTAATTGGAAATGGTTGGGACCAAGGTTGTAATGGATAATGTCTATTTCCAGATATTGGAAGTTCCTTTAGGTGTTAAAAAAAAAAAAAAAAAAAAGCAGAGAAGCAGTGATTATACAGAGTACAGTTTATTGAGTATTATAGAATAAAAATGGTCGAACAGGCACATAATACACAATACAATGGCAAATGTTGGTTACATATTCAGGTTCCAGCCCTCTGATTTAGGCTTCATCTGATGTTGGAGAGGCTATTGCATCACATGATGCAGGGAATGTGTCAGATAGGATTATGTAGTGTACAGGACTTTGACTCAACTGTGAGGACTTGCCAAGTAGCTTTAGACCGGTTGAGCACTGATCAGCTGGAAGCTCTTCTTGTTGGTGAACCGGCAGATTTAGGTGTGCATTGGATACAGAACAAGCCACACAGGAATTGTTAGCCAGTTCACACTAGTGCACCCATAGCTCTTATTTCATTCAGTATTTCTTCTTGGCTCATCAAATGCATTCCAAAATGATTTCTATTCATCTGCAGAGGTGGTGGAAGCAAAGCACTGTGGTAGAGCTTTCAGAAACAGTAAGTACTTATTTTGCCTCAGAAATCATTTAGAAAGTGGAAATAAAAAAAATGACATTTTATTTATTCATATCTAATAATCATAATTATACTAAATTACATCAAATTTCAACTGCTGTCTTTTGTTTTATAAAGAATATGGGAACAATTTTCCAATAAGCCACTCAAAAGCATTAAACCATCCTCCAGAAAAGCAGATTTTTCTTTATATTTCATCTCTAGTCATAACTGATATTTAGGTAACGTAGATATCCATATCTGGAATCTGGAAAACAGAAAACAGTAACTGAAGGGCCTAGTAAAAACTGAGGGGTAGATTTTAAAAATGGGACACGCGATTTGATGACATAAACACGCTGGTGCGCGCAAGGGGGGATATAATTTCGCAAATTTGCGCGGTGACGCATCATCGGGCTTCCCCAGTTCCCTCCCAGTCCGCTACAATTAAAGAGCAGACTGGGAGGAAACTTTCCTACCCCCTACCCTAACCTCCCTTCTCATCCTACCCGCCCCCCCCATTTTTTTGACTTAACTTTTGCTTTTGCTTCTGAGCATGAGCGAGTTGCGTCCGCGATCCCCCAGCACAGCGGCAAATGGCCGCTGTACCAGGTGCCTCTAGCCCCTCCCCCCCCCCCCCCCGGACCACCCCTCTGCTGAGGCCCGGCTCTTGTGCGCGTAACAGGGGTTACGCGCACGACCGGTCCCCTTTTTAAAATGCACGCAGCACGCACAAAGCCCAGCCGTGCGCATAACCCCTGTGTTTTACGCGCGCAGGCCATTAAAAATCCAGTCTTGAATATCTGGAATTAAATCAGATGTCTTTGAAAGATGTCTAATCCTTAATGCAGTTTTTCTTCAAATTAAAATAATACTCATAATGATCATTTTTATAGCAGTACTAGATGTAGGCAGTGCAAATGTGTTAAGTATAATAAGCACCTGCTCCAAAGAGCTTACAATCTGTGTAGGTACCGGAGGCAATGGAAGAAAAAGTAACCTGCCCAAGATCACAAGGAGTGTTAGTGGGATAGCTGAACCCTGGTTTTGTCGGTTCTCAGCCCATCACTCAAACAATTAGGCCATGTCTTTGCCCATTGGGCTTAAGAAAGCCGTCTTGTAACAAATGCATTATGCTGGATCTCTGTTTGTTTGGGGCCTGGATCACCTGCTTTGTGGCTAGGAAAGTCTATAGTGAGACTTAGCAGGATAGAACCTATAGTGCAGCTTGGAATGTCTCCCATCATTTTACACCGGTACCTTCCAAACACCTCCACCGACACCGCTGTGTGGTGTTAAATAGCAAAAAAACATAAAATAAGATAAAAACTGAGACCATGGACTGCTTTGAGGCAAATTATTCCCATAAGGGCTTGCATTGTTTATAAAATTATGATTGCAGCTCTGAGGGGAGGAAACATGCAAATGATCCCATTAACACACAAGTGTGGCAAATAAATCATGTCCCTGTTTTATGTTAATCAAAAAAAATGTATGACCTCATTTATAACTGTATTTTAATTTATTTTCCAATTATTGTCCATCATATAGCTTTTCATGGCATTAAATACTGTATGGTCAATTTCAAGTATAAATTTTATTATTTATTTTTTTTCTGTATACCTGCAGATTTTTGTATTCAGTGCCTGTTATTTTCTCTGGTCCCATTTGTGGGGAAAACTGCCTGGAAATCTCAGGGGTGGGCCCAGCCATCTCGACGTCCTCTGGTTCCAGTGTTACTGCCAGTGGCTGTTCGCTGGGCGCTGGAGACGGACCCCGCAGTAGATCACCCATGCGAGTACACCTGTTTGCAAAAGCATATCACGTACGTGCATACTGTTTGCTGAGCAGCAATCTATAATCTCCAACTAGCACCATGCTGCAGCTATGACACAGCAGGGGTATCTGTTGTTATTTTCATGTCCAAGAATTAATTTTGCTCAGTTCAGTGTTCTCCTAAATGCACGTTCTCAGTCAAGTCTGCCCTGTTCATGGTAGGAAAAAAAAGAAAAGAAATAGTATAGTAAAATAAATTTATTGTTCTTTCTTTCAGACAAATAGGTTAGAAGCTAATAAATTTCTGTTATAAAGAGAAATTGCTGCATCACAATTTGAATGTCAAAACAAATGCTGTACGGGATCTGCTTTGGAGGGCGAGAAGCGGGTTCAGTTTGCTAGACCTCCTGTGGCTTATGAAGGCTGAAGTGAAAACAATATTATATTGCATTAAACAATGTGATGTGCAACAGAAACATTTCTGGATGCACCAAGTCAAATTCAAATCACTCCAACACAGCAGTATATATAGGTGCCCAACAGACACTTTGTATGTTTTTAATTTTTTTTTTTTAACGGTGCAGTAGTAGTTCATGAAAAATTATACTGTTTTTACATAGCGAGACCTCCCACTCCTAGCTTAGTTCGTACAATATTCAGATCTAGAGGAGTTAGTCTGGCATCACTTCGTGTTCCTGCCACACTGAGCAACTACTCTAGGATGAAATATGAAATGCATTCCATTTGTGTTCAGACTTAAGAACATAAGAATATGCCACACTGGGTCAGACCTAGGTTCCATCAAGCCCAGCATCCTGTTTCCAACAGTGGCCAATCCAGGCCATAAGAACCTGGCAAGTACCCAAAAACTAAGTCTATTCCATGTTACCATTGCTAATGGCAGTGGCTATTATATGTCAACTTAATTAATAGCAGGTAATGGACTTCTCGTCCAAGAACTTATCCAATCCTTTTTTAAACACAGCTATACTAACTGCACTAACCACATTCTCTGGCAACAAATTCCAGAGTTTAATTGTGCGTTGAGTGAAAAAGAACTTCCTCCAATTAGTTTTAAATGTGCCACATGCTAACTTCATGGAGTGCCCCCTAGTCTTTCTATTTTCCGAAAGAGTAAAAAACCGATTCACATCTACCCGTTCTAGACCTCTCATGATTTTAAACACCTCTATCATATCCCCTCTCAGCCGTCTCTTCTCCAAGCTGAAAAGTCTCTTTAGTCTTTCCTCATAGGGGAGCTATTCCATTCCCTTTATCATTTTGGTAGCCCTTCTCTCTACCTTCTCCATCGCAATTATATCTTTTTTAAGATGCGGCAACCAGAATTGTACACAATATTCAAGGTGCGGTCTCACCATGGAGCGATACAGAGGCATTATGACATTTTCCGTTTTATTCATCATTCCTTTTCTAATAATTCCCAACATTCTGTTTGCTTTTTTGACTGCCGCAGCACACTGAGCCGACAATTTCAATGTGTTATCCACTATGACGCCTAGATCTCTTTCTTGGGTAGTAGCACCTAATATGGACCCTAACATTGTGTAACTATAGCATGGGTTATTTTTCCCTATATGCATCACCTTGCACTTGTCCACATTAAATTTCTTCTGCCATTTAGATGCCCAATTTTCCAGCCTCACAAGGTCTTTCTGCAATTTATCACAATCTGCTTGTGATTTAACTACTCTGAACAATTTTGTATCATCTGCAAATTTGATTACCTCACTCGTCGTATTTCTTTCCAGATCATTTATAAATATATTGAAAAGTAAGGGTCCAAATACAGATCCCTGAGGCACTCCAATGTCCACTCCCTTCCACTGAGAAAATTGTCCATTTAATCCTACTCTCTGTTTCCTGTCTTTTAGCCAGTTTGTAATCCACAAAAGGACATCGCCACCTGTCCCATGACTTTTTACTTTTCCTAGAAGCCTCTCATGAAGAACTTTGTCAAATACCTTCTGAAAATTCAAGTACAGCTTAATTAATAACAAGTAATGGACTTCTCCTCCAAGAACTTATCCAATCCTTTTTTAAACCCAGCTACACTCTGCACAAACCACATCCCCTGGCAATAAATTCCAGAGTTTAATTGTGCATTGAGTGAAAAAGAACTTTCTACGATTACGATAGTTTTAATTGTGCTACATGCTAACTTCATGGAGTGCACTCAGTCCTTCTATTTTATTTATTTATTTATTTAGATTTATATTCCGCTTTTCACACTTTTTTTTTTCAGCGCTTCAAAATGGATAACATTCAGGTACTATAGGTATTTCCCTATCCTCAGAAGGCTTCCAATCTAAGGGGGTCATTTATCAAAATGCGCTAAGGCATTTTCACATGCGTTAAGGGCTTATCGCATGTGAAAAGCCCCGTTAACGCATGAGATAGGCCCTTACCACGTGTTTAACGCATGCGATAGCACCATATTGTATGGTGCGATGCAAATTTGGAAAATAGGATGAGTTAGGGGCGGGCTGGGTTTGCCTGTCTGCGAAGAGCTACCGCACAGACTTAACGCCGATGTTAACTACACCGTTTTGAATTGCGTTAGGCTGTGCGATAGCTGTGGTGACCGGGCGGTGAGGTTTAGGTATTAGAGTAGGGGGTTAGGAGCTCGTTGTATGCAGATCTGGCACCTATCACAATTTGCACTGACTTAGCTCTTCACATAGGTAATTAGTGCAAATTGTAATAAACTGAATATTTGCATAAACCACACCCCTTTTGCTATCGCATGCGGTACTTACCGCATTTTGATAAATCTAGGCCTAAGTTTGTACCTGAGGCAATGGAGGGTAAAGTGACTTGCCCAAAGAGTGACTTGCTCCGAAAGAGTAAATAACCGATTTACATTTACCCATTCTAGATCTCTCATGATTTTAAACACCGCTACCATATCCCCCCTCAGTCGTCTCCTCTCCAAGCTGAAAAGTCCTAACCTCTTTAGTCTTTCCTCATAGGGGAGCCGTTCCATTCCCCTTTATCATTTTTGGTTGCCCTTCTCTGTACCTTCTCCATCGCAACTATATATTTTTTGAGATGTGGCAACCAGAATTGTACACAGTATTCAAGGTGTGGTCTCAGCATGTGGAGCGATACAGAGGCATTATGACATTTTTCGTTCTATTCACCATTCCCTTTCTAATAGTTCCCAGCATTCTGTTTGCTTTTTTGACTGCCGCAGCACACTGCACCGACGATTTCAATGTGTTATCCACTATGACACCTAGATCTCTTTCTTGGGTGGTAGCACCTAATATGGAACCTAACATTGTGTAACTATAGCATGGGTTATTTTTCCCTATATGCATCAGTTTGCACTTATCCACATTAAATTTCAACTGCCATATGGATGCCCAATTTTCCAGTCTCATGTCTTTTTTTCACAATCACAATCTGCTTGTGATTTAACTCCTCTGAACAATTTTGTATCATCTGCAAATTTGATTACCTCACTGGTCATATTTCTTTCCAGATCATTTATAAATATATTGAAAAGTAAGGGTCCCAATACAGATCCCTAAGGCACTCCACTGCCACTCCCTTCCACTGAGAAAATTGTCCATTTAATCCTACTCTCTGTTTTCTTTCTTTCAGCCAGTTTGTAATCCATGAAAGGACATCGCCACCTATCCCATGACTTTTTACTTTTCCTAGAAGTCAACTTTGTCAAATGCCTTCTGAAAATCCAAATACACTACATCTTCCGGTTCACCTTTAATTAAATATATGAAGGAAATTTTGGGTATAGTGGATGAACATATTCTTAGTGTCCCTAAGGTTTACTATGTATCTAATTCTTCTAGGAATAATTTGATTGTTACTACCTCTGCTCAGACAGATTCTTTCAATTTAACTAATTTCTTAGAACACACTACTGATTCGGTTAGTGATCGTGCTACTCTCCTGATTTCTTGTTCCTCTGAGAGCAATAAGAATTTAATTATGAGATTGTTTTTTCCAATAAGGATGCTCACTTTATGAGACAAAAAATCTGGATATTTCCTGATGTCTCCCGACATACTCAGATTAGATGTAAATCTTTTCTTCAGTATAGAATTACTGTTATTAGTTTGGGAGGGGAATTTTCTCTTCATTATTCTGCAAAATGTGTGATTAAAATTGATGGTATTAGGTACATTTTCTCTGAGCCAGATCAGCTTAAGAAGTTATTAGAAAGTAAAACAGCACAGAATCCTTCCTCCACTCCAGAGCGTAGTTGATTTCCAGTCGTGAAGATTACATTCAACGTATCAGACACATTATTCTGATTATTTTCTTTGTTGACTTTGCTCTAATGTCCATGGTCCCTCTTTGGGTTACTACTGTTCTATTTTTTTGTTTCTTGAAGTTGTACAGTTTTATTTCCCTGCTTTCTGCGAGCAGTATTGTGCTTGTGTATAATTTAAAATATATAAATAAAGAGTTAAAAAATAGAGAACCCCCCACTATAAATACAAACTGTGAAATTGAAAGCACTTTTGCTCTATTTCATGGCATGCGTTTTCCTTCAAACTCTCACATTTTGACTCAGGTGCCTTAGCAACAAGGAGAGAAGTGTAAAAACAAGGTGCATCCCTGTAGAGAGATTCATGATGTGCATCTAAATTCTGAAGTAAGGTAATTGGCAGGGACACAGGTGGGAACTGGCTGCCATGCATAGCAACTACAGAAGCAGCGCACAAGGATGAGCAACTGGGAGAAAAGCAGCTGGTCCTTGCCGGAGATGGAGCTTGCAGGAGCATGTGGTGGCTAAAGATTTCTCTCTGGCTGCTCGGAGTCATGAGGGAGTGCTGACCAGTTGTGAGTGAACGCAAAAGATTTGTCTTATCAGGATCCTGAGGGGGATGCTAACCAGTGCATAGGGAGTGCTGATAGCAGAGCTGCATCTGCTTGTGGATGAGCAGAAGTGTTGCGCTAGGGGGTGGACTCTTGTCCTGAGGTGGTGGAGAACTGTCTCCTGGTAGGGACCAGGAAGCAACTGCCCCCAGGGGGCGGAGCACTGGAGGAGACAGAGACTAGGAAGAGCTTCACCACTGGAAGCCCGATGTCCCCCCAGGAGGAGCCCGTAGGGACCCGGGCCGCTTGGACTTAGGTGGGCCTCGCAGGGTCTCCTGGGAGAATGGAAGTCCGGCGTGCCCACAGGCAGAAGGGGAGCGCGGTCAGGTTCGAGACTGGAGGTCAGATGTAACAAGGAGGACCAGAAAAGCATAGGCAATGACAAGGCGAGGAACAGAGCCAGAATCTTGAGACCTGGTCAAGCAGGCAGAGGTCAGAATCCGGGGATCAGTCCGAGGAGTGGTCAGCAAAGCAGGGGTCAGGTTCTGGAGGTCAGACGAGGTCACAGGCAGGCCGAGGTCAGAAGGCAGGCAGCAGGCAGACGAGTCTAGGTGCAGGCTGAGATCAGAAGGCAGGCAGCAGAAGAGCAGGTCGAGGAACGGACTGGAGTCAGAAGGCAGGCAGCAGGCAAGCAGGTCAAGAAACAAGCCGAGGTCAGTACCAGTGAAACAGTCTGGAGGTACTACCTGGAGAGACAAACAGGAACAGAAGGACGCTGGAGTACTAGGAAGCAGGAACAAGGCAGGAGCAGAACTGGAACAGAAGGATCCTGGAATGAGACTTGGAACAAGACTGGAGCAAGAAACAAACGCAGTGACAATCTAGCACAAAGCCGACCCAATTGCCAAGGCAAGGAAGTGCAGGTAATGACTTCCTTATCACAGGGAATCAATCAGGGCGCGCTGCGGAGCTAGGACCCGCCCTTGGCCCTACAAGAGGCCGGGCAGTCCTCGCGTGCACGTTTAAGGGCGTAGCCAATACAGCAGAGGACACCGAGCTCCGGCATGAGGCCTGGTGTGCAGTGGAAGGCCCAGTGACTGCCGCCGCAGGACACCGGGGCCTGGAAGCGCTTGCAGCTGCCACTAGGGAGGCCAACCCGGGGCCTGCCATGGAACCATGAAGGTGAGCAGGCCCATGCGCGGGCTGGGCGTGGACGGGATGCGTAACAAGAAGTATTGGTTTGCTTGGGAAATTGCATGTTAAAATCTTGTTAAAAAAATTTGAGAGATGACTATTACTGGGTATGTGTGTAGGGAAAGCAGATTGAGAGTTGAATTCATCCTTTGTGTAAATTTAACTGTATTTGTGACCTGGAAAAGTAGTTTCAAAGTATAAATTAAGTCTGTGTGTAGTTTCATCTTTAAATTTAAATCTAAAAAGGTCCCTGTGTGCTGAGACTGCAGTTTGAGAGTTGGATTAATTCTGTGTACAGAGTTTGTAAAAGTCATTTGCTTTGCTCTGAAAAGGTGTGAGAATTGGTTCCTGGACAAATAAACAGTTTTGCGTGATCTGAAAACATGTTAAACTATAAGAATTGTTAGAAACAGGAAAGAATATTAGCTGAGACAGTCACATTGTTAAACTACTTGCAGAGTGAATCACTGAGAGGAGTTTGTTTGAGGTAATTGCCTTAGAAGTACAGATATATAAGAAGGCAAGAACTGATGGATCATCCATCAAGCCCAGTATCCTGTTTCCAACAGTGGCCAATCCAAGTCACAAGTACCTGGCAAGTACCCAAACATTAAATAGATCTCAAGCTACTATTCCTTATTAATAAACGGCAGTTTATGGATTTTTCCTCTAGGAACTTATCCAACCCTTTTTTAAACCCAGATACACTAACTGCTGTAACTACATCTTCTGGCAATGAATTCCAGAGCTTAACTATGTGCTGAGTGAAAAAAGAATTGTCTTCGATTTGTTTTAAATGAGCTACTTGCTAACTTCGTGGAGTGCCCTTCTATTATCTGAGAGAGTAAATAACTGATTTACATTAACCTGATAAAGTCCTTTCATGATTTTGTAGGCTTCTATCATATCCCCCCTCAGTTGTTTCGTCTCCAAACTGAACAGCCCTAACTTCTTTAGCCTTTCCTCATAGGGGAGCCGTTCCAGGCTCCTTAGCATTTTGGTCACCTCTCTCTGTACTTTCTCTGATGCAACTATATCTTTTTTGAGATGTGGCGACCAGAATTGCATACAGTATTCAAGCTGCAGTCTCACCATGGAGTGATACAGAGGCAAATTTGACATCCACCATTTTATTTACCATTCTCTTCCTAATAATTCCTAACATTCTATTCATTTTTTTGACCGCCACAGCACACTGAGCTGACAAATTCAATGTATTTTCCACTTTGACACCTAGATCCCTTTCCTTGGTGGTAACTCCTAAGATGGAACCTAACATTGTGCAATTACAATAAGGGTTATTTTTCCCTATATGCATCACCTTGCACTTGACCACATTAAATTTCATCTGCCATTTGGAAGCCTAATCTTCTAGTCTCACAAGGTCCTCCTGCAATTTATCACAATCCGCTTGAGATTTAACTACTCTGCATAATTTTTTGTCATCGCAAATTTGATCACTTCACTTGTTGTACTCCTTTTCAGGTTATTTATAAATATATTAAAAAGCACTTGTCCAAATACAGATCCCTGAGGCACTCCACTGTTTACCTTTTTCCACTGTGAAAACAGATCATTTAATCCTATTCTCTATTTCCTATCTTTTAACCAGTTTGCAATCCACAAAAGGACATTGCCTCCTATCCCATGGCTTTTTAGTTTTCTTAACAACCTCTCATGAGGGACTTTGTCAAATGCCTTCTGAAAATCCAAATTCACCACATCTACCGGTTCACCTTTGTCCTCATTTTATTCACCCCTTCAAAAAAATGTAGAAGATTTGTGAGACAAGACTTCCCTTGGGTAAATCCATGTTGGCTGTGTCCCATCAAACCATATCTATCTAAATGTTTTGTGATTTTATTCTTTATAACAGTTTCCAAAATGTTTCCTGGCATTGAAGTCAGGCTCACCGATCTATAGTTTCCTGGATCACTTCAAAGCCCTTTTTAAATGTCGGGGTTACATTGGCCACCTTCCAGTCTTCAGGTACAACAGATGATTTTATTTATTTTATTTATTTATTTATTTATTTATTTATTTATTTATTTATTTATTGTTTTTGTTATACCGAGTTTCATGACAGGCATCACATCAACCCGGTTTACAATTAACAAAGTGTGAAAAGCATAACGTAGTGTAATAAACAATATTCTCAATAAGAACCTTGAACTTTTAAATACAGGGAATCAGAAAAAGGATGTGAGAAAGTTACAATAAAACAGGGAAAAATTAACTTGGAACTGGAAGAGGGGAGAGAAAGAACAGAGCAATATTTACATTTCAGCCAATTAATGTAATAGAGTAGCAAGATGAGTAAATAAGACTATGCGAATAAATGTGGCGGTACATCACTATGAGATGGAACATACGTAACCAGAAGGCTAAATATGACACAGAATATGAATAAATATGACACAGTATTTAGATCCAATTGTGCTGTTGCGTGAAGGTTTTATTCAGGGCTTGGAAATGCTTTTTTGAAAAGCCAAGTTTTTAGTCTTTTCCTAAATGTTAGAGAGCATGGCTCCTGTCTCAAATCTGGTGGGATAGAGTTCCAGAGAGCTGGACCTGCTGAAGAGAAGGCTCTGAGACTCAAGGATTTATGTTGGAAGGTTTTGGCCTTTGGAATTTGGAGTGACTCTTTGTAGTATTCCCTGATGGGTCTGACGGAAGTGTATTTTTTAAGTGGTATTTGTAGGTCGATTTGCGTGTGTTGATTGATAGTTTTGTATATGATGTTGATGATTCTATAATGGATTGGTAGCCAATGGAGGTTTTTGAGGATAGGGGAAATATGGTCAATTTTCCTGGAATTTGTAAGGACTCTGGCTGCAGAGTTCTGAACCATTTGTAGAGGTTTGGTATAAGAAGCTGGGAGGCCTAGTAGTAACGAGTTGCAATAATCTAGTTTGGAAAAGATTATTGCTTGCAAGATTGTTCTAAAGTCCTGAGCGTGGAAAAGTGGTTTAATTCTTTTCAGAATATGCAATTTGTAGAAGCAATCCTTGGTGGTCTGGTTAATGAATGGTTTGAGGTTGAGACGATTGTCTAGTATGGCTCCTAGATCTCTTACATGGGCTGTTTGAAGGAGTGTGGGTGGTTTTGGTAGTATGTTATTGTTTTCTGGTGATATGAGCAGGAATTCTGTTTTCAAAGCGTTGAGCACAAGATTTAGACTGTTGAGGTGAAGTTTAATTTCTAATAAGCAAGTGTTCCAGTATTCCATTGTTTTTGAGATTGATTCTTTTATGGGGATCACGATCTGTACGTCGTCTGCGAAAAGGAAGTGTTTCAGGCTTAATTTTGTAAGTAATTGACATAGTGGTAGCAGGTAGACATTGAAGAGCGTGGGTGAAAGTGATGAACCTTGCGGCACCCCTCTATTAGATGGGTGGTATTGGGATTCTTTATTGTGAATTTTGACTCTATATCCTCTGTTTACTAGAAATGTTTTGAACCAGTTTAATGTGGCACCTGTTAAACCAATGTTTGCCAGTTGTTTTAGAAGGAGGGTGTGGTTGACGGTGTTGAAGGCCGCCGAGAAGTCGAGGAGGATTAGTAAATATGCTTGGCCTTTATCAATACCAGAGAGGAGGAAGTCCGTGAGTGAGAGTAGTAGCGTTTCTGTGCTTGCGGCTTTGCAAAAACCATATTGGTTTGGGGACAGAATACTGTGGTCTTCTAAGTAGTTGGATAGTTGGGTGTTTACCAATTTTTCCATGATTTTGGCTATGAAAGGGAGGTTGGAAATAGGGCGGAAGTTGTTGGGATCACATGCATTTAGATTTGGTTTTTTTAGTAGTGGCTTGATTGAGGCAGTTTTTAGGTCATCTGGGTAGATACCATGTGCTAGAGAGCAGTTTATGATATCTGCTAGGGTTTTTGCTATTGTGTCAGGGATGAGAAGAAGCATTTTAGAAGGGATTTGATCAAATGGGTGTGATGACGGTTTCATTCTCCTTAACGTCGTTTGTATCTCTGTGATTGTTATGGGTTCGAAAGCATTAAGCTGGATGTCTTTGTTTTGGGGGAAATATGTGTTATCTGGAGAAGTAGAATTTGGAATCTGCTGATTAAGGAGATCCGATATTTTTTTGTTGAAATGAAGGGCCAGTTCGTCTGCTTTAGTCTGGGCTTGTTCGGGTGGGATATCTGGAGTGATGGGTTTGGTTAGGCTTGAAACAAAGGCGAATAGGGCTTTTGAGTCAAAGATGAGATGATGAACCTTCCGGGCATAATAGTCTCTTTTGGTTTTCAACGTGGTACTTTTGCATAGATGGAGTGATCATTTGTAATCAGAGAGAGAGGCCGGTGAAGGGGCTTTGCGCCATTTTCTTTCTTTTTGCCGAAGTATTTGTTTGAGCTTTCGTAGTTCATCATTAAACCAGGGTTGTTGTTTAGATGCATTAGAAGCCCTTATTTTGGTTGTCAGTGGGCAGAAAGTGTTTGCTATAGATTTTGTTATTTTGGACCAGGATTGGAGGGCAGAGTTGGGTGTAGAGACATCAATGAGTGGTAGCTCCGAGGTTAGAAGTTTGCTGAGTTGTTCCGAGGTGCAAGGTTTTCTGTATAGGAAAACGGGTCTTGAGTTGAGGTTAGAGTCTGATCGAGGTAAAGAAAAGCTGGTGGAGATTAGAGAGTGGTCTGACCATGGGACTTTTTTGCAATTTGGTTGTTTTGTAAGAGAAATACCGGAGTTTATAAAGAGGAGATCGAGCGTGTGGCCTGCTTTATGCGTGGGTTTATTGATTTGTTGGCTGAAACCCATCGCTGACAGTGCGGTGAGGAGAGCTTCACAGTTTGTTGAAAGGGGGACTTTGTCAACATGTAAGTTAAAGTCGCCCAGGATTATAGCAGGGGAGTCCAGATTGAGATGCAAAGTTATAGTTTCGATAATAGGTGAGGAGTCTGACTCTAGTAAGCCTGGAGGGGCATAGACTAGCAGGATTTGGAGATGTTCTGATTTGAACAATCCTAGTTCTAGTTTAGTAGCTGTACTGATGGGGTGGTATGTGAACCTTAAGGATTTTTTAGCAGCTAGGAAGATACCCCCTCCTCTTTTTTTTTTTTTTTTCTCTTTTTTTTTTATAGGTTACTAATTAATTGTAATAGGTCTGAAATTTCATTTTCTTTGTGTTCAGACAGATAAATCCAGAACCAGCAGGTTATGCACCTCTACCAGCAGATGGAGACTCAGCAAAGCTGACATCACGGTATACATACCCCTGCAGTGACATCAGCCTGCCAGTATTCTCCATCTCCAGCAGATGGTGGATATGCATCTCCCTCCTGGGGATTGCTTAAAATTTTCAGAAGGAGAAAAGAAGAAAATTAATTTGCCCCATTTGACCCATATGGTCTCTCCCTCAGTTGAGAATTCCAGAGGTGATATATATTGGAATGTCCTTCAGATGAGTGCCTTGTTCCGGTAGCTGGTTCTCAGCCAACATGTACTTAGCTGTAAAAGACAGCTGAAAGGCAAGTGGGTGAGGAAGCTGAGCGAGGCAGTGACTGTTTACGCCCTCTCCCTCTGCAGACTGACTCTGTACTCAGCCAGGACGGGCTGAGCTCAGTTAAAGCTTTAAAAAAAAAGGAGAACAGAGAAGGAGGGATTTTTTTTGTAGGGATTCCTCCTTCCTCCGGTCTCTGTGCTCGGCGCACCGATCCGACGTTCGTTCCCACCTCCGAGGGATTTTGAGGGACATGGGCAGACTGGCGGGTTGAGCAGCCCTTTTGGGCTAGGACCCACTCTTAGGCTTATCTCTGTGCGCTGCATGGTAGGACACAGCGGCGTTTTTGTGTGTTTTCCTGCACATTAGGCTGCCCTCTTCAGGACAGTCAGTTCGTGCGAGTGCGTCCGACTGTGCATCCAGTTGTGTGCCCGGTTTTTGAACACTTCGTTGGGACGCCTGCTTGGGCATCCAGTTGGTAGCGGTGTCTAATTTAGGAGCACGCTTTCCTATACACACAATCTGAGCAGCTTTGAGGGCACTCAGTTTTTGTGCATTCCTCAAGGCACATGGTTGTTCGCTTAAATTTTGGATGTCTATTTTTTGCAGCACAAATACAGATATATGCACACCTTTTAGTCACCTGTTAAGCATACTGACAGACTGATAGTGCCTATAGCTAAGAAACCTAAGCACCTTACCCTTTGTGTTGCTTGTCATATTCAGGTATCTCAGCCTAGCATTCCCTCTAACTTGTGCCAGTGCTGCTTGGAGGCTCAGGGAGAATTACCTTCATCTGATTTTACTAAGCTTGGCTCTTCCCAGTCTGATGAGGGCCTGGTAAAGATGTGTCAGAAGGGGCGCCTGACCTTGGAACTCCCTTAACTGGTTTGTCAATGTGAGAAGGTAGTTCAGTGAGCATAGGACAGGTGCCTCCTGGTTTTGGCATGGATCTTTCTGCCTTTTTCTTGGGTGGAATTTTTTCAAGTAATGCAATCCTTTCTTCAGCCACAGTCCTCGGCCCCAACCAGTCTTGCCAGGTCGGAGTTGCAAGTGGTGACCTTGACACGTTTGGTGCTTCGGTTAAGCGTCGAAGTACACCTAGATCGGTGGCTGTCTTCCTAATAGGGACCCGCATGGCATGGATGATGAAGCCGATCCTTACCCCTTGGAGGATGGGGAAATTCTGCCGGAAATGGAACCGTGTAGGACTATGTTGCAGTTCTTTCATAGAGATGAGTTACCTGCTCTGATTTCCCAGATATTAAAGATTCTGGGAGTCCCTGGAGCTGAATCCATGTCTGAGCCAAAGAAAGATCCCATTTTGATTTCTTTGCGTAAAGTCTTTTGTTTTTTCCCTGTTATGGAGGCCATTCAAGAATTGATTGATCTTGGGTGGGATGCCCCGAAGGCTAATTTCAAAGGGGGGGGGGTGAGTCTTGGAAGGCCTGTACCCCCTGGATCCAGTGGCGAGAGAGTAGTTGCATTTTCCAAAAGTGGACGCACTTGTGTGTGCCATCACCAAATGGACGACTATCCCCAAGGAGGGATAGGAGGATAGAGGCCATCCTTAAGTAAGCATTTGAAGCAGTGGCAATGACTTCCAGATAGTTTCTTGTTCCCTGATGGATCGCTCTTGTTTACTTCTCTCTCAGGAGGTTGATGAATCTGATGTGAATTCCAGGGCAGTGATGGAACCAGAAGCCAACTTTTTGGAAGATGCGGGCTGCGATTTGATCTGCAGCTCAGCTAGAGGGGTAGCTTCAGTAATAGCAGCTGAGAAATTGTTCAGCCAATGTGACCAAGTCTAAACTTATGAAGTTGCCCTTTAAAGGCTCGCTCTTCTTTGGGAGCGAGTTGGAGAATATCGTCAATAAGTGGGGTGAGTCCCTATTCCTCAGTTGCCAGATGATAAGAAGCAGATGCCATGCTCCTTTAGCATGAGAGGTCATGCTAGGGGATCCAAGCGTTTTCGACCCTACAGAAAAACGATCTTTCAGAGGACTCAACCTTTCAGTAAGTCTCTGTCCTTTCATCCCAGACAGCCCAGGCAGGGCGCAGGCTTGGTTAATGGACACCCCCCCCCCCCCCACCAAGCCTCCCAATGAAGGTGTACCAGTCCACCCCGGGAACAGGAGATAGGGGGTTTGCCTTTTTCTCTTTTATCAGAGGTTGGTCAAAATCATGTCAGACCAGTAGATCCTGGAGGTGATATGAGATGGAAATGCGCTGGAGTTTCACAGTGTTCCTCAGGATGTGTTCATGGTGTTTCCCTGCCACTCCCCACAGAAGAGGCAAGCAGTGGAGTGTACATTGTCAAGGCTCCTCAGTCTGAAGGCTGTGGTTCCAGTGCCCACGTCTCAAGAAAATATGGACCAATATTCCATTTATTTTGTTGTGCCCAAGAAGGAGGGCTCTTTTCGTCCCATCCTGGATCTCAAAGGGGCCAACCGTCATTGTGGATGACTCATTTTTGCATGGAAACCTTGCGCTCAATAATGAGGAGGTTGGAGGAGTTTCTGACATATGTGACATACGTGAAGCTGTCCAAGGCATACCTGCATATTCCCATCTGGCTAGAGCACCAATGTTTTCTGCGATTCGCCTTTTGGTCTGGCCACTGTGCCCAGAACATTTTCCAAGGTTATGGTGATGGTGACAGCAGAGTTGAGAAAGGATGGGATTCTGGTACACCCATTCTTTGACGACTGGCTGATTTGGGCCAAGACTCTGGAAGAGAGCCTCCTGGTGTCATGCAAGGTGATTCCTTGTTGCAGGAGTTTGTTTGGATGGTGAACCTGGCCAAGAGCAGTCTTCAGTCATCTCAATCTCTAGAGTATCTTGGTATTCGGTTCGACACAAAGCAGGGCAGGGTGTTCCCGCCAGAGGGTCATTTTCAGAAATTGTTGGTGCAAGTGCATCTGTGGATGAACACAATATGCTCAACAGTGAAGTCCTATCTGTAGGTGCTCAGATTGATGGCGGTCACCCTGGAAGTGGTGCCATGGGCGTGGGTGCATATGCATCCTATTCAGCTCTCCCTGCTGTCTTGTTGGAGCCCACAGTCTCAAGACTATTCGATTCAGCCCCACCTGCTGATGGAGGTCTCCTCTCAACTATAGTGGTTACAAGTTGGATCATCTAAGAAAGAGGGTTTCCCTAAATTCACCGGACTGGCTAGTACTCATGACAGATGTGAGGCTCCAGGATTGGGTAGCTCTCTGTCAGGAGCTGACAGATGAAGGGCGCTGGCATGCAGAAGAGTCTCTCTAGAACATCAATCGGCAGGAAGGAACCAAGAGCCAGCAAGTGTCGCAGGAAATAGACCAACTTATGGAATGAGCAGAAGTGCATCTTCAGAAGATCTCAGCTTTGCACATTGTAGGAAAATACAATGTAAGAGCAGACTTTCTCAGCAAACAGAGTCTGGACCCAGGAGAATGGATATTGTCAGACGAGGCAATTCAGCTAATAATGGATCACTGGGGCCTTCTGTTGCTGGTGACTTCTCGCAATGCAAAGGTTCCTCAATTCTTCAGTCTCAGGAGAGATCCAAAGTCATTGGGCATTGATTCTCTCATGCAGGAGTGGACAGAGGGCAAGCTGCTGTATGCTTTTCCCCCATGGCCTATGTTGGGCAGAATGATTCAGAGGGTCAAGAGTCACCGAGGGATGGTGTTTCTGGTGGCACCAAATTGTCCCAGGAGACCATGGTATGCAGATCTCTGAAGGCTCCTGGTAGACTCCCCCCTCCAGTTTCTGGTGCACAGGGATCTGTTGCGGCAGAGGCCTGTTTTTCATGAAGATCCGACTCATTTTTATCTTTCGGTATTGCCCTTGAGAGGGTTTGCTTGCTGAAGCGTGGATATTCTATTGTGGTGATTGCCACTTTGCTGTGAGTGAGAAAGTTCTCCACTTCCTTAACCTATGTGTGGGTTTGGTGAGTGTTTGAGGCTTGGTGTGAAGATCGAGGGATTCTTCCTCGTTCGGTTAAAATCCCCGCTCATTTTGGAATTTTTGCAGGATGGATTGAATAAAAGGTTGGCCCTTAATTCCTTACAGGTAGTGGCTCTTGCCTGTTTCAGGAATCAGGTGAATGGTGGACCCAAGTCAGGTCATCCAGATGTGGCCCGTGTTTTGAAAGGAGTGAAACATCGTCGTCCTCCCTTGTGGTTACCAGTGCCTTGTGGAATCTTAATCAGGTTTTGGATTTCTTAGCGGGCCCTACTTTTCGACTGATGTGTAATCTTTCCTTGTGGTTATTGACTTTGAAAATGATGTTTCTTTGGCAATTTGTTCTGTGCTTAGAATATCCAAACTGCAGGCCTTGTCTTCCCAGGAGCCGTTCCTTAAAGTGACTCCAGGGGCAATACAACTGCATACTGTTCCTTCCTTTTTGCCAAAAGTGGTTTTGGATTTTCACTTGATTCAGTCCATTTCCTACCATCTCTGGATAGAGAGAGAGATGCAGAAGAATATCGCCTTTTGCGACCCTTGGATGTCAAGAGACATATTGTGAGGTATCTGGAGGTTTCTAAAACTCTCAGGAGGATGGATAGACTTTTGTCCTCCTCAGTGAAAATAAACAGAGCAAGCTGGCTTTGCAAGCTACAGTAGCTCGCTGTATTAAGGAGTTAGTCACAGCTGCATGTGTGAATGCTGAATGGTCATTGCCTAATCAGGTTAGGGCTCATTCCACTAGGGCTCAGGCAGTGTCATTGGTGGAAATTAGATTGTTATCTCCCGTCGACATTTGCCAAGCTGCAACACTGTCCTCCTTACCTTTTCCAGGGATTATCATCTGGATGTGCAGGCCCGGGAGGACGCAGCCTTTGCACGTGCAGTTTAGACTGAACCTTGGGCAGCCTCCTGCCCTATTCGGGAGTAGTTTTGGTACATCCCATTGGTTCTGGATTCATCTGTCTGAATGCTAAGAAATGAGAAATTACTACTTACCTGATAATTTCCTTTTCTTTACTACAGACAGATGAATCCAGCTTTCCACCCTTGGCTGACGAATGATTGTGCTATGGTCCTCCTGCATGGCGACATGTTTCCCGGGGTTACTAGGGGTGTGCATTCATTTGCAACGCTTTGG
Organism: Rhinatrema bivittatum; assembly: GCF_901001135.1. Taxonomy (NCBI): domain Eukaryota; kingdom Metazoa; phylum Chordata; class Amphibia; order Gymnophiona; family Rhinatrematidae; genus Rhinatrema; species Rhinatrema bivittatum. The sequence continues at coordinate 33,169,139 of NC_042619.1, read as the reverse complement.
CAATCTGCAACATATAGTCCACATTCGTTGTATTCGTGGGTTCGCGAAACGTATCGCAATCCCCCACAAATACAAACATATCATTAGTTTTATTCTTTTGGCTCACTCGCAGTGATTTTTTAGCGGCCGTTTGAAATAGGTGAACGCCATGTGGGTGTATCCAGAGCAAAAAACCAGCCCTTTCCTGTATGTCATAAGTGACCTCACAGCCCTGTCATAGAGTGGGTCAGACAGGTTGGCAAAGAGACCAGATTGCAACCTATCAGCGCTAAGCATTTTTCTAATGCAGCGAATCGCCGCTCTCACTCAGTGCTCTGCGACGCTGTTCCTGATGACCCAACACTATATATACATTAAGCACGTGGCATGCCACGCACTTTCTTTGCAGGGGTGGTCTGGGGAGGTGGTCTGTAGAAGGTGGCTTCACTAAGAACTAGTCTGAGTGTCTCAAATCTGTATTCAATTGCTAGCTACGTCGATAGAAAAAGATATATGTTCGATTTGGCTGCAGTGCCAGCTACTAGCCCTGTTTTTTTTTTACTGCAAATATTTTTATTGCTCTGAGACGGTCTCTCTGTGCCACTGAGAGAAGCTGCTAACACTAGCCATGGCATTTTGCTGCTTATTTTATCCCCTGGGGTCGGTTGTAAGCAGCATTTGGGTGTTGTGGGTGGGAGATATATTCAGTTTGTAGCTAGTTTGATAAAATTGCCATTGAAACAGATATTTCATCAATTTTGCTGCTGTGGCAAGCCAGGCTTTTTTGTTAACTGTCATAACTGCATTTTTTTTTTTTATTGAACTCACTGTCTCTCTGTGCTCTTTTAATCCAAGAAGGCATTGCACTGGGCATCAGTAACAGTGGGCACTGGGTAGTTTTGCAGACTCATGTATATTGGGACAGCAGTGGTCTCGGAAGGCAAATCCCCAGTGGGCCTCTTTTATAGCTAGTTACAACTTTGTTGTGTGCACATACATTACGTTAGTGCACATCAAGGCACTGTGCCTGTGGGCAGCCAGTTTTGCAGACTCAAGTATATTGGGACAGCGGTGGTCTGTGAAGCCAAATCCCCAGTGGGCCTCTTTTGTAGTTACAAGCTTGGTGTGTGCACATACATTACATTAGTGCACATCAAGGCACTGTGTCTGTGGGCAGCCAGTTTTGCAGACTCAAGTATATTGGGACAGCGGTGGTCTGTGAAACCAAATCCCCAGTGGGCCTCTTTTGTAGTTACAAGCTTGGTGTGTGCACATACATTACATTAGTGCACATCAAGGCACTGTGCCTGTGGGCAGCCAGTTTTGCAGACTCAAGTATATTGGGACAGCGGTGGTCTGTGAAGCCAAATCCCCAGTGGGCCTCTTTTGTAGTTACCACTTTGTTGTGTGCACATACATTACATTAGTGCACATCAAGGCACTGTGCCTGTGGGCAGCCAGTTCTGCAGACTCAAGTATATTGGGAGAGCGCTGCTCTCTGAAGCCAAATCCCCAGTGGGCCTCTTTTGGAAATAATTATTTTAATTGAAATCCTTAGTAGGCAGTGACATTAAATCCATAATGTCAGGGAAAGTTAGACGTGGTCGGATGATTGGGACTGGGAGAGGAGACACCTCAAAAGGGAGTGCCAGTCCCCCATTAAAGTTAAAAAGGGACCTGTTCCAATCTAAAATCTCTGGAGGGGCAGGTAGTTCCATCCAGAAACAAATGAAATCTAAACATGATGCATCACCACCACCTGTTTCTGATCCTGTAGTTTTGGAGGTGACAAAATGGTGACACCCAAAAGCTGCAGTGTGATAGCAGTCTCGACTTACCATTGACAATGTAGCGCAGGCACTGTTTGCTTCTGATTCCAATGAAGAATCATCTTGTGTGGGATTCTCATCAGAAATGGAAGAAGTAATAGCTGATGAAGGTTTAGGAGGATTCGTTAGTCCTGTCTTAGCCTCCACTTCAGTGTTGCAGGGGAGGGATGAAACTGATAATGAGGAGGAGGAAGAGGAAGAGCAGTCAGCACAGTCACAGAATGTGACTGATGCCCCTGGCATTGCTTCTCAGGGTGCACCCACTACTTCAGCTCCAGTGCCAGCATCCACCCCGAAGGCTATAGAGAAGGAATCACGAAAGACATCTGCGATCTGGAGCCACTTTAAAGTGGTGGAGGACCCGCGTTTTGCTCAGTGTAATTACTGTGGCAGGGCTATTAGCAGAGGCAAGCAAATGGGACATCTATCTAATTTTGGCATGGCGCATCATATGAACAGGTAACACCCAACAACAGTACTGCCATCTGGTGACAGTACCAGTCAGGGGACCCCTTTTTCCAGGAAGCGTAAAGTGGTTGAAAAGGAGCAGAGTCACCCCACGCCCTCAGCCCCTTCTAGCAGTCAGGTGACAGGCCAGCAGCCCCCTGCCATGTGGCAGAAGCGACAACCCACCATGGAGGAAATGGGGTGGAGTGCAGTAACGCTATCCTGGGGTAGGAGGCAGGTAGCCTCAAAAGTTGTAACCAGGAGCATTGGGGAAATGATTGCTCTTGATGACCAGCCCTTGCAGATAGTGGAGAATGTGGGTTTCAAGCATTTTCTGAAGGTCGTAATTCCAAATTACAAAGTCCCCTCCAGAACCACATTTAGCAGAAAGGTCATCCCCAGCCTGTACAAGCAGAGTTGCAGTCGCATCCAAGCGCTGCTAGCTAAGGCACAGGGGAGTGTGCATTTCACCTGCGAAATCTGGACCTCCATGAATGCTGCACACTCTTATCTCTCCCTGACAGCACACTGGTGGGACCTGGCTGAGGCACGGGCAGGCAGCAGCTCTATTAGTGAACAAGTATCAGGGTGGAGGTGGGCTTTACTGCATACCCACCTGATGGACCAAGCCCATACCACAGCCAATATTCTAGCATGCATCAGACAGTTGCTGGAGGGCTGGCAACTACACCAGTGAGACAGGAATCCTCAGGCAGGGTTCTTTGTCACAGACAATGGTGCAAACATGGTAAAGGCAAAAACCAAGGGGTGCTTTCAGAACATCTGATGTTTTGCACACACTCTGCACCTGGTAGTGAAGTCAGCTCTGGAGTTGGAGTCCAATCACCAAGAGAATGAATACTTGCATAGGTTAATACAGAAGTGCAGGAACATAGCAGCGCACTTCCACAGAAGTGTAAAGGCAGGTCAGGTTCTCCGTTGAAAGCAGACTGATTTGGACATGCCTCACAGGCATCTCATTCAAGACATTGCCACCCGGTGGAATTTCACCTATATGATGCTGCAGAGGTTAGTGGAGCTGCAGACACCCCTTCATGAACTTTCTGGTTCAATGGACATAGGTGTGCAGAATCCCCTAGGGCATCATGATTGGTTATTCATGAGTCAGCTGGTAAAAATCCTGCAGCCCTTCAAGGATGTCATGGAGGAGCTGAGTTCCAGAAGTGCCACCTTAGCTGACATCATCCCTATAGTTCATCTCCTGGATGAAAATTTGGAGGGCTTTAAACAGGAAGAGGGAATGACAGCTGAAGTGCTGCATTGTCTGGACTTTTTGCAGCAGCAGGTGCAAGAGAGAATAAGGCCTTTAACAGAAGACCATACATACATGCTCGCCACAGTCTGTGATCCTCATGTGAAAGGGAAACTCGCCCTACAGTCCAATTGTCACTCATTTGTGAAGGACCTGCTATTACTGAAAGTCCGTGAGCAGGAGCTCCATAGGCAGAGATAGATCAGGCATGAAGCAGAGGAGGAAACAACAGGCACTTCAGAGAGTTGTGCTAGCCCAAGCAGGAGCAGCACTCTATCAGCGACAGCTAGTACCTCCTCCTCCTCCACTTCAGTACGCCAAAGGCATGTTGCCCATAAAGATCCATCTTTTGTTCCAATTCATTTCATTTTGTTCCAATATCTGGAACAAAATGCCCACTGCTCTGTGTCTTGAACCCTGCCACAAAAAATTCAAGCAGAACCTCAAAACTTGGCTGTTTGAACAAGCATACTCACAATGATCTTCTCCATTTTCTGAAATACCCATTACTTGTACTGCTTCTCCAATAGATCTTTTGGGATTTTATATGCTTCCCCAAATAGATCAGTTGGGATTATATTATCATTATTTTCAACAGACTATGATTATCTTTAAGTTAATTTGATTAGTGCTTAACTATGTTGTTAAATTTGTTCTTAATTGATTTATTATGTACTCCCGAGTTTATTCTCCTTTTGATTGTAAAGCTTGTTGCTAATTTACTGTTGATTGTGAACCGAGGTGATGTTATTAACGTGCCGCGGTATATAAAAAACTTCAAAATAAATAAATAAATAAATAAATCTTTTGTGCTAAGGGCTAGAGAGAAAGCAGCTGACATGAGTGACTCTCAGCCCACCCAAGCAAAGGAGACACCAGCACAACTGTCAGTGACACGGTATCTCTCAGAGCCCACAGAGGACATGCAGACAGATCCGCTGGCATATTGGGCACACAAGTCCACTGTCTGGCCACACCTAGCCAAAGTGGCTCAGCGATATCTGTCATGTCCACCAACCAGTGTGCCCAGTGAATGTGTATTTTCAGTGACAGGGGATATCATGAACCCTCACCGCTCAAGGCTGGCACCAGATTTGATGGAAATGCTAGTGTTTTTGAAAATAAACCTGCCTTTGCTTGGCAGTAACAGAGGGGGGCGTAACCAAGATGGCCGATCGAGTGGCAGCGTCTCTCTGAGGCTCCGGCTGATTCCAGATTTTCTTCTGCTGAAACTTCGGTTTTACCTCGAATTATGCCCCACAAAAGGAAAGGTAGAGTGCGAGTATACCCCACCGAATCCACTCTACCTTCGGACCAGAGATTAATCAGGGAGTTCGCTACTTCAACAGGACGGGCGGCAACTCCTGCTGGCGGAGTGACTGGAGGAGAGCCATTTTCGCCGGGAGAAATATCATTGAGCCCGCCGACGCCGAAACAATTGCTGCAAGCTTCCTCCCTGGTATCCCCGGGAGCTACTGGAGAGCCCCGAAGAAACACGGGTGAAGCGACCCAGTCGGGGGGAGCCGAAGGTGTGATCCCATGGGATGCGACGACTTCTACCCCTAAAAGCCAGAATGGAGGAGAAGGAAGGAGAGAAGGCGTGGATGACGCAGTGGTGAGGACTGATACGACTCTAGGAGCCAGCGGGGTGAGTCTGAAAGCATGTAGGATTGAAAAACCAGCAATTGTAACTCTAGACTCCATTTGGGAGCTTATAGCTGGAATGGATTTTAAGCTACAAGAGCAGTCTCTAAAGTTACAGGGAGTTTCTGCCAAACTTGATTTAGTAGCACATGACCACCAGCAAATTTTGCAAGAACAAGGAACTGTTATCCAAAAAGTAGAAACGGAGGTTAAAGAACTGAAAGAGGTAACTGCTGCCTTTTCAAGAGAAAGACTAGCTACACTACGTAAAATGGAATCATTAGAAAACTCTATCAGACATCTGAATATACGGATACTTAATTTCCCAGTGGTTAAAGACGAACTATGTCTAGTAACTCTTAAGAAATACCTGGGAGATTTCTTGAAAATCCCTCAGGAGAAGATTCCTGTAATAAAAAAAGTGATACATCTGTCTCAAAAACAGGATAATACCAGAAATAATATTTTGGATAACTTAGCAAACCTGACACAATACCTGGAAGCTTCGGAAGTGGAGGTAACGAGGAGAGAGACACTTCTTGTAACTTTATTTTCTGAAGAAGATATAAATTTGATTATGCGTACCTATTACAAGAATCTGAGTGTTTCTTTTTGTGGTGGCTTGGTAAGGATATTTCCAGACCTTGCCAAAGCCACACAATTACGCCGCAAGGCTTTTCTTCAGATGAAGCCTGAGGTTTTGGCCTTGGGCGCAAGTTTCATTGTGAAATATCCCTGTAAATGTGTTGTAGGTTGGCATGGCTCTACATATATTTTCTTTGATATACCTCAACTTAGAGATTTCTTAAGTGCTAGAAATCCAGTAACAGTAGTAACACCTTGACGGATTAATATTTAAGAAGATGCCACTCGACTGATCATTATTTGTTGTATTTCTTATGAGAACTCCTCAGTGATTTCTGTTACTCCCCCCCCCCCCCCCCCATTATTACCTCTATAATGAATCAGTGCTTAAAGATAGAGGGTTTTCTTTTTGTATAGAGAATTCTAGTTTCAATGTATGTACATTGAGATGTTTCCTTATTGTATTAGCACTTATATTGCAAGATGGCAAAGAATATTTGTTATTGTAAAATTTGAAAAGTTTAATAAAATATAATTAAAAAAAAAAAAACCTGCCTTTGCTTGGGATTCCAAATTTTCCCTGTGAATGGCAAGATGAATTAAACGCTGTGCCTGTCCGTCCACTGTCCAGACCATACGTTGCTACAAGGGCCTGACCTGAAATGCTGTGCCTGTCCGTCCACTGTCCAGGCCGTACATCCCTACAAGGGCCTGACCTGAAATGCTGTGCCTGTCCGTCCACTGTCCAGGCCGTACATCCCTACAAGGGCCTGACCTCTAACGCTGTGCCTGTCTGAGTTTAGTTCTGGTATTTCTAAGTTCAGTTTCATGAATTTGTGCATCACTTCTTTCCAGAATATTCTTTTCCTGTTTTGAAACATTTGGAATGTAAGAAAATAAAAAGATGACTTCAGATGTTTGTAGCTTGCATAGTTCATATGCTCAATAGTTTTCCTGACCTTCATAATATGGGCCATGTTTCCGAAATCTTTCTTAGGTGCCAACAGTAATGTTTTTAGTACTATAGAAAACTGGCGGTAGTTGCACTCTAGTTCATCCTCTGTCTTCTCATAGTTTACAGAGGCACTGTGTAAACCACAAAGTCAACATAGGTTGATATTGTAGATTTGGACTTGAGTAGCGGTTTTCTTATTTCTGAGAGCTCTTCATGTTCTTTTGCCATCAGCTGAAGTGCATAAGTACAGTTAATAACTTCTGGGTATTCACAAATAATCTCCAGATCAGTTCTTGCTTCACAAATGGTAGTCTCTATTGCTTTAAAAGCATCCTCTGTTGAATTATCTTTCAGAAATGAAAAAAGATGCCATTTTCTTCTGGCAGTGAACCAGTTCAAGAAGAAGTGACAGATCAAACCACAACATACCTGCACAAAGGAAATCCTCGAATGCTGAGCCTGTCCGTCCAGGCTTTATGTCCCTACGTGGGCTTGACCTCTATCCTCGAATGCTGTGCCTGTCCATCCAGGCTTTATGTCCTTATGTGGGCTTGACCTCTATCCTCGAATGTTGTGCCTGTCCAGTCAGGCTTTATGACCCTATGTGGGCTTGACCTCTATCCTCTATTGCTGTGCCTGTCCGTCCAGGCATTATGTCCATATGTGGGCTTGACCTCTATCCTTGAATGCTGTGCTTGTCCATCTAGGCCTTATGTCCCTAAAGGGGCTTGATCTCTAACACTGTGCCTGACCATCCTGGAGCCCTTTCCTGCTCAAAGGAAAGGGAACTCTCCCTGGGATAGCCGGCCAGCCTATCTCTTAGTACCTGTTGGCCCATGTTAAATCACTGTTCACAGTGAGACCTCCTCCTCATCGCCATGCTTTGAAGGCTCGTGCTCCACTCTAGGGGACAACCCATTCTAGGGAGCCCTTTCCTGCTCAAAGAAAAGAGAACTTTCCCCGGGGCCAGCCGGTCTTGCCCCAATGAAAACCACAGGGACCTGACTACCTCAGCTCTGCCAGCATGTCTTGCCTCTATCAAAACCACAGGGACCAGATTAACTCCGCTCTGCCAGCCTGTCTTGCCCCCTATCAACTTTCTGCCACTCTGCCTTGCTGCCATACATCAGGTGACTCACTCAACTCCTTGTGGTGTTCTTGCCACTATCATGGTTCCTCAGTGTGTTGGTGCTAGTCTTTCTGCTTGCTATGTTCCCCCTTCATTGTGCTGTAGGATGTTGATGCCACTTGTCTTGCCACTTTGCCTGTCGTGCTGCCTTCGAGGGTTCATGCATCTGTTATCGGTGCTCTCTTTTGAAGCTGTGGTGTGTTTTTGACACTGTCGCTGCTGCTTTGCACCTCTGTTAAAGCACTCTTGCCACTCCTGGTACCCCTTTGTCCCTTTAAAATGCCTTAGGCTATTCATGCCACTTTGGTGCCACTTTGCCACAGTCTAAGTACCTTGGAGCTCTTTTCTTGTTCTGATGATAGCTCCCCAGAAGTTTCATCAGAATTGATAAGAAAACTCCAATTCTGCAGCCAAAAATAGGCTCCAGATACTTCCCCCATTGACTTTAATGGGAAATCAGAAAACGAATAAAACATATCAACAAATTGGTTCTCCCCCCCCCCCCCCCCCTATGAAACGAATGCAATAAATTTGGGTCCCGGCGAAACGAATACCAAATAGCAACAAATGTTTTCCTTCTGCACATCCCTAGGGGTTACTGGTAAGTGTTAATCCAGTCCCTAGACTAGTATTAACACATTCTTTGTCTGAGCTCAGTGTTTCCCATTGACTGAGTGCTGGAATGGTTATCTGTTATTAATCAAGTTTTGTTAGTCTGTCCACAGTTGGCTTTTGCAGAGAATACTGGCGGGCTGATGTCACTGCAGGAGTATATATACTGTGATGTCAGCTTTGCTCCATCTCCATCTGTTGGTAGAAGTGCATAACCCACTAGGGAAGTGAATCGTTTTTTGACGATTTAAAATATCGTCCAATATATTTTAAATCGTCAAAAATCGTTAGAGCCACGATACAATACCAATTCCCCCGATTTATCGTCAAAAAATCATAAATCGGGGGAAGGGGGAGGGGAAGGGGGAGGGCGGGAAAACCGGCACACTAAAACACCCTAAAACCCACCCCGACCCTTTAAAATAAATCCCCCACCCTCCCGAACCCCCCCAAAATGCCTTAAATTACCTGGGGGTCCAGCCGGGGTCCGGAACGACCTCCTGCAATCGAATCGTGTTGTCTTCAGCCGGCGCCATTTTGCGCCGCCATTTTGCAAAATGGCGGTGCAAAATGGAGCCGCAAAATGGCGCCGGCTGAAGACAACACAATTCGATTGCAGGAGGTCGTTCCGGACCCCCGCTGGACCCCCAGGTAATTTAAGGCATTTTGGGGGGGTTCGGGAGGGTGGGGGATTTATTTTAAAGGGTCGGGGTGGGTTTTAGGGTGTTTTAGTGTGCCGGTTCACGATTTTAACGATTTTCACGATATTTTAAAAACCCAAACGGCGACAATACGATTCCCTCCCCCTCCCAGCCAAAATCGATCGTTAAGACGATCGATGACACGATTCACATCTCTATAACCCACTTATTCTGGGTTCATCTGTCTGTATTAAAGATAAGGAAATTATCAGGTAAGTAGTAGTAATTTCTTATTTTTAGTTCTTTCAGAATCCTAGGTGCATGCCATCTGGCCCAAGGGATTTACTACTCTTCAGTTTGTCAATCTGACCTACCACATCTTTCAGGTTCACCATGGAAGTATTTTGAGTATCATAAGTACTGGTGAGTACTTGTAACCATTGGTTTAATCCTGTAGCTAGTTGAACCTGCTCTCCAGTTGATGTCTTATATCTCTCTCTGAATGATGATTTAATGTCCCTCCCAATGCAGCTTATGTGGTGAAACATGGTGACCACGTCTGGGGACATTAACTTATTATAAGTTGACTATTTTAATTCAAGACTTTGGAGTTTTGCATCTATCAATAAAGATTAAGATTTTTCTACAAAGTATGCTGTAAGGACCTACATATAGTTTTCATGCTCTAATTCTCCAGCTGCTTTACTATAGAGCATGTATTACATCTCCATTGTTCCAAAGGCTAACATAGCCCAGATGGATTTAAATAAAAAGCACACATATATGAATTATTCCAAACTGCCTGTATCATCTGCTAATAAACAGGTTGTGAATATAAATAAAAATAGAAAAACATAAAAATCATACTTTAAAAAGTGTCTGTGCAAATGTCAGAAGTCTGAAAAATAAAATTAGAGAGTTAGTATGTATGGCACTAAATAAAGATATAGACAATAGATATCTCAAAGTTCTGGTGGAAGGAGGATAATCAAAGGGATACATGTGTACAAATTACATCAACATGGCAAGACAGATCAAATTGGTGGAGGGATGGCACAGTGCATTGAGGATATTATAGAGTCAAGCAGGACAAGAGTTCTGCACGCTGTAATCCTTTTGGATAGAAATTCCAAATGTGAAAAAGAAAAGTACAGTACTGGAGTATAGTACCAAATTCCTGACAGGTTGAGGCCAATCCATGATAGCTTTTACCTTAGCAAGGTCCATGTGATATCTGACTCATGAGACTGTGTACCCAAGAACAGGGAGCTCCTCTTGTTCAAAGAGACATTTTTCCAGTTTGGCCTAGAGATTGTAGGATGTAGGATTGTGTTGTAGGATGATACCAACATCTCTCCAGTGAGAAGTCAGGTCTTGAGAGATCAAAATTTGTTCTAAGAACATAACCACAGCAGATCGTGGAAGATCTCATTAACCATTTTCTGGAAAACCACAGAGACATTGCAAAGCTAAAAGGCATGACCAAATACTTGTAATGTCCATCACGAGTGTTAAATGCAGTTTTCCATTCATCACCAGCCTTGATGCGAATAAGGTTGTACACACCCATGAGGTCCAACTCTGTGAATATCTTGGGGCTCTGCAGCTGATTGAAGAGTTGCACCAACAGAGGTAATGGGTAATGGTCCTTTTTCTTGATGGTGTTCAGGCCACAGTAGTCTATGCATGGCCTGAAGGATTCATCTTTCTTTGTGACAAAGAAAAACCCTGCCCCTGCCAGAAACAAGGAAGGGCGGATGAATCTGTGTTCCAAATTCATCTGAATGTAAGTGGACATAGCCTGAGTCTCTGGGAGAGACAGGGGGTTAAACCCTTCCTCATGGAGTCATGGCTCCTAGGAGGAGCTCAGTTCCACAGTCGCACATATGATGAGGCAGCAATACTTGAGCGCACTTTTTCAAGAAAACATCCTTGTAATCAGAGTACTGTGGCAGGAGTCCTGTAAGGATGGAAGCCAAGACAATTGAACAAGGAGTTTCCACCGGGGTCAAACAATTGTCTCGGCCCCATCGAACAAGCTGTAAGGCAGACCATTCAAACTGTGGTTGACGTTGCTGTAACCCTAGAATGATGGGATGGGTTACTCTGAAAATCACATAAAGGGAAATCTTTTCCAGATGCAAGAGGTTGATATGTAAAGCCACCGGCATTGTGGATGTAGTAACCAAGCCTGAGAGAAGATCTCCATAGACTGAGGAGATGATCAAGGGGGTGGTCAATTGCACCATAGGGCTCTGAAGTTGATCAACCAGTTCTTTCAAAATGAAGTTTCTTTTAGATCTGGAGTCTGCAAAAGCCTGGGTGAAGAAACAAATGGAACCCAACTCCAGTGTGACTGGTAGATGGATTAGGGTTGAGCTCTCTTTTAACTTTATTTTCTACATACCTGGTTAATACATACTACCATAAAGACCCTTTAAGGACATCCTATAGCCATAATTCTCAGAATCATACATAGCTCTGCATATCCCTTGTCATGCTGATTTCTCCAATAATTGTTTGACTCCTGTTATCTACCCTTATATCAACATATGTAGTTGGTTTAGATGTGTTAATCTTGCAGCCTGTTGTTCTCACAGGCGGGCCGGTCCCTCCTCCAGCGCCGTTCCCTGAGGCTGGAGGGCCTCCGTTGTTGCTGGCGCTGGCACAGGGCCTCTGGCGTGCAGGATGCCATTGGCGCATCCCCCAGCTGATCCCTGCCTTAGGCGCGCACGCCTTCAGTGAAGATTTAAAGGGCCCTCGGCAGGAAGATGCCACCAGCCCTCCCTGCTGATGTCAGGGCTTTTGCTCTTTAAAAACCTGCAGCTGACATCCCTCTGGTGACTTGGCAACAAGTCTGCTTTGTTGTTACTTCTGGTGCTGTGCTTGTTCCAGCTTTCCGGACCTCCAAGTACCTGTTCCTGTCTTCCTAGTTCCTGTTCCCATCTTCCACATGCCTGTTCCTGCCTTCCAGCCCCGTTCCAGCTCCTTCTTGTTCTCCCTCAGACGGATCTCCCTGGCTTCGACTTTGGAACAGACCTCGTACCTCTTGCTCGCTACCTGCCCTGAACTTAGTGGATAACAGTGGATAATACATTGAAATTGTCAGTTCAGTGTGCTGCGGCAGTCAAAAAAGCAAACAGAATGTTTGGAATTATTAGAAAGGGAATAGTGAATAAAACAAAAAATGTCATAATGCCTCTGTTTCGCTCCATGGTGAGACCGCACCTTGAATACTGTGTACAATTCTGGTCGCCGCATCTCAAAAAAGATATAGTTGTGATGGAGAAAGTACAGAGAAGGGCGACCAAAATGATAAAGGAAATGGAACAGCTCCCATATAAGGAAAGACTAAAGAGGTTAGGACTTTTCAGCTTGGAGAAGAGACAGCTGAAGGGGGATATGATATAGGTGTTTAAAATCATGAGAGGTCTAGAATGGGTTAATTTGAATCAGTTATTTACTCTTTCGGATAATAGAAAGACTAGGGGGCACTCCTTGAATTAGCATGTGGCACATTTAAAACTAATCAGAGAAAGTTATTTTTCACTCAACGCACAATTAAACTCTGGAATTTGTTGCCAATGGATTTGGTTAGTGCAGTTAGTATAGCTGTGTTTAAAAAAGGATTGGATAAGTTCTTGGAGAAGTCCATTACCTGCTATTAATTAAGCTGACTTAGAGAATAGCCACTGCTATTATTAGCAACAGTAGCATGGGATAGACTTAGTTTTTGGGAACTTGCCAGGTTCTTATGGGCTGGATTGGCCACTGTTGGAAACAGGATGCTGGGCTTGATGGACCCTTGGTCTGACCCAGTATGGCATGTTCTTATGTTCTTACTTCAGATTGGACCTCATGCCTCTTGCTTGCCACCTGCCTTGGACTTGTATTGGACCTCATGCCTGTTGCTCGTCGCCTCCCCTGGACTTCGGATTGGACCACACGCCTTCTGTTCGCTGCCTGCCCAGGACTTCAGATCGTCACTCCTCAGAACTTCGTCACAGGGTTCCACCTAAGTCCAGCTGGCCCTCGGAACCCAAGGACTCAACCTGCGGGGAATGGGGTTGGTAGTGGTGAAGCCTCAACAGATCAGCCCCTGTCGTCCGTCAGCCTCGCCTCGTGATGCTGAGAACCTGTGGTTGGTCTTCCTTCCAGGTGGTGAAAATCTCAACTCAGGCCAAGGGTTCACAACCCTCATCAAGGTCACAACATAGCCTTAAAACTGCTACCAGTAAGTGAGAGGGCAGGGGAGAAAAGGAATTCAGAAGATAGCCAACACTGGGCCCCGACTTTTAATGTCCTGGATACTGATATGCAGACATTAGGGCAAAATCACAGAACTGCTTCCACGGTCAAGTCGAAAAGCAAAACATGTTCAAGCAGCATTGTCTGAATTATCAAAAAGGCTGCTCACTTCATAAAAATGTTGCTAGCAGTAATTTTGTTATGAGTTTGACTACCCTTAACATAAAAATGTTTAGAGGTGACCGGCACAGAATGGCAGTAACTACCATAAGAAACTTGCTGGGCAGACTGGATGGACCATTTGGTCTTTTTCTGCCATCATTACTATATTACTATATTACGAGTACCACTTTACTCCCCAAAGGGCACCAAATGTGAGGGCAGCCAAGCCACAAGCAGAGGTTTAGTGTATCAAGTTTCTAGTATGTTAGGTATTGGATATGTACATTGTAGACTGGCTCCAGACGGTCTTGATGAGAAATTGGACTGGCTTTCCTTAATTTAATGTCAGTAAGGTTGTCCTAATGCGCTCTCACTATTTTATAAGAAGTTAAGTACTGGCATTGGTTAATCATCAGCTCAATCTTAGCCTACACTGTCAGCAATGAATCATAATGATTGGTTCATTTTTAGGTCAAAGTCGCCTATTAATGACATCAATTTTGGATGTTTGTGTACAACTGCAGCAGCTTGAAGAATGAAAGCAACAATAACAAATGTCCCCCTGAGGAAGAAATCCATTGAAAGGCAGCCAGTGTCGGAGTATTTCTTACATCAGTCCTGGAAATATAGCTTAAGATAAGTTCTATTACTGAGCAGTTATTAATATGAAGCTAGAAATACGAAGTTAAGAACAATTTAGTGTAATATATAAAGATTCAATACCTGGTTGTTTTGAATGTGTTGCTCTTTGAACAAGCAAATTAAGTGAACTGTTCACATAAATATTATAAAAGAGGTTTTCAAGAAGATTTTATTTGCAGTATAGAAATGTTTTTTTAAAAAGAGCAATTACTAATAGTGAATAGTAAGAGGAGACAAATGATATCAGTGCTTAAAAAATGGTGCAGGTACTATGTATGATTCTCTCCTAATATATTTCAGGTGGGGTAAAACAATTTTTCACTTTGACAAGTGGTTTATTTATGTAGCATAACTAAAGACTAAGTAATCACCAGAATCAGATAGTATTCATCCCAAAGAACTCAATCATGAAATTGCAAACCTGTTACTAGTAATTTGTATAAATATAAAACACAGGGAACAATATTCAGCTGCTTAGCAGCTCGGCTATTTAGCCAGATAAACTTATCACAGTCATGTAGCTGAATATACCCGACTATGTTAAAGTTAGCTGGATATGTTTATACAGCTAACTTTAGGACAGATCAGCAGCATGACCAGAGTTAGCTGGATAAGTTTACCGGCTAACTTCGAATATCTGATTAGTTGGTTAACTTATCTGGCTAACTCCACTCTTTCCCAGAAAGCCTTTGACTTGTCTGGCTAAATTCTATCCAGATAAGTCTCCAAATATGCTTGTTTTACTATTTAGACTGATAACGTTTCAGTTATCCAACCAAATATATTTTGAATATTGACCTCATAGTGGAATAACCCAAAATAGGTGATATCATGGATAACCATTTTTAAACTGTTTCTTTTTGTTAAATTATTTGTTGCTCATAAATGCTTCTCCAAACCACAACTTAAACAAAATTGTGGCTAGCAGGGTTTTCTAATCATAGCACCAAAGGATGAAGTTCCTCATTTTAATATTTTTCAGCAATGTCAGAACATTCATGCAGGTTCTCATATGTCTGGTGACGCATGTCTCCCCCAAAATGTGCCACATTCATTTGGAACAATACAATTCACAAAAACTTATCTGAGATGACAGAGGTGGTTGGCATCTTAGACTCTAACCAATTTATTGAGGCGTGAATTTTCAAAGACAGAGTCCACCTTGTCAAATGCATTAGATGATGTGAATGTTATGATTCTGCTCATGGGACAGGCCTGTGAGTGGCTCACTCACCTTCTGCCTCCATGGACACCACCAACCCCTGATGCCAGTGGGTGCTGCTTTGGCCCTGTGTGTTCTTGAGCCACTGCTATTGCCGCTTTTGAGGCTGGTCCTTGCGGTAGAGAGACGCCACGGCCATTGCTATCCTTGCGGCCCGGAACGCCACTGACTTCAGCCATATTGTTGCTCCTGCCTGGTATTCCCTAGGTGCATGCGCACCAGTTCAAGATTTAATGGGCCCATG
Source organism: Rhinatrema bivittatum (assembly GCF_901001135.1). NCBI lineage: Eukaryota > Metazoa > Chordata > Amphibia > Gymnophiona > Rhinatrematidae > Rhinatrema > Rhinatrema bivittatum. The sequence continues at coordinate 33,153,527 of NC_042619.1, read as the reverse complement.
ATGCCTAGTGATGATGTCATCTCCAGTCAGCCCATAAAAGGGCTCTTCAGTAATTGTTCTGGGCCTTTGCAGTGGTTTTCTAGCACCTTCAAGGTCTTCGTTGTTTCCTTGTTAGATGTTCCTGGTCTCTTGTCGATTTCTGGTTCCTGTCTTTAGCGTCTTCGTTCCTGACTCCAAATCTTCATTCCTGAATCCAAGTCCTCATTCCTGCATTCCACATCTTGTTCCTGATTTCAAGTCTTTGTCCTGTCTGGAGTCTACAGAGTCTCCATTGCTGGTCCAAGTTTCCAGAAGTCCCTTGGTTTTATAGCTTGATTCCGAGTTCCTGAATTCTGAGGTCCCATCCCTGATCCTATGTTCCTGAGTCTGAGTCCAAGTTCCTGGTCCTCAGAGTTCTTGTTCCAGCTTCTGCCTTGTTCCTGAATCCAGTGCCTGCACTGCTATTGGCATGATCTGCAGCACAGAGCTCTCTCAGAGCTTCATCATGTTCTAAATCTTCAGCGCCTTCATCATGTCCTCGTCTCCAGAGTCATCTTCAGTCCTCGCCTTCGTCTGGCCTGACACTCAAGCTGTTCCCAAGCGGAAGTCTGAAAGGGCTTTAGAAGTGGCTGAAGGGCTATGTCAGAGGCCAGCATTGTGTTGCTGTGTCTCCCTTCCAGGTGCATGCTGGACATCCAAGAATTCCTGTTCCAAGCCAAGTGGGTTCCTAGTTTCAATTCTAGAGTATTCACGGTCCAGTCATCCCATGCCTGGATGCATTTTCCTGCCAGCGGTATGGACCATGGCCAGCCCCGGGGTTGTGCAGGTTGCGCCACAGCATAGGAGCTCTTGCTCTTGAGCATCCGTCCGCGCTTGCAACACATATCTCTTGAACCCCTGATAAAAAGCATGCATCCCAAGGGTCAGTGGTTGACATGTATTACCTCTAGAATTACCACAATTATCCAAGTAACAGATGGAGCAATCAAAGGAGCCATAACTAATTTAATAGGTTCTTTACAGTTTCACTGACCTGGCCATGCGTCCTTCAGGTACACGGCTTAACTTTTTAGACCTGGTTGATTCTGCCAGTAGAATATACTTGACTCAAAAGTGGCTCCAAGCCATTAAATGAAGCTTATTTATAAACAATACAATATTGAAGATTTTGGAGACTTATAAACCATTAAACCATGTCTGTCAATATGGTCAGTAATTTTGTTTTTAAGAATAACTTCTACCATTTTGTCCGGCACCAATGTCAAGTTCATCAGCCTATAGTTTCCCAGGTCACCCCTGGAGCCCTGGAGCCCTTTTTAAAAATTAGCATCACGTTGGCCACCCTCCAGTGTTCTGGTACCATGGCTATTTTAATTGATAGGTTGCAAATCTCCAAAAACAGGTCTACAATTTCATGTTTAGAGTTCCTTCAGAATTATTGCATGAAAACCATCCGATCACAATGATTTGTTATTCTTTAGTCTGTTAATCTAAGTTATTACATCCTCCATTTTCACAGTGATTTTGTTTAGTCATTAAGAATCACTGCCATCAAAGAATGTTTCCGGTGGGGGTATGACCCAGACATCCTCCTCAGTAAAGAGAAAGGCAAAGAATTCATTAAAAGGTCGCTTTTCGAAAACGTGCGCAGGTGTCCATGGGCGTGCGGTTCTCAGCGCACACATGGACGTGGCTGTTTTATAACATGCTCTCGTTGGCATATGCATGTTATAAAATATGATTCCCACGCGCACATACATGCCGAATCTTAATGCTCCAATTAAGGAGCGGACTGGGAGGGAACTTCCCTATCCTCCTAACCACCCTTCCTACCCTTTCCCCTCTCCTTCCTGACCCCTAATCCCAACCTAGTTTGCCCAAATCTTTTTGTTTTATTACTTACTGCTCCTTCTGAGCAGAAGTAACTTTGGTGTGCCGGCCGGTTGCTAGCGCACGCTTCCCCGGGACAGTGCCTAATCGCCGCAGTCCCGGTAGGCCCCCACCCCACCCCTCCCCACCCAGACCCCAGCCCACACCTTTTCAATGGCCTGGCGCTTTTGCGCATACTGGGAGATACGCACGTGGCTGGGCCATTTCTAAAACGCGTTCAGCACATGCATGCACCAGCCACGCGTGTATCCCCCAGATTTTACATGCGCGGGTTTTTTAAAATTCGGGCTTTAGTTTTTCTGCTGTTTCTTTATCTTCCCTGAGCACTTCGTTTACCCTTCAGTCATCTACCTACCCACCTGACTCCCGCACAGGTTCTTTGCTTCAAATATTCTTGAAAAAGGTTTTATTACTTCTTGTTTACACCTCTATGGAAGGCTTCTTTCATATTTTCTCAGTCTGTTTAATTACCTTTTTATATCTAACATGCCAGTGCTTATGCCTTTCCCTTTCCTCATTTGGATCTGATTTCTATTTTTTTTTTTTTTATTGCATGGTAACTTGGTCAGTCTACTAGTATTATCTCTTTCAAAGGCATTGCATTGCATGACATATTGTATATTAAAGAAGAGATGACACAACCCAACTTTCATGCCTTAAGATATGATGGCCTGCCTTGGGATTCACATTCATTTTTCAACACTCCTTTCCTTTGATTTAGATCAAGGATCATAAATCAAAGTTTACATTATAAAAAAAAAGAATTATTTGGCAATATATAAAGACTTAACCACTTTTTAAAAGGGAAACACCATCTGTGCAGATTTTAACATAGGATGCTCATCACCTTAGTTGAAGATAAAAAGGGAATTATTTTTCTACTGGATATTATTTGATTGATTGTTGCGGTTCTGGCCGCAAGCACCGCGGCCAGGCCCTTACCCCCGGGCTCCCGGACTTGCTCCCGCTTCCAGAGGTCTGGTTTGCGGCCTGTTTGGCGGCGTCCCCGCTGGGGCTGCACCGCTGCAAGCTCTCCCATGGACACCCGGGTACTAGGCACGCGCGCGCACAAGCCATTTGGGCGTTTTTCTAGGCCGTTTCCCCGCCAGTGGTGACTCCGCCCAACTCCTGACATCAGACGCCGCGGTCTTGATAAGCCGGCCGCGGTCATCCAGTCTTTGCCTTGCAATGGGTTAGCCTCCCGGTTTCCTGTTGCGCTGTGCCCCGGAGTGACTCGCTTCGCTTCGTCGCTCCATTCCTGCTACAGTACCTGCCTGGTTCCTACCTGCCTGCTACAGTACCTGGTTGGTCCCTGCTTGCTTGCTATCATACCTGCTCAGTTCCAGCCTGCCTGCTACAGTTTCTGCCTGGTTCCAGTACCCGAATCCTGCTACAGTTCCTGCCTGGTTCCAGTACCCGAATCCTGCTACAGTTCCTGCCTGGTTCCAGAACCCGAGCCCAGTTTCAGTATTGCTACTGTCCTAGTCTGGTTCCAGTTACCTGTCCTGATCCACAACCCGCCTAAGTCCCAGCAGGTGGGTCCCTACGGGCTCCTCCCGGGGGTGCTTAGGCTTCCAAGGGTGAAGCCACCTAAGTCCCAGGGGTTGGGCTCCTACGGGCTCCTCCCGGGGTAGTACCAGCTTCCAGGGTGAAGAGCATCTACGTCCTGCCTGAACATCTGCCTCCCAGCCTGCTATTTATTAGAGACATTGACCACCTTTCCCAGTCTCCAGCAGGTCGGCCCAAGGGTCCACTAAACAGAGACTCCCATAACAGATTACAAGGCCATGGACTCGGCGGATGCACCCGCTCCCTCGGATCTGCCCGGGATGGCCCGGCAGATGCTACAGCACTAGAGCTGCATAGATACCTTGGCAGCCACGGTGGAACGGCTATCCTCGCGCCTGGAGTCCTTGCCTTCCGCTGGCAGGGCCCCCGAGAGTCACAGCTCCTTTGTGACTCAGCTACCGGCACCCTCGCGTTACGCTGGTGATTTAAGGACCTGCTGCAGCTTCTTGAACCAATGTTTTATACGGTTCTCCTTGTTGCCTCGGCAGTTCCCCTCGGATGCAGTGAAAGTGGCATATATCCTGTCCCTGCTTGATGAGAAAGACTTAATCTGGGCTTCTCCCCTCTGGGAAAACAATGATTCTTCGCTAACGGACTTACAACAGTTCATCATGAACTTTCGTCAAGCCTTTGATGAGCCCGCCCGAGTAGCCACGGCTACGTCTGACCTGCTGCAACTTCGTCAAGGGGCTCGCTCCTTGGCAGATTATGCAATGGAGTTTCAGACTTTAGCCCAAGAAGTAGGTTGGCAAGATGGTAGTCTTAAGGCTATTTTCCTGTAAGGCCTCTCTAGACGCATAAAGGATGAAATTGCTGCTCGAGATCTACCAGAGGACCTCAACGCCTTGATTGAGATGGCTGCCCGCATTGACCGCCACCTACAACAACGGGCCAAGGAGCAACTCTCCTCTCGCCACAGTCCGGCTCGTGGGCCGAGACCTGTGCCCTCGCTCAAGATTCCTCATCCGGACGCTCCCACCTGCGAACCTATGCAGCTGAGACAGGCCCCGCTTTCTGCTGAAGAAAGGCAACGTCATCGTTCGTTGAAGTTGTGCCTGTATTGTGGCCAGAAGGGCCACTTCTTGGCACGCTGCCAGGAGTTTGCGGAAAACGTCAAAGCCTAGGAGGTCGGGAGGAGCTCCTCCTAGGCTGTGCTACAGCTCCTCAATGTCCTGTCCCTGTTACCTTGGAATATCCCGGAGGCTCCTTTGAGACGATGGCGTTCCTGGATTCCGGAGCCAGAGGTAATTTCATCCTGCAGGACTTAGTCTCCCAGTTGCAAATCTCTACGCATAGACGGGAGGTCCCGATATGAATTACCTCTATCCAGGGGATGCTTCTTCCAGGACCTGTCCAGATGCCCACAGCACCCATTACGGTCCGCACCAGGGCGATCCATTCGGAGGAGATAGCCTTCCTAGTATTGGAGAAGGCTGTCCACCCTGTGGTGCTAGGGTTGCCGTGGTTACAGAAACACTCGCCCAGGATTCAGTGGGATACGCTACAGATTGTCAAATGGAGTCCCTATTGCCTAGCTAATTGTATGAAAGTGCCTAAGACTCCTGCACTTCCCTTGATGTACGCTGCCGTGGGTCCTCCTGCACCTTATGAGGGCTTTACGGATGTATTCTCCAAGACCAAGGCGGAGATTCTTCCGCAGCATCGTCCGTATGACTGTGCTATAGACTTGCTACCTGGTACTATGCCCCCCCGAGGAAGAGTTTATCCCTTATCCGTACCTGAGTCCCGGGCCATGTCCAAGTACATTTCGGAGAATCTGGCCAAGGGCTTTATCCGGCCAACCAAGTTGCCTGCAGGGGCAGGTTTCTTTTTTGTCAGCAAGAAAGACAGCTCACTGAGTCCGTGCATAGACTATCGAGGCCTAAATTCCATTACCAAGCGAGACCACTACCTGCTCCCGTTAATCCTAGAGCTCCTTGAGCGGCTTCAAGGAGAAAAGATTTTCACAAAGTTGGACTTGCGAGGAGCGTACAATTTAGTCAGGATCCGTCCCGGAGATGAGTGGAAAACCGCGTTTAATACCCAAGATGGGCATTACAAGTACCTCGTGATGCCTTTCGGCTTATGTAATGCCCCGGCGGTGTTCCAGCACCTGATGAATGAGGTGTTGCGGGACCTTCTGAACACCTGCGTAATTGTTTACCTCGACGATGTGTTAATCTACTCCCAGGATCTGTCGTTGCACCATCAGCATGTCCGTCAAGTGCTCCAGATACTTAGGGAGCATGGTCTGTACGCGAAGCTGGAAAAATGTAGCTTTGAGAAGACGTCCCTGCCGTTCCTAGGCTACATAGTCTCTGCAGCTGGCTTTTGAATGGATACTGAGAAAGTGGCGGCTATTAAGAATTGGCCCTTGCCAAGGGGTCTTAAAGCGTTGCAACGCTTCCTCGGCTTTTCCAATTTCTACCGTCACTTTATTCCCAATTACTCTCGTATTGTGGCCCCGTTAACTGCCCTCACCCGAAAGGGGGCTAACGCGGTGGATTGGCCTGCTTCTGCCTGTCAAGCTTTTGAGGCCCTTAAAGAAGCCTTCTTGTTAGACACCTGCCTTCGCCATCCTGATCCCAGCCGGCCCTTCGTGGTGGAAGTTGATGCCTCCAATGTGGCTGTGGGGGCCGTACTGAGTCAGTACTCTGATTCTGGACAGCTGTTGCCCTGTTCATATTTCTCAAGGAAATTCTCCCTGGCCGAGAGCAACTACTGTGTTGGTGACAAAGAGTTGCTAGCCGTGAAACTTGCCCTGGAGGAATGGAGACAGTGGTTGGAAGGAGCCAACCATCCGGTTACGATTTACACCGATCACAAAAACCTAGCATTTTTGAAGCAAGCCCAACGCCTGAATCCAAGACAAGCTCGGTGGTCACTGTTTTTTGACCGGTTTGACTTTACGTTACGCTATCGACCCGGCTCGAAAAACGTTCGAGCTGACGCGCTTTCGCGCTCCTCTGAGGTCAAAGAGACTCCTGATACACCCCAATATATCTTGGACCCTGAGAAAGTAAGTCTTGCTGCAACCTCAGTATCCTCCCAAGGGAAGACCGTCGTTCCACGTCGCTCCCGGAGAGCAGTTCTCGCTTGGGCCCATGACTCCCTCACTGGGGGCCATGCTGGTTGGAAAGGGACTTTAGACTTGTTAAACCGTTTTTACTGGTGGCCAACAGTGAGACAGGATGTCCAAGCTTTTGTGGGCTCATGCCCTACCTGCGCTGTTCAAAAGCCGCTCACCAGGAAGCCCAGGGGCCTGTTGCAACCTTTGCCCATCCCGGTGGAGCCTTGGTCACACATCTCCACCGATTTCGTCGTGGACCTTCCTGCCTCAGGAGGTAATTCGGTCATTTGGGTAACCATGGACCGATTTTCCAAGATGGTGCACTTTGTCCCTTTGCCTAAGCTACCTTCTGCACCTGACCTGGCCGGCCTGTTCACCCAGCATATCTTTAGACTTCACGGTCTCCCGCAGGATATAGTCTCTGATCGAAGACCACAGTTTACAGCTTGTTATTGGGAAGCCCTCTGCAAACGCTTCAATGTGCAGCTTAGTCTTTCGTCAGTGTTCCATCCTCAAAGTAATGGGCAAACGGAATGAACCAATCGAACCCTGAAGACCTTTCTTTGTGCCTTCGTGAACAAACGACAAGATCATTGGGCTAAGCTACTCCCGTGGGCAGAGTTCTCGTATAATAATCACACGCATGCTGCTACTGGAAGTTCACCGTTCCTCATTGTTTATGGGAAGCAACTTCGTCCGCCCTTACCTTCGCCTGAACCTAGTGCACTCCCGGCAGTTCAACTCTCAGCTCGCCAGCTTTATTCCTTGTGGATCTCCACCCATGAAAGATCCGTAAAGCCGCCCGGTCCACGAAGAAGTGGGCAGATAAGCATCGTCCACCAGCACCCATCTTCCTTCCAGGAGATCGTGTCTGGCTTAGCACCAGAAATCTACAGCTACGTATTCCGTCTAGAAGACTAGCTCCAAAGTTCTGTGGGCCTTTTCGAGTCGCCAAACGAGTGGGAGCAGTCTCATACCGTTTGCGCCTACCCTCCTCCATGCGCATACATGACGTCTTCCATGTGTCATTGCTGAAGCCTCTTGTGTTATCCAGGTACCACTCCCGGGCTCCTGAATCATTGGATCCTTCAGTACCGGGCGAGGTCACGTATCAAGTGCGTGAAGTATTGGATGTCCGGTTTCATCAACGCCGATGGGAATACTTGCTTGCCTGGGAGGGTTGCGGACCCGAGGATAATTCTTGGGAACCGGCCCGTAACATCCTCGACAAGGACTTATTACAGCAGTTCCATCTGGACCACCCAAGTAAACCCGGACCGGCTAAGAGGGGAGGTACTGTTGCGGTTCTGGCTGCGAGCACCGCAGCCAGGCCCTTACCTCTGGGCTCCCGGACTTGCTCCCGCTTCCAGAGGTCTCGTTTGCGGCCTGTTTGGCAGCGTCCCCACTGGGGCTGCGCCGCTGCAAGCTCTCCCATGGACGCTTGGCTCCTAGGCGCACGTGCGCGCCACTTGGGTGTTTTTCTATGACATTTCCCGCCAGTGGTGACTCCTCCCAACTCCTGACATCAGACGCCACGGTCTTGATAAGCCAGCCGCGGTCATCCAGTCTTTGCCTTGCAACGGGTTAGCCTCCCGGTTTCCTGTTGCACTGTGTCCCGGAGTGACTCGCTTCGCTTCGTCGCTCCGTTCTTGCTACAGTACCTGCCTGGTTCCTACCTGCCTGCTACAGTACCTGGTTGGTCCCTGCTTGCTTGCTATCATACCTGCTCAGTTCCAGCCTGCCTGCTACAGTTCCTGCCTGGTTCCAGTACCTGAATCTTGCTACAGTTCCTGCCTGGTTCCAGTACCCGAATCCTGCTACAGTTCCTGCCTGGTTCCAGTACCTGAGTCTTGCTACAGTTCCTGCCTGGTTCCAGAACCTGAGCCCAGTTTCAGTATTGCTACTGTCCTAGTCTGGTTCCAGTTACGTGTCCTGATCCACAACCTGCCTAAGTCCCAGCGGCCGGGTCCCTACGGGCTCCTCCGGGGGGGGGGGGGGCTTCGGCTTCCAAGGGTGAAGCCACCTAAGTCCCAGTGGTTGGGCTCCTATAGGCTCCTCCCGGGGGAGTACCAGCTTCCAGGGTGAAGAGCATCTACGTCCTGCCCGAACATCTGCCTCCCGGCCTGCTATTCATTAGAGACATTGACCACCTTTCCCAGTCTCCAGCAGGTCAGCCCGAGGGTCCTCTAAACAGAGATTCCCATAACATTGACTTTGTTTCTAAGCTCTGGGATCAATAGAGTTGTAGCTTGCTTACTTCTGTCAGTGACATGATGTATCTCAAGATTCACCTCTTACTGACATCAGCGTGCTGTTTCCTGTGCACTCTGAGAGCTGTCAGGCCACTAGCTAGTTCTCTGTATGGTTTTTTTTCATATCATCAGGGTCTTAAGGTCAATTTTACTCAAATTGGCACACATTGAAAAACACTACTTACGTGAGATTAGTGAAATGACAAAAACTTCGAAAGGACAATTTTCAAAGGAAGTTGTCTGGGTGGCATACTATCTTTTACATTTATAAGAAATACCACTTTTCTAGTATTTTCTTTAAATGCTGGATCCCAGATTCTGAAATTAGGTTTATGGTTGAAGGGGAAAATTCAGCCTGCTAAAGTTTTGTTATTGTTGGGCGTTTTGTTTTTTTTAATATCTTCATTGGATTTTTACAAACGGCATACAAGTATTGCTCCACTCAAACAAATGCCAGTGGTATAATGTTCTACAAACATTTTCCTCCCCTTAAAACCCTCCCATCCCATCCCCCTTTTCTCTGCCTCCTCTAGCAATACCAATTAGTCCATATTGTTGACCTTAGAGAAGACCCTGAAGAAGGTCCTAAAAAATAATCGCTGAGAGGCAGCACCATTACATCATTTAGACTCTCAGCCCCAGCTAAGCAATGAAAATGTGGTATAATAAGCTACTTTCACATAATGCCATAACACTCATAAACCCCTCTATTTACCTAGCATCCTTTAATTTTTTCTTTTAAATCTTTAGGTAGAGTGGCCACAAAGCTACTTCAAATAAGTTTAAGTTAAAAAAAAATAAATTAAAAAAAAAAAAAAAAATATATATATATATATATATATATAAAATAAAAGGTTGTTTCTTCTGTGTACATGACCAAGATTTCCTCCCAGCTCTGAGATCACAACATTGTAAGCTTCTGCATAATAACAGAAGCCTAAAGGCTTTTTTCACTGTATTGTAGATTTATCAGGAAATGGTGACTAACATGCAGCAGATGCAGTTTCACAGACACACTTCTTTGTCAAGTTGCTGATGTGAAAACAGGCATGTGAACTTCTTTACCTTCTATCTCATTACCAGCAATGTGATTTATGAAAATCTTCCCTCATCTATGATTAAAACTTTTTTTTTAAATTAAAGTAAACATGACCTTTTTTAAGGCTATAAGCAGCATATGTATAGAGTAACATAAGAGCAATAAAATTATGTTACCAAATTGTAATTATTTTTCCATATTTTTAAGATTCTACAGTAATGGGCTGATTCAATGAACATTGCAGATCTTTAAGTCAGCATTAAACACCATAGGGGTTCATATTCAGCCCCTGTGTGGCTCGGATAGTTAGCCAGATAAACCTATCTGGCTAACTTAACCTATATATTCAGTGGCACAGCTAATATCAAGCTATCTTAAAGTTAGCCACAGATCTACGGGCTGACCAGAGTTATCCCAATGTTATACGCTAACTCTAAATATCAGAGTTAACTGGATAACTTATCCAGCTAACTTAGCTCCACCCCATTATACCCCCCCCCCCCCAAATGCCACTAACTTATCCAGCCAAATTTTAGCTAGATAAGTGCTCAAATCTTCATTTAGATGAATAACTTCAGAGATATCTGCCTAAATGCCTTTGAATATGGACTTCTATAATACTTATCAAAAGTTTTGTGAGGCATATTAGCCATGGAAAAATTGTTTAACATTGTAACTAAAGATGATTGCAAGAAAAAGCCCATCAGCCCACCAAGTCTGCTCAGTTATTCCTCTGAACACTGCTAAGGATGCAAATCAACTGCCAGCTACAGAGTGTAACCACTTGTAAGATCCCTCCTTTTCCAGGACAGCCTTTTTTCTCTTCCTCATTGGTATTCCACTAGGGGTGTGCATTCGTTTCCTACGTATTGGTGATCCACAACATATTGGGCCATATTCGATGTATTAGTGGGGAAGCAAAATGTATTGCGATTCCCCACGAATACAACGAATCTTCATCTAATTATTCGGCCGTTAAAGGAGCGAATTTAAAAAACCCCACTCTCCTGACACCCCCCCCCCCCAAAGACTTACCAAAACTCCTACCATGTGACAGGGGCCGAAAAATGGTACCGGTAGCCCCTGTGACATAGTAAGGTCAAAGGCTATCGGCACCATTTTGAATACCGGCAGCCGAGGGCGTGAGTGCAGGAGAGGGCTACCGGACCCCCCCGCTGGACCACCAGGGAGTTTTGGTAAGTCTTGGGGGGGGGCCAGGAGGGTGGGGAGTTGTATTTAATTCAATTTTAGCCGGGAAACAAGTAAGAATTAATGTATGAATGGATCGGGAGCCCCCTTGCCGAATGCAACGTATCTGCCCCCCGACGAATACGAATCCCGAATGCAACTTATGGCGTCCCTCTGCACATCCCTATATTCCACCATCTAGGTTAGACGAGCCTATAAGATCTAGAGATGTGCAGTGGTAAAACCACGCGGTTCATGCTTTTTTTTTTTTCGGGGATTCTGATTTTCAGGTTAGTGCACGCTATCTCCCGTTAGCACGCGCTAACTCCCGTTAGTGCGCGCTAAACATTAACGCACACTAACTCCCGTTAGTGCGTGCTAACCCGAAAAATGAAATTTTCCAAAATTTCGGAAAAATTGTGTTTGCTTTCGGGTCCTCCAAACCAGAACGAATTTCATTCAAATGGTCTAATTCGTCGAAAACGAATGCACATTCCTAATAAGATCCACAGTTAGTTCCCTCCAGCACCCACGTTTCCCATGTCTAGCAACAGAGATCCATGATAATCTAAATAGCCACCAATACTAGTATGTGGCCATTTTTCATATATTGGTCCTGCTAAACACACCCAACTACCTGAGCACCTGCATTCCCACTAGGACTTCTAGTTATTACTATATTTGCAGTCATTCAGGCAGACCCATCTGCCTTCCAGCCTGACCTAGATATGTACCATTGTTAGTGCACCTCCTATGTCTCCTTCATAGCCTGCCAGACAGACCTGGCTAATAACTAGAAGGCCTGTGTTTTCAACAGGTCTAGTTATTATTGTCCTTGCAGCTAATTAATTCTTGCACTCTCTTTTCGATGTCATGCAATTAATGATCCCTCAAATACTGAAATAAGGGATGCTGAGCCAAGTAATCTGTAAATTTCATCACTTGCAACATTGAAATAAATATTTTTTGAGTCATGGGAAGCCCTAGGACAATTTAGCTTAAGTAATTTAGAATCAAAATTCTTTTTAAAAAAATAGTTGGGATCATGGAAAAGATTTACAAAGTGTTTGTTGAAAAGGTTTCAACGGTACACATATTATACAAAGGTGAAGAAATTAATTGTCCATATATTCAAAGCTTCCAGAAAAAAGTATGAAAGAGAACTGATTAATTATAGTTATGAAAGTGCACTGATATTCTTAAGTTTTTATTTGCAAAAAGAAACAAAAAAAAATAAGAACAATTAATGTTTCCTAATAGGAGTTATGTTTATACTGACACTCACCACAGTACAAAGAAATTGTGAGTAGAACTGACTGTATGTCATTTGTTTGGGTATTTCTCATTTTTCTTACTTTATGTTACTTACCTTTGGCATGATGGAGTTTATTTTTATGATGCTGTATGTAGAGAGACAGAATTGGCTCACTTTACTTGTAGCCTGGCATGTGGCCATACTCTAAGGATCCAGATTCAGAGAGCTCAGCGGCCATGTGACGGTGTGGGATCCCATGAGCTCTGAATCTTATGTATACAAATGTGATGTGAAAGTACTGAAGCTCCATGTTAACCTTGTAAGAAGACGTTGTGTCTCAAGTATTTACTGTGTCTGGCCATGAAAAGGATGGAATTTGACCTGGACTGGATAAGCAGACTAGAAACTTGTTTACTTACATCTGCAGTACAGTATAAGTCAGGGAATGTTTATGTTCTCATCTTATCTAATAATAAATCAGCACTGAGACATCATCAGCAGTATTGTTTGTACTGAAGGGTCTTCCTACCTGACATAAGGGCAACATAAGCAACTGCTCTGACATTAAATTTTTTTATAGACACTGGAGTGTCACCAGCACTGCCACGCTGTCACCCAGGCCTGCTGACACTGTGTTGGTAGAATGGAAGTGGACCCTTGTGCTGTGGCGTGGTTGGCACAGGCTAGTAGGCCCCTGCTGGCAGATGTGCCCTGGACTGGGACAGAGTGAGGCTTCATCTGTACCAGCATCATTCCCCGCAGGTTCCAGGGGCCAGCAGGACATAGGTGGTGGTCCCACAGGGCAAAGATGAAGAGAGAGAGTCCAGGGCCAAGTTGAGGTAAGGGCAGGCAGCAGTCTGAGAATAACCAGGTATAGGCCAAGGGTCAGTGCAGGCAGTGAGTAGAACGCAGTCCAGGTCTGAAGCAAAGGTCAGTGGCAGGCAGCAAGCAAGAGAGTAGTCTGGGTCCAAGGCAGAGGTCAATACCAGGAATCGGGCCGAGGCAGACAAGACTGGGAAAAGACAGAGCAAAGAGGACCAAGACAAGGCAGGGTGGATAAGGCAGGACAACAAAGGCAGGGAAACAGAGGCAGGGCAAGGCAGAAACCAAGCAGAGCCGGCAGGACAATGAGGCTTGGAATCGATAACAAGACAAGGCACAGGCGAGAGCAACAAGCACTGCTAGGCAAGAGGATCTGTTGCTGAGGCAGAGTTCCAAGGCATCGCAGGGTGCTATGTCCTCATTTCCTGCAATAGGGCCTATTAAGGACCAGAGAGCACGCGTGCACCTAAGGACTGCAGAGGAAGGAGGCAGCATGCCGGCAACGGCAGCGGGACCTCACGGGGTGACAGAGTCAGCCACGGCAAGGCAGTCGCGGTCGAGCGAGTGTTACAGCTGGCCCGCAGCAGCATCAACTGGAGATAGAATTCAACATGGGGCCCTTTGAAGCCACCCTACACTGACAATAACAGACAGTTTCTATAGTAACATGAAACCCATGTGGGAGGAGGGATGGAGCACCGCAGGGCCTGTCAGCATGTGCCAGATGCAGGAGGCTCCAGTTTCCAATTGCTGCTGTGGAGCTGGTGCTGCTAGACAGAACCAGTATCACCATGATTTAGATGTGAGAAAGGATGCCCTGAGAGGAGAGGATTTGGGCAGGAGTGATTGGAGAGTGGGGACACCTCCACATTGCCTGTGGCAGAGATGGCCAACTCCAGTCGGCAAGAGTCATAAACAGGCCTGGTTTTCAAGCTATCCATGGTGAATAGCCATGAGATAGATTTGCATATATCAGAGACAGTGCATGCAAATCTAGCTTGTGCATATTCATTATCAATATCCTAAAAACCACATCTGTTGGTGGCTCTTGAGGACTGGAGTTGGCCGTCTTGATCTATGGGCACACACAACATAAATCCAGCATTGGTTCCATGTGCATTTAAGGTCAAGTATGCAGATCTCTTTCCACAGCAGGTGTGCTGGCAAGTCGGTGGGTCATAAGTCACTGGAGAGAAAGAGAGAACTTGCGTGGAGTTGTAGTGATTACCACATCGTCTACTTTTTACACCTTCACAAGCCCAGCACGTTTAAAAGAAAATGCAACCATGTTTACTTATTCAGCTTCAGTGAAGGTTCTTACACATTATCTTCAGTTCATTTGGCAAAGAAATAACTATTTGCTGACCGGAGACTTCATCATTTATGTGCATTATGCCAAATTTCATTATGTGCCCTTTGGAAAAAAAAATTCCAGTTATTGCTTTACAATTAATCATGTTTCTTTCTTTCAAATGGGGATTAATATAGCAGATGCAACAAAAGCAAAG